>NW_006159562.1:1247219-1291424 GCF_000334495.1 Tupaia belangeri chinensis | reverse complement strand
GGGAAAGAACATTTTAAGCAAAAGGGTGAATGAAAATACAAATAAGCACCTATGAAGTTATAATATAAAAGCAATATTGTGTGATTTACTAATAAAAACAAAGGCAGGGCAAGATACAGGGCTGTTAAGGTAAGTTCAAGGACTGGGTCAAGAGGTGCCATAGTGGGACCAGCAGATAGAGTAATGGTCACCTTTCTGGACTCACATGTAGGGGACCCGCACAGTTTGAGTCCTGGACCCAGTGGTTTAAAATTCACACTGGGTGTATGTGTTTGTGAGCCCAAAATCCCGAGAGGAAAATGGAGGAGAAGGAATTGTGGCATGGCTGTCCCCTCTGGGGAGTGATTTCTCACTTTCTGTCTCTGTCTCTCTCTGTCTCTATGGCAAGTGCAAATGCACCCTATAGCAAATTCTCTCTCTCAAAAAAAAAGTGGTGTCATAGTAAAAGATAGGACTTCATTCTGAGAGAAAAGGAGAGCTACTGAGGAGTTTTGATGGTAAAATTGACATTATAAAAGGGGCCAGTACAATCATCTTCAACACTGAGTAAATATTAGGATCACCAGGGACGTTTTAAAAATAATTTTATATTAAAAAAAATACTGTTCAAGCTCCCCTACATCAAAATCCTAAATTATTTGGTTTGAGTGAGGCCCACACATCAGCAATTTTTTTTTTGAGAGAGAGAGATTTTTGCTATAGGGTGCATGTACTCACCAGAGAGACAGAGAGACACAGAGACCAAAAGCAAGATATCACTCCCCAGGTGGCATGGTCATGGCACAGTCCCTTCTCTTCTACTCTCCTCTTGGGACCTTGGGCACTCATGCACACATACCCAGTGTGAGATTCAAACCACTGGGTCCAGGACTTGAACCATGGTCAGTCACATGGGAGTCCAGTGCCTTAATCACTATGCCACCTGCTGGCTCCTACATCAGCAATTTTTAAAAAACCCAAACATGTTATTGTAAATTGGAAGCCAGGATTTCAACAAGTCTAAAAGAGATGATGGTTCAACTAGGGTCCTGGTGGTGAGGACGGAGACATGTGGATCATCTTGACAGATATTCTGGTGGTCCAATCAACGAGATGGTGGTGCAGTGTAAAACACTCCATTCTCCAAGGCTGTCCCACACGGGAAGGTTCCAGATTTCTGTCCGAGACCTCCCTAAGCACCCACGCATGAGTGTGTTCATGATCGGGGGTGGTTGGACTGGGAATGGGTCCCTGTGTCAAGATCCTGTTGAGGGGTGCTCTTTTCTTTCTCTTGCTCGTGGAAGGAAGAAAGAAACTTAATAGGATATATTGATTGATTATCTATGGAGAGTGAGGAAAATACGTGAACCAAAAATTACAAATGTCCTCCTAGGAAAATGGGCAAACTGTGGTGCATTCATGGGCCTTAGATTCTAACGAACCTGGGTTCAGATTTGGCTTCTCTACTTTCTATTTTGAAGCTTTGGACAAATTATTTAACCAATTTGAACTCAATACAAAATGGACACAACAACACCTCAAAGGGATTGTAGAGATTACATGAGATGACTTTTATACAGGACCTAGCTCTTACATAATAGATGTTTAATAAATGATTTTTTTTTCCTTACCATCCTACAACATAGCTACTTTGGATACAGCTACCATGAAAAGGAAGGTGTACTTGCTTAGATTCATAAGGACATTAAATTGATTCCTCCGTGTAAAATTATTTTAACATAGCATTTAGCAAATATTATGATTTGTTTTTCTCAAAAGATCCAAACATTTAAAAAGCTATCTTGGAAACAGGGAAATAGTGTGTTACAATTTCCAGAGACATGGATACATCGAGAGAAACCAGCTGCTTCTAATATTGTTAAATTATCTCAAAAACCGAACAGTAAGAAGGCCAGCCGGGTGGCATGGTAGTTAGGGCAGCCGGATTCCACATGGTTGACTGCATGGTTTGGGCCCCAAACCCAGCAGCTTGAAAAACATGGCTGGTGCATGTGTGTGCCCAAAATCCTGGGAAGAGGAAAGATGAAGGAGAAGGAATTGCAGCTTGGTCATCCCCCCTGGGGGCATGCTTTCTCACTTTCTCTCTCTCCCTCAATGTCTCTCCAGGCAAGTATACCTGCTCTCTAACAAACTAAATAAAAACAAACAAATAGTAAAGATGTATAGGAGCTTAATAATGAAAGACTGGTTTTAAGAAGAGCATTCTGATTCTAATTTGTAGGAATGGTATCTTTGACTATCTGGAGGGATGTTCTTAGCTTTGCATTTGCTGTTCCCTTCAACTGGAATGTTCTCCTGATTCCTCACGATGAAACCCTCAGGGCCCCAAGTTCTTGCTCCTCACAGGTGAAGCCAACTTGACCATCTGACTTAAATTGCAACCTCCCTAGCCATGCCCCACACATCTGGCCCTCTTTAACCTAACCTTTCACTCAATACTTTTTTCTTATAACCCTGAGATTTATTTCCTTTTAAAGAACTAAAATTTGCTTGTTTGTTTGTTTATGTGTGTCCATATATCTGGATGTCATCAGGGCTAAGAAAAACCCAAGTGTTTTTTCTACTTTCATTTAACACAACACTTTTGACATCGGATGTGTGTGGCTTGTTTCTCACATACCAAACAATTTCTCAGTGCACATGAGCTGGAAGTCCTCTAATTCAATTCATTCTGACACTGGCTGGAGATAATATCAGATCCCACAGACTGGGCACACAGTCCCACTAGAGACGACTCCCCACTTCTCTCTCTCTCTTTATTTTTTATTTATTTATTTTTTTGCTATAGGGAGCATGTGCTTGCTGGAGAGACAGAAACAGAGAGACAGAAAGCAAGAAATCACTCCCCATGGGGGATGGCTATTCTACAGTCCCTTCTCCTCTATTCTCCTTTTGGGATTTTGGGCATGCACACACATGCTCCTGGTGTGAGTTTCAAGTCACCAGGTCTGGGAATCAAACTATGGTCAATCACATGGGAATCAGGCAGGTTAACCACTACATCACCTTCTGGCCCCACTAACCCCCACTTCTGATGCTAATTGCAAGGCCCAAGTTATGACCTGTACTTTACGACTAACCAGCCCTAAGCAGGACACCCATTACCCACTCCTCAAGTTCAATGAGCATGCGAGTGCAGCTCACAGGGCTCAAGGCGGCCAGATGGAAGAAATGAACAGAGTGAGGTAGGGGAGGTGGGAGCGTGGGAATTCCCTCTCCAAATGTGCCACCCTCCAGGAACGTATTCAGCTGTCCAGACACCCTCTAAACCCTGTCCTTCTGGGGTTTTATGGAACTTCATTACATAGGCAAGATCAAGTATATCATTGGCCATTGGTGACCAACTCAACCTTTAGCCTCTCTTCTCTTCCTGGAAGGGGGAAGACTGGCAGTTCTGACCCCCTAAACTACATGGTCGGTTTCCCTGGCAACCAGGCTCATCCTGAGGCTATCCAGGAGCCCACCAAGAGCTGCCTCATTAGAACAAAAGATGCTCCCATGACCCAAGAAATTCCAAGGGATTTAGGACTGTGTCAGAAGTTATCACTCAGGAAATTGCCAAGGTCTTAGCTCTGGTCAGGAACAAGGGGTATGGGGGTGGTGTGTGTGTGAGCAGAGACATAAATATATATTTCTTATCACAGTATTACAGATATAAACTCCACAAGGGCAGAGATCTGAGTGTATTTTACTAACTCATGTATCCCAAGTTTCTAGAACAGTGCCTGGCACAAAGTAGAATGAAAAGGTTATCGGGTGCAATAATAAAAAACTTTAAAACTGGCAATGAAGTTCAAGCCAGTGTTGTAAGTAAGGACACTACTCACATAAAACCAAGTCATCAAAGTGGATTGACTAAAAAAAAAAAAAAAAAAAAAATTAAGTGGGGCCCAACAAATGACATAGCACTTTTGTAGCCGGACTCCCGCACGGCCAACCATGGTTAGAGTCCTGGACCTGGTGGCTTGAGAATCATAATGGGCACATGTGCGTGCATGCCCAAGGTCCCTGGAGGAGAAGGGATTGCAGCGTAGCCATCTTCTGGGGTGGGGGAGCGGGGAGAGTGATTTCTCAATTTGCCTCTCATTGTCTCTGTCTCTCTCTCTCTAGCGAGCGCACACACTCTAAGGCAAAAACCTCTAAAAAACAAAAACTAGATTAGGTTTAGGGGTTGTTAAGCCCCAAATTGTTGTTCACTTGTACTAATCAATGCTTGCTCTAATTCTAGGCCATCTTGGCCACTGCCAGTGGAATGCAGGGAAGAGCATGTGTTTGAGGGGAAAAGACTGGCGGTGTAAACAGAGGTTTGAGAGGGAGGGACGCTCTGGTCACAAGAATAAGAATCATTCGTAGACTGACATTTTGCTTTAAAGCATGTAGAGATACTATCTTAAAAATAGCATTGGGGGGGCAGCAGATAGTGTGGTTAAGGTGCTGGACTCCCACATGGCTAATTGCAGTTTGAATCCTGGATTTGGTGGCTTGAAAATCACACTGAGCACCTGTGCATGCATGCCCCAAATCCCAAGAGATTGGAGGAAAAGAGACTACAACATGGCCTTCCCCCCTGCAGGGTAATTTTTCACTTTCCCTCTTACTGTCTCTCTCTCTGAATCTCTCTCGCCTTTGAGTGCATGTACCCTATGGCAAAAATCTAAAAAAAAAAAAAAAAAAAAAAGACAGAAAAACAGGCATGAAAAAGCTGCTTCCTTATCAACAATGTATCAGGGATATTATCTGTCTAGCCATACAAGTAATCAAGATATGTCTCCCTCCACCTCCCTTTCTCTGCTTGTTTCAGAAAACATGGGAAAAGGAATGACAATATTATAGTCTTTAATAAAAACATAATTAACAATATGGCACCAATTTCCTAAGCCATACAAACAGTGACTTCCGGAAATAACCAACCTTTCTTTTGATCAAACTATAGCTATCTGAGGGGCACGATCAACCAGAAGTAGTACGTAGGCAGCAAGGACAGCCAGCCTCGGCTGGCATGACTTCATGACTTTCCAGGGCAGAAATTAAATTGCATTGTCATGCTATCCCTCCAGAGAGAGAACACTAAAGCAGGAAAGGTGTTTGAGCCATTCCATTCTGCAGATTTCACAACACGTCTGTTTTCTAGTCTAAGGATTTCTAGGGGATAAGAATAAAATAAACGAGGCTTAAGCAACTCTAGAGAATACAGATTAAGACAGAGAAAATGCCAAGCCAAACAAGCCTGGAGTCATTTAACAAAACAGGGTGTGATTGATTTATATTTGGTTTTGTAATGGGATCGAGCAGGGAGTCCACTGTGCCTTCCTCTCCCCACTTCACATTTCAGCCCCATCCTTGGCAACTGAAAGCCCAGCGGGAAGGCTGATGATAGAAAATCAGATAATCTGCAAAGCAGATAATCTGCTTCTCACAATGGAGTATTAGAGCAGTCTAGCAGACCACCTGAGCCCCCATAATATACCCTTCCCAGACCCACCACTGGAGCCTTCTGGGCGATTGACCCAAGCCCACAGGCATCATGGAGGTTCACAATTAAAAGGCTTTGACCCAACTTCTGACCTCAATGTCCGCTTCCTGGGGAGAGAATCTGAACTGGCCTAACAGAATTGCAGACTTAGGAATGCTGCCCAAATTACTTTTCATTCTAGCTCCCCAAACCATTAGATCTTATCTGTTAAGTTACATGCTCATCCAACAGCTCAGAATAGTTCATATTAGTCTGTATTTCAGGGAGAGCTATGCTATCCTTAACGATTAGTTATCCCTCCCGCCTCTCCAAAGTGACAACCTACTACATGTATGCATAGAATTGCAGCTTCAGTGCTGGGCTGACTCGAAGCCTAAGACATCTTTTATTGATTCTGATTTACCAGAAGTCTCAGTAAGGTCCTCCATATAAACAGTTCTTTGAGAAATAATAGTTCCTGATTAAAAAAAAAAAGTCACTAGTTACCTTAAAACTATAATTGCTATTGCTTTATTTATATTCAGAACTATCAATAGAACAGCTGGCCTCAAATGAAACAAATATTTTGTTCCATTCAACTGCCCATGAAACTTGCTAAATAACTGAAGAAGATCAGAAAAGGGAGAAATAAGCTTCTCCGAAGATGAAAACTCTCAACAATGATAACTATTCACTTGGAAGTGTTAAAGAATATCGCAAAAGCCTCTCCTGCTTGGTTTCTGTAAACAAACTGTAATCTCGTTTTTTTTTTTTTCTTCCTTGCTAGAGAATAGCCAATCACAATGGCTAGACTTAAGTCAATCACAGGCATCCCACCTTTCAGACTGTGTGAATGCAGACAGACTTCAGAACGTAACCAACCCAAATTGTTTCTTTACCCATACCTTCAGTTTCATTTCCATAGGTCACTTTCCCTTTCCAGAGCTGAATACACCAAGTTAACCATGAGACTACCCAGAGTTGTCCAGAAGTTGGTTGGGGACAACTGCCCAATTAAAATCATATTAAGATTTGCTCAATTCAAACTTCACTTAATTAAGTTGGCTGGGTTCCCCCCCCCCCTTTTAACAGAAGAAAAATGTTAAATGGGCAATACTGATATTAGCAATTACGTATTTTTTTCTAAATCAATATATTCTTTCTTATGGCTTTTATTCTCTCCAAAGAGCATAACAATAAGAAACTGTCCCTTTTTTTTTTCTTTTTCTTTTTTGAAAATTTTTTTTCCTTTTATTATTATTTTCTTCATTTCATTTTCTTCCATACAATCAATCACATTATTATTTGTCTTACAAAATGGATATTTAAACAGGTGAATATTTCTCCCTAGTACTGTTGATAAAACTACGAAATATCTTCAACAGATAATTCCACACCTCTTTGTGCCATTAATGCTTTGAAAACTATCCTTTTTCATGGCGTATTTCTAGACTATCCCACCATTGAGTATTGAATCACAGCTGAGAGATTAAAAATCCCTGATAACTGGAAGTTTGGCCCAAGCTCATGTCAAATGATCTAATTCAGAGTTCATTGAAGTGATTCGTACTGCACAAATACCTGCTTGCTAAATAACTCTGTGTGTGTATTGTGTATGTGAATGTGCAAACAAGAATATGAGTGAGCAAGCAAAAGAGGATCTCTCAGAAAACTATCCAAAGGGTAAGATTCAGATATGAGTATATAACAAGAAGTATTACTAGTCAAAATTTTGCAAAAAAGCAGATATACATAAGTTTTCATTTTTCCAGGTTAATCAGCAACCCTATCAAAGGAGGAAAATAAAATCTTTAATGATAATTAAAAATAAGGAAAATAACATCTTTTTTAGAATTATTTAACTTTATTTATCAATTTATTTATTTTAATTTGACCAAAGAGTGATAATGAGAAATTGAGAGAAAGAAAAAGAAAGAGAGAGAGAAAGCTTCCAGGTCTGGGTCTCAAACCATGGCTGATCAAGTGAGAGTTTAGCACCTAAATACCATGCCACCTACTGACCCCTGGTCTCTGGATTTTAAGCCATCGGTAAGAAACTTTCATTAATATCATGATGTAAAACAGAGCAACAAGTATCTGAAATTTAAGTTGCAGTAGACACATATTTCTCTAAACGCTAATTATGGGAGCTATGTGGACTTTTATGAAATTGAATTTCTAAGGAACTTCTCAGAAACCTACTCTAACTTCACCATACACAGCATCAGGAGGAAGCTCAAGGTTAATCACTCATTTCCCCTTTCAATCTGTCTCAATTACCGTGAGGGGATGCTTCAATTAGTCATTCTCATTCTCTCCAGGGATGGGGAGAGATTGCAGATAACTCATCCCAAATAGACTTCACAATTGGAATCCCTCCACCCCACCAAAGAAAAATCTTCACTGGAGACAAGCAAGATTTGCTATCATCCACTCTGCACTCTGTCAATGCCACTGTTTCATCAGACAAAGAGAAGCCATCAGTCTTCAGGGATGCAAGGGCTTCTTTTCCCTTCCCCAAAGGAGCCAGTTGTTTCCACCATACACTCAGACCAAGACAGCCCAAGGCACTGTTCTTAAAACTACCCTTGGAAGGCCTTTTCTAGAAGCAAGCCCCTGAGACAGAGGCTTATCAATCACCTGGACAGTATTTTATACCTTTTTCTATGCCTGCTCCAAACTCAGAAGAAGAATACTGCTTAACCCTAGCATCTAAAATCTACAAAAACAGTCATTTTGGTGACTCTTTAAGAAGCAATTATGGGTACCAATTATTTACACATGACAACCCAGAAAGCAGCGATTTCTAAACCTAGAAGAAGAAATCCCTCCTATCACGACAAAAGGCATTCCACCTCGCTAAAATTCACAGGCAAAAGGCATTCCACCTCTCTAAAATTCACAGGCAAAGAAAAAGTTCTAATTCAACAAAGGAGTTTGTTGCAAAGGCTGTAATTGCTACCTCTGCAGAAACTCAAGTAGCCGGGTTCTGTTACGATACGGGGATTATACACTCGCAGTTATAGCACTAGTATAAAATACTGCCTGGGAACGGGTAAAGATTTCTAGTTAACGTTTGCATTTTTACTAATTATTCTCCTGTTGAAGGACTAAGTGTTCAAGGATTGCAGAAAGGGGCTATTTCCGCTGGGTCATTTCTTCCTCTGTGCCATCACTAGATTTACACTATCACAGGGCTAACATCCTGAGGCAATTACTGGTTCTTCTGGCTGTTTCACCCAATAGACTAGAGACTCCTGGGGGCTGGGGAGTCCTGGGGCGGTTTTCATTTTTGTAACATTAGTGATGAGTAGATTGCTGACATGTAATTGGCACTCAGTAAGGGAATTTACAGAGGGAAAGTCAAGTAATAAATAATATTAAATGATGAGCTCTATGATTTAAAAATGGGCTCTGAATTGCATCTTTCACCTTAAATGTGAATGAGATGAAGCCCAATATTTTAGGAGTTAACAAAGCATACTGAAAACCAAATAAAAATCAGTGTATATGGAACTGGCATAAAAAGTGCTCTTGATGGACTGAGTTGACCTAAACAGGGAGGAATTTTTAAAACAAGGGGGTCTTCAAAGCATAGGATGGAAAAGCTATATGTGGATTTGAAAATACTGTTGCAACAAAGTACTCTTGTACTTTAACTCCACATTTTTAAGATCCCTAATCTACAGTAATGTCCCCTTCTAGAGAAACATTTCAGAACTGAGAGATTACAAATAATCCAAGTGCATTTAAAATCACATCATTTGTTTCAAATTTGTTTCAAATTTCTATCACCCTGTGTCCTGACTTTCCTGCTCATAACATTTGTAGTTTTATGCATGAGAAAATCTAAAGCTTAATTCGCCTTATGAAAACGCCTCCATTATAAATCCAGGTTATCTTGGGTCAGAATTACATTAGCACTGGTGGGGGTGGTGTGGGCGCAGATAGGTGTAATCAGCAATATTGGTGAAACTCTTTGTCACCTTCCAAATTCCTCTTGGTCCCATCTCTCCATGCATAGCTCCCATAATTTTTTTTTTTTTTTGCATGTAGCCTCTGAAACCATTGAAACCTTAATTTATCTCATCTGTTGTGCTCTACAACACAATATAAGTAAACATTTTTTATTATCCCAGTGACCACTTTAAATTGTGCTTTCAATCAGAAATCCAGAAATCCATTAATCAGTGGAAAACAACCAGACTAGATTAAGGAGTTAAAGTTGATATCAGGAGACTGAGTGGATCTCCATAGTAACAGTAAATAAACTTATCTAATGATTATTTTGATCCAAGTAGTGCTTTTCATATTAAAAACTTACTTAATTCTCTCAACCTTCTATGAGATAGGGTCTATTATTGTTCCATTTTACAGCTGAGAAAACTAAGAACCACATGGGCTAATAATTGACTACTCAAGTCACTGGGGATAACTCTCAGCTTGACTCCAGAATCTGTACTCTTTAAAATAATGATACTGGGACCAGCAGGTAGGATGGTGGTTAGGGCGCTGGACACTCCCACATGGCTGATCATGGTACAAGTCTCGGACCTGGTGGCTCACTTTCTCACTTTCTCTCTCTCTCTCTCTCTCTCTCATCAAATTAAAATAAATGAATGAACAAATAAATTTTAAAAAATAATGATACTAATGACAACAGCAAAATGATCATGATAATACCTAGGGATCAAGTAATACCTAGGGGAGCACTTATTAGATGCTAGCATAGTCTAAGCACTTTAGATGTATTTGTTCACTTGTTTAAAAAAGATCAAAAGTCAGAAATCAGGATTTCTAGTAACTGCATAACTTGAGCAAAGTCATTTCAATCACTCTGGGTCTTTGTTTACACTGATCCACATAGAAGGAATTGTACCACGTGATCTCTGAGATGTCACAGAATATTTATAGTCTTCCCACCTGAAACAGGAAGCAGAAGAAGCTCCTGAGATCAGGGTACAGAAGTACCACAACGAAATTATATTCCAGCTTTCAAAAACACTGCACCCTGGGGCTGGCAGGTGGCATGGTAGCTAAGGGCACTGGACTCCCTCATGACCAGCTGCAGTTCGAGTCCTGGACCTGGTGGCTTGCTTTCTCACTTTCCTTTTCTCTCTCTCACTCTGTCCCTCTCTGGGCAAATATAAATGAATAAAAATAAATAAATAAATAAATAAATAAATAAATAAATAAATAGATAGATAGATAGATAGATAGATGTTAAAGAAAATAATTCTTAAAAAAAAAACAAAACTGCACACCAATCAAACAATGGCAAGAACTGAAGTCTAACAAAGGTCTCACATAGTGCTCAAAACTGCTATTTGATGGATTAACACAGAATGTGAAATAGAACTTGGTAATTTTAAAAACTAAAAGCATCTAGAAGCTATAAAAGAAAAGGCATAAATTTAATTACACAACTTTTTAAGATGATAAAAAAATATATACAAAGAATAAGTAACTGGAAATAATATCTGCAACACATGTAACAGATATGGGTAATTATTTTTGACTAGCTTATGAAATCACTGTAAAAGATTTTGAGAAATTAGATATAAAGCTATGAACATATTTCTTTGTATCCTTGATGTCTAGCCCAATTCCTTAAGAGAAAAAGATGGTCAAAAAAAACAATGATGAACTAAATACATGAACTATGAGTCCTTCTCAGGATTAATAAAAAAGTCATAATTTGAACAACAATAGCAGGTTAATTTTACAGAATTTTTGAATAATTTTATAGAAATATAAAGCCAGAATATTATACCAAGAAAGAAAAAGGTAAGCAAAGGCAGTGAACATTTGAAAAATTACTCAACCTCACTGGTAATGAGCAATTGTCATAAAATCATATTAAAATGCCATAATAAATAATAAATGCATATAAAACAAGATAATCTTGTAATAAGTTTACAAATTAGCAATACTTATTGGTGGTGAAGGTGCAGGGAAACCAACATTCTCAAACACTGGAAGGAAGGTAAAGTGGTAGAGCCTTTTGAGAGAGAGTCTTGTTTTTGAGAGAGAGATTTTTGCTATAGGGTGCGTGTACTCGCTGGAGAAACAGAGAGACTGAAAGCGAGAAATCACCCCCACCCCCAGGGGGATAGCAACACCACAATCACTTCTCCATTCTCCTCTCGGTGTTTTGGGCATGCATGCACATGTGTCCTGAGCGAGTTCCAGGTCTGGAACTTGAATCGTGGTCAACTACATGCAAGTCCAGTGACTAACCTTACGCCATCTAATGGTCCCAAGAGGGAGTCTTATCTTTCTCTGTTTCTGCTAAGCACACGTGCCCTGTAGCAATATTTTTTAAAAAAAAAAAAGATAAATAAAATGGAATCAATTCTTTTAAAAATTACATGTAGTGAAAAACTAAAAACCACCCTATATGTTCATTTACAGGGGATTGGTTAAATCTATTATGTAATCAAGCAGTAAGAGGCCAAATTAAATCTACATTTTTACTTAATCTTGGAGTCCATCTTAATAAATTAATAAATCATAGAAAAATCCATATTTTCTTTTTTCTTTTTCTCCCCTTGGGCTATAAGGCACATGCTCTTGCCAGAGAGAATCAGAGAGAGAGAGAGAGAAAGTAAGAAATTACCCCATGGAGGACTGGCCATGCTGTGATTCCTTCTCTATTCGGTTCTTGTGATTTTTGGGCATGAATGCACACACCTGGCTTGTCTCTCAAGCCACCTGGTCTGGGAATTGAACTACACATTGGCCTTGTAGTATACAGCTGCCTTAACCATCACGCCACTGGTTGGCCCAGGAAAATCAGACTTTAACATCTATTTTTCACTTCATAACAAATCTTACAGAATCTAACCTTTTACCTCCCTCACAATAGATGTAGCTTAATGCATTACTAATGAAAGTAAACAATAACCTTTCAAAGTCTTTATAGAATCTCCTTTATGGAAATAGGGAAGGACAAGACCACCAGCCTCCTCCCAAATACACCCCTCTGAGAAGATTTTATGAACTTAAGCACTGCAAAGGAACACCTAGACCTTCACTGAGCTAAACTAAGAAAAAAGTTGTCTTTGCTGACTTCATTTCCCCTCTGCTGCCTTGTTAATCATTGCTTATCTGTAAGCCCCTTGCAGGGAATTGAACCCAGTCATTCTGCACTGTATGCCCAAAAAAGGAAACTGCTCCTCAAGCTATAATTGCCCTCTGATGCTATCAGGTCTCCTTGTGATCCTGCCAAAGACAATGATAAACCTCCTTGTCATTTTGCCCCAAGACAATGAATAGCCTGCCCTTAGTTCCTAAATATATCTCATATTGACCTCTTCTCTGTATAAGTTTTGTATCTGGTCCAGTACAGCAGAGACAATTATGGACTCTGGTCTGCTCTCTCCCTCTGTTGACCTCACTGAAACAAATTCATTGCCTTATTCACCAACATTAGTTTCTTTGTCAAAGTAGCGAATGGCACAAACTTAATTTCTGGTCCTCGGAACAAGCATCCGCATCTGTCTGGCATCAGTTGTGGTATAACTTGTATAGCAGACCATTAGTCAGATATGAAATAGAATGCAGGAAGATAGCATTAAATTTTTGTGTGTTTTTTTTTTTTACAAACTTTAGAGCAAGACATAGAATTTTTATATGATATATTATCATTCATGTGAACTTAAAAAATTTTTTTCTAGAGGGTGTGTGTGCTTTGGGAAGAAGGGAGAAGGAAGGGGAGAAGGAAATAGAGACGGCAGCTCCCATGGGGAATGGTCACGCTGTACTCTCTTCTCTTCTAGTTCTCCTTTCAGGATTTTGGGTGCACATTCACATGCCTGGCATGTTTTTCAAACATCCAGGTCCAGGACTTGAACCACACAATTGGCCATGTGAGATATGGCTGCCTTAACTATCATGCCACTGAATGGCCCATTTTTCTAAAACTAGGTGGTTTGTCCCTTGCTTATTGATTATAGATGTTTCTCATATTTTTTTAGTTTACCCTCAATTTTTTTTGGGGGGGGGGAAAGAATTTCAAATCTACAGAAAAGTGCCAAGAATAACAAAATGAATATCCACATACTCTTCACCTATACTTACCAACTGCTAATTTTAAATGTTTTGCTACCTCTCTCTCAACATTCTACTCCCCAACTCTCCCTCTCTTACTTGAAGACTGTGAAATTATGACATTTCTCACCTAGGAGGACAAAAATCTGACTACTTTTTCCTATTTTCAAAATTCTTTTCAGAGGGCCTTGGTCACGCTACAAATATTAACAGACCATTTTGGTCAATTGAGAACAGGACTCTTCTTATACCCTGTCCCTGGCTAGTGTCTTTGTGATGTATAGTAAGCCTTATCTCTGCTAAAGTAAATCCCAGACTGTTTTTGTTTGTTTGTTTTTGCCTTCTCTTTTCCAGACACAGACCTTCCTTTCCAAACAGCAACCTAAGAATTTCCAACTCACCTATAACCTACAAACCTCCACTTCCAGATGTCCCACCTTTTGAGGCCAGGCTGATGTAAAGGACTCCTTATGCTGATTGACAACACTCCTGCTCTCAAAACTAAAAGAAACCACTCTATCTTAGCACTCCAAGAAACACACTTGTCTTTCTCCGGGTTGATCACTCAATTCCATGTTTAGTAATAAACCACATTAATTATTATTTATACAGAGTTAGTTATTTCCACAGACTCCCTACATACTCTAGCAAGTAATCATGTCCTCTGTGCTTGCTAATGCCTTCTGCTCTCCTGGTCCTTCAAAGATCCTTTCTCCAGCCTAATGAACTTTCCCCACTTTCTACATTGCATTTACTCTTTCTTTTCCTTGGAATGTATAATGGGTTTTCACAAAGCCCATGGATATGTGTATTATGAAAGACCTATATGCATATTTTTTGTATCAAAATATACTTGTAGCTTGATTCTATTTTTCCATGAAGTGTTTGAAGTCCCTTTGTACTTCTACTGTTTTTCATATGTACAAATCTTATCCATTCTTCAAAGCCCAAATTAAATGTTTTTTAATTCACAAAACTTTCCTTCTCAAATTTCCTTCTGTTATCTGTGCCTCTTCTATATCACTTACCACTTTCTTCTTGGCACAGTTATTTATGTATATGGGTCATGTCCCCTAGCAGGCTGTGAGTACTTGAGTAGGAAATGTGTCCAATAGCAAGTTGTGTTTTTCAGAGTTTATCATAGCCTCTTGCAGATAGAAGATTCTCCATCAACAGCTGCAAAATCAACCAGACAAGTAGTAGACTAACAACCTAAGACAGAACTTCACTCTCCTTGGTCCATTCTCAGTGCTTTCATGACCAAGGTCAGGTGGTCATCTTCTAACAAAACGTGGAAGGGATGAGAAATGGCTATTACAGAGATAGGAACTTCACTTGGAGTTACTATGACTGGCGGATTGACCACCCCACTACAATACCCTGGACAAATCACTTAACTACCCTTCATGATCCTCAGTTATAAAAAGCAGATAACTATTTTCCCACAGGGCTATTTTAAGACTTGAAAGTGCTTCACACAGCTGGCTCATTTAAGAAATGCTCAATAGTGGGCTAGCAGGTTGTATGGAGATTAAGGCACATGGATGACTTCACAGTTAAAGACCTGGACCTGGTAGCTTGGAAATCATGCTGGGCATATGTGTGTGAGTACCCAAGATCTCTAGAAGAGAATGGAGGAGAAGGATTGTGGCATGGCCATCCTCTCATAGGGGGTGACTGCTTACTTTCCCTCTTCCTCTCTGTCTCTCTTTCTGGTGAGCACACACATGCAATAGTAAAAACTTAAAAAAAAAAAAAAGAAAGAAAGAAACACTCAACAAATGTTAGATGAATAACATCTATAGGGATTCAAAAAATATATTTTTAGGGGTTATAGTAATGAAAGTTACAATAGTACATAATATCACTAAAGTATGGTTAAATTTTACCATTTAACTTTTTAATCATGAATTTTTTTAAGATGTAGATTCTACTATTTGAAGGGCTATTTTCCCCTCATGTTTTATACTTTATCCATCACAATCAATTAGAAAACATATGAAGGATCTTCAAAAAGTTAATGAAAAATGTGTATTATGAGAAAACTATGCATGGATTTCAAAAATATTTTGCACTCCAGTAAACTCATACTTTAATCTTATTTTTCCCCATTTTAAAGTCCCTTCATACATGTCCACTAAATGAATCAATAAAAATGGCTCTTTAGTTATAAGCAAATGTGTTCACAAAAAACTGTGCTGAAATTGACAGAAGGCAATCATGATTGTAGTATTGCTAAGGCTAATGAGTTAATTCTTTAAAAATTTTATTTATTTATTTATTTATTTATTTTTTTAGGAGAGGTTTTCACTATGGGGTTCATGTGCTCACCAGAAAGACAGAGAGAGATAGAGAGACAGAAAAAGAGAAATCACTCCCCAGGAGGGATGACCAAGCCACAGTCCCTTCTCCTCCATTCTCCTCTCACGATCTTGGGCACGCATACACGCCCAGCATGAGTTTAAGCCCCTAGGTCTGGGACTCAAACTGCAGTTGGCTACATGGGAGTCCAGTAACATGGCCATTACACCAATTGCTGGTCCTGCTAAGGCTAATAGTTATTAAGGGATTAAAATCTGCTCGGCATGGGGAAGGTGTTGAAGAAGATATAGAATGTGTAAAAGAGAATTGTTCAAAACAGGAAAAACACGTAGGCAAATAAACTGACCCTGATCTACTTTCATTAAGAAGAAAGATATTAAAGCTAGAAAGGACATGATTATCCTATTAGTTATATATTGAAGTGTCTAAGTGTTTACAAAAAGGTAACGTGTACAAGGGGTCAGGTGGTGGCACAGTGGGAAGACATGATACTCTGCAAGACTTACACACAGCAAAGGTTCCTAGAGCTTGCCAGGCATGCATGTGCCCATGAACTGGGCTGGCTGAAGTTGGGGTTGGATCATGGTGTCAAGACCTGTTGGGAAATGCCATCTCTCTCTCTCTCTCTCTCTCTCTCTGTTTTTCTCACTCATGGACTAAATAAACTTTAAAAAAAATTGATGCTAAGAAACAATGTGATCCTATCATTTGACTCGAAGTAGATGAATATAGAAAACTTCATATGGAGTGAGTGAAGAGAGCCAGACATTGAAACACACATTGCGTATCCCCACACAATTTGTACTGAGTGTCTGTACTCTGTGACAGAGGTTGAGAGATCTGAAGATGTGATGGTGGAGAAAATGCATGTGGATGTTAGAGATTCTAAGGGAGGAGAGTGGATGGTAGAGAGTGGGTGGCGGAGGGTGGGTGTGAGGTTCAAGGATCGGAAACATTGGATAGATGGAAAAATGTGGAGTTCTCTGCTGGAAAAAAAAGTACAGAGTATACATCATGATAAGGACTTTATGTAAAATGTGAAATTAATAAAAAATAAATAAATAAAAATTTTAAAAATTAATACTTTGTTCTAAAAAGGACATGTAGAACCATATAAATATATGCCCTTAGTACCATAATGAATAATTGCCTCTCATCTTTTATCTTCATCTGCAATTCTCATATACATATTATATGCAGCGCATGAAAGCTTTTCAGTACTGGCCCCCCAAATTTGAACATTGCCAAGGTGTTAAGAGGAAAACAATGTCAGGTATCCATTTGCGATGGTACAAATCAATATCTCTAAGAAGAGCAGTTCAGACTATAGGTTATTCTTGTTATCAAATAGAAAAACAGTCTCTGTGACCATTACCAAGGTAGGAAAAAAAAAAAAGCGTAAAGTAAAAACACTGCTAAAAGCAAACAGAATTCTCAAACTCTTTGACCTAATTTGAGTTGAGAAATAAAGTGTACCTCAAGTCTCTCAGCCCATTGAAATATTCGGGGTGAGTCGACAGAGCCAGATTTCACTGAGTGGCTGGTCAATTGTTAGAGACTGAGCTTCACAAAAGGCAGATGAAGTCTTGTCTTCTGAAAGTCAATAGATCTTCTCTAAGGCCCCCAAACCTCCCTAACTCTAATCAGTAATTGTCATTAAAAGCTCCCGTTGTGTGAAGTAAGTGTAATTAGAGCATCTTGCCCTCACAGGGTGTACTGCACTGCAAAGGCTGGGAAGGTTCATAAATTAATGCCAGTTCACTCTCCCTTTATCTTCCATGCAATCTGCTGTGAGAAAGAAAAATCGTATAGATACGCATTAAGGCAAAAAGCCCACTGGCCCCTACAAAATTAGCCTAAACAGTAACTGTGTTTATTTGAGGGACTCCCGATTTCATTATGTGTCTCAGGAATAAGAGAGATAAAGTTTGCCATCAATAACACTGAACATATCTGCTGAATCCCGCAGATTCCCGGACATTAATAATTCAAAATCTTGTGGGAATTTCATCATGGTGGAGATACGACTTGTCTGCAAACGGAGCCCAGGGGACGCTCAGTATGATCTATTCCTGTGTATCCGCACAACTGCTGTGTTCATCACGACACACAGAATGCGGGATTCTGCGGTACCTCTACGATGTCTGAAATTTTCGAGTCTGTGTTATAAATCTGTTATGCATAGCAGAGTATGTCCCCATTTTCACATGAAGAGCGATCATCATGACATGTTGTCACACCTCATAGGTTAAACATGTATGTTGAAACTCAAAAAACATTAATTGTCAGAGGCAGAAAAGAGGACAGAAAAACATGTTGCCTCTCTCCCAACTGGAGGACACACTCGTGTATGTTTACATGTGTGGGTCTTTATGTGTACGTGGTTATGTATGTGCACGCATATTTTTATGTTTATATAGGTACACATAGGTACAACTGTATGCATGAAAAAACACACTGCCATACCAATGACCCTCAGATTTACTAAAAAACAACTGAACTGGCAATGTCAAGTATGTCATTCACTATTGTCCCAGGGACCATCTCGTGTGAAGCTAACACTAGCAAAAATGTCCACCAATATTTTCCCCAAAAGGTGCCTTTAGAGACAAGTCAGACACTCAGTTCTAGATGAAAGATTCTGAACCATTCTTAATTCTAAAGCAAAACAATCTTTCTAAAACTCAAATTGAATGACGGTATTCCCTTGTGGAAATTCTTCCTATTGCTCTTTGGACAAAGTCTTAAATCCTACTTAACCAGGCCCACAAGGCCACACAAGATCTAGCTATCCCTGCCTCCTTCAGCCCCATCTCAAGCCATTTTCCTCCTCAATTTCTGAGCTCCAGGCACAGGGGCATTCTTTAAACACATGGGCAATCTTGGGTCGGGGCCTTTGAACAGTGTTCTCTCTTCAGGTATGTTCTCCACTTAGCAAAGTCCTACTACCATTGCACAGATCTCAGCTTTAAGACAATTGCTCTCCCCTTGCCAAAAAGGGGGGGGGGTGAAATGATCAACAATAAGTAATGATTACTACTTATGGTTGTGTTAGGCCCTCTGCCACGTGCTTTTATTTATTTATTTATTTATTTATTTATTTATTTATTTTTTGTTGTTGTTTTGCTTTTTGCTTTTTATTTGCACTACTTGGGGCTCATGCACTCACAGGAGAGAGAGAGCAAAAGAAAGTGAGAAAGACCTCCCGGGGACATGGTCACACTGTAATCCCTTCTCCTCTATCTTTCTTTCTGCTGGGATTTGGGGCATGCACACATGTGCTTAGTGTGTTCTTCAAGCCTCCAGGTGTGGGGCTTGAACCACATAGTCAGCCATGCAGGATCCAGCTCATATAACTGCCAGGCCATAGGTGGGCCCACATTTTGCCCCACTCTTTGCATGAATTTTTAAATTTCAGTTTTCACACCAGCCCATGAAGTTACTGCATTCCTATCTCTGTATACAGATGTGGAAATGAGAATTATATGCAAGATCACACGCCCTTGTAAATGGTGAAGGGAAACTCACTGAGGCAGTCCCTCCTAACTACATCCTCTACTCCCTATACTCGTTGGCTAACACCTATCACATAATCAGTAGCTCGAAGCTTGCTCCCTACAGTAGAATGTAATCTCCATAGAGGCAGAGACTGTATCCACCCTCTTCACTATGGAGTACATGCTGTGCTGGTGTAAGGAATACACAGGTGAACAAAAGTTTCTTGTTGAATGAATGAACCCATGGCACACTGAATAATCTCTTTTTTAAGAGATTTTTTACTATAGAATGCGTGTTCTTGCTGGAGAGACAGGGAAAGACAGAGAGACAGAAAGTGAGAAATCACCCTCCAGGGGGAATGGCCATGCCACAATCCCTTCTCTTCCATTCTCCTCTTGAGATTTTGGTCATGCACGCAACACTTCTGTCATGAATTTTAAGCTGCTGGGTCCAGGGCTCGAACTGTAGTTGACTACGCTAGAATCCAGTAGCGTAACCATTATGCCATCTGCTGGTCCCAACACTAATTTCTAACACAGAGAAAAGGAAAGCTAACTTTATTACTATTTTTAAATTTTGCTAGAGGGTGCATGTGCTTGCTGGAGACAGATAGGAAAAGGAGAAACCACCCCTCATGAGTGATGGTCACTCCACAATCCCTTCCCTTTTGTTTCTCCTTTTGGGGTTTTGAACAAGCCTGCACACACACTTGGCATGTTTTTCAAGCTGCTGGTCCTGGACTTGAACTGTACTGTCAACCATGTGCCATCCAGTCACTTAACAACCATGCTTCTAGCTGACCCAGGAAGGCTAACTTCAACGAGTTCATAATATGCTACCTATTCAATTAAAGTTTTGAATTTGGAAAGCTGAAATAGGCATAAATTATTATTAAGTACTATATAAAGTCCATAGTAAATATAATCTGAATATGAAATAAAAAGAGGGTCTCTACAGGAAGGCAATGTAGTTTGCACAAGTAACTTTACTGGCATCTACCAATAAAAGCAAGTATTCTGGGCATTTTCTTTTAATCTAGTTTTTGAATGGTTTCAGAATAGATTTGATAGATCCTAATTCTAGTCTCCTGGTATAAACACTTTACATTTCATTGAAAAAATATGCATAATTAAGCTTGTTTCAAAGCCTCATAGATGATCTACCTCAAAGACTATACCTAATCTTTGCATCTGAAAAAAGTCATCAGTATTCTATATTATTTGGGGAAGTCTAATCAGAGCAATTGCAAATTTCCTTCAACCTAATATGTTAGGCCAATTGCATTGACTCTGGGGAGTGGTCAAGGTCAGCCCTAGATTTCAAATTCTCATAATCCACAGTACAGCATGAAAGGAAACCTGATTTCAGTCTTTATTTCAACATCTTACCTCATTAAATCTTTTATTTTTCAGAACTGCAACTGAAGAACAAAATAAATAGGTCTTGCTTCATATTCCTCCTTTCTACCACAGAATGGCTAATGAGTAAAGGAATAAGGCAGCATGCCATAAAAAAATTTTTCAAGGACCATGAATATTAGACTTTGAGTCACTAATTATAAAAATGTATACAAGATCGACATTCCTCATTAGCCACATACCGATTTAGGAAGCCTAGAGAGCTCAACCACATGAACCACGTGGACAAGTAAAAATATGGACCTTCCATGGAATGACTCAAAGATACCTTCTTTCTAAGTCTTTCTTCTTATCTTTGTCTCTATATTCTTATTCAAAAGAAAAATCTATTTTTTTGAGAGAGAGAGAGAGTTTTGCTATGGGTGCATGTGCTTGCCAGAGAGACAGAGAGAGACAGGAAGTGAGAAATCTCCCTCCAGGGGCATGACCAGGCCACAATCTCTTCTCCACCATTCTGCTCTCGGGATCTTAGGCACACATGTACACGTGCCCTGCATGTTTTAAGTCACTGGCTCCAGGACTCAAACCATGGCCAACTGCATAAGAGTCCAGCAACGTAACCATTGAGCCATCTGCTGGTCCTGAATAATCTATCTTTTAAAAACCCAGGCATGAATAGGCATAAGTGAATTTTGGTCAGCTCCCACAGATGTCTGCAGGGACTATTGTTCTCCAATCTATGATATCTTTTAATTTTGCTCTAGGGAGCATGCACTCTTTAGAAAGAGACACACAGAGAGAGATAGGGAAAGTGATGAAGCACCCTCCATGGGAGATGGCCACAGCACAATCCCTCTTCTTCAATTTTCCTATCAGGATTTTGGACACACACGCATCTAGTATATTTTCAAGCTGCTAGGTCTAGGATTTGACACTACACAGCTGGACATGTGGGATCCAGCCACCTAAACCACCAGCTGGTGTAAGCCAATCAACAGCTTTAGCTCTTCTAACGACAATTCCCTGATTGTTTCCACCTTTCTCCATAAACCTTTGAACTCTCACTCCATATTACTATGTCACTTGTCCTTCTATTATATGTTTCCCTGTTAAAACACATAGCTTCTAGGGATTAGTGGATGGTATGATGGTTACATCACTGGACTCCCATATAGTCGACTGCAATTTGAGTCCCAGACTTGGTGGCTTAAAATTCATGCTGGGCATGTATGTGTGCATGCCCAAAATTTTGAGAGAAGAATGGAGGAGAGGAGATTGCGGAGAGGACATCCCCTTTGGAGGGGGGGTGATTTCTTGCTTTCTGTCTGTCTCTCCAGCGAGCACATGTGCCCTATAGTGAAAATCTCTCTTAAGAAAATGAAACAAACAAAAAAACCCCACATAGCTTCTACTATTTTATATTTCTTATATTTATGTGTACATGAGTCCCTCTTTAAAGCAGAAGTTCATTCAGGAAGGGCAGGTTTTCCATCTGAATACTTCTTTTGTCCCCTCTAACTCTCCCCTCTAACACTTCTCAATAGATGCACATGACAGGTAGACCAACTCATTTCTCAAGTGTATGAACATGGCTGCTTGTGAGCAAAGCAGAGCCGGGTGGTGACATAATTGCTCCCATCATATACTAACATTAGATAGGCCCTTCAGTCTTCAGATGCAACATGTCAATGAAAAACCACAAGTGTCTATATAATGTGCAGGGCGAATATCTTGCTAGAGGAGTATTACTGTTTTGGTTATTCAATATTTCAACATATTTTCTGTCCCCTGAGTTCTTGCCCACCGTGTACTTGTGGATAATCATGTATGTCACCTGGGTCTTTTGGTTCATTTTGGCCTCGATAGTACTTAACGTTCCTGAAAATCAGTAAGATATTCTCATAAAAGTAAGCAGTTAGCCTTTGAATCGGAGACACCAATCATTCTTTTTTTTTGTTAGATATGCATCACAGATCGCTTTCATTATAGGACAATCTACAAACTTCCAATATTATTTCTTTACTCTGGCTCAGACCGACCATCCAAAAGTTTGCTTAACCATGTCCATCTGAAGAAGACTGATAAGGTAATAAGATTATGGCATCATTTGATAATTTGTCTCCCAACTGACTCATCCTGCAGGGTCCAATTCTTTGTTCACAAAAGGAGATCATTAGGTTAACTTCTAAATAAAGTGATAACTGATTAAGCCAAAGTAATCCATAGGACTCCAAACATGGGAACAAATATAGACACTGGTAGAAAAGCTGTTCTCAATGGAAAGATCATATTTAAATAAAAATGTTCTCTCCAGTGATGGACATTTTACCAAAAACTCTACATAAAACACGTTATTTTATGCATTATGGTATGAAAGTCAAAAGCTCATGAAAGTAGAAAAGGTTGATAGTTTTAGATTACATTACTCTAAATAAAGAAGGAATTGTTGCTGACATCACCTTAAATATACTGCATACTGACATGCTTTTGAAGGAATTACAGTTGTACAGCACAAGTCAAAATCAAATTTAGTTCAATCAGCTAGAGCACACTTTTTAAAAATAAAAACACATTAGGATACAAATATATGAAAAGGCCTTTATCAAACTTGCTCTTTATGGACCGAAATTTTAAATCCCTGCTTATATGCAAGCAAAAAATATGTACATTGGTAAAATTATGAGATTATATATATATATATTCATAGAAAGAATAGTTTACATACACAAACATTCCTGACCATACTTTCTCAAAAGTTCACTGGAAAAGAAAGCAAGGAGGGACCTGCCCCCTTTAAAATTCAGTGCTAAATGTTTAAACCCATAAAAGGAAAAGTCACCGAGAGATATAAACATAAATAACAAAAGGAAAAGAAGAAAAAGAAACCAGAGAATTAAGTCAAGCGTTCTGTTAACTGAATTCAGACTTTGGGATTTTACCGGACATTAATCTAATATAGGCCAAATTAGATTCTCAAATTCCATAGTATTTGATTTCTTTTCTAAAACCAGTTTACTCTCAATCCCAGAAGTTGTTCTTTCAAAGATAAACTACAATTCTAAGTGGGATTTCTATTCAACCAGGAGTTCTAGTGTTTTTTTTTTAAGTATTTATGAATCATATTTATGATTTTAGCCTCCCTAAACATTACTTTTGACTTTAATAAAGTTAAGACTGATGTAAGAACTAAAAGATGGCTTTCTGTGAATTAAATAATGCTCATTCTAAAACAGGGCCACCTGTACACTATTTGTCAATTGAAATAATGTCAGGAAAGTTTTCAGTCATTTGGGAATTTCTTCCAACTTAAGAACTACAAGCAACACCCAGGAGTTTCAGGATAAGTAAGTCTGCTTTAGAAATGACCCCAATAATATATGCAATTGTCCAGAGGTAAATTTCTTTGCTATTGGGACCAAATCTTTGGCTTAAATAAACCATGAACATAGGTCCATTTGCACCAGGGAGACTGCATACGATTTTAAGCAGTTGGAGACCTGGCAGTTTTCTTTCACACTCTGTTTACTGGGGCTTTTCTTTTTTTCATTTAATTTAATTTTATTTGTTATTAGTTTTTAATTTGCCCAGGGAAAGACAGAGAGAGAGGGAAAGGGAAAGTGAGGAAGCAAGCCACCAGGTCTGAGACTTGAACTGTGGTCAGCAATGTAAGAGTTTAGTGCCTTAACTACCATACCACCTGCTGGCGCCTTCTAGGGCATCTTATTAACACCACTCTAGAACTTTAAGTCCAAGAGGGAGGTCATTGCACAGAAATCTTTCATTATGGCTAGCTGATGCTTGTCAAAGCTGTGTTGAAACATTTATTTGTGGGCTGTTCGAGAGCAAATAAAAGATTTCAACAAGACACCCAGGCAGTCATTTTACAGTGAGTAAATGGGACGTGGTTTCCAAACAGGAGAGTAAAAGAAACACCTCTATGAATTCTCTGGAGTATGATTCAACAATACAAAACAAGTGTGGAAACGAAAACTGAAAGAAAAACTGGATAAAGCAATAACAAAGGTAGCTGTTCATTTTGGGCAGAGGCTCTGGGGACCGTAAGTTTAAGAGAGCCTTGTAAAGCACAGGGAGCCCTTCAGGCAGCCCAGCTGGGGATGTCACAAGGTTTCAAAGGATTATTGATATGGCACTGGTATTTTTGGCAGAACTATGCCATCAGAACATGATTACTCCTAGAAGCATCTCAAGATTTCGGAAAACACGTGCGTTTGTGTGTGCATGAGCAAACACTTGTGAACAAGTAGCAGAAAAAATTCTGTACTAAAAAAAAAATAAATAAATCTCTTTACACAAGTCAGTGTGCCACACATTGACATTTATTTTGGCAATATAATATCAATTAGGAGGGCTAGCAGCATGGTGGTTGAGGCACTGGATTCCACATGGCTGACTACATGGTTCAAGTCCTAGACCCAGCAGCTTGAGTAACACACCTGGCATAGGTGAAGGAAGAGAAGGAATTGCGGTATGGCCATCCCCCTAGAAGATGATTTCTTAGTTTCCCTTATTTGGTTCTCTACAGCAAGGACACACAACCTCTAACAAAAACCTTTAAAAAAAATTACACACACACACACACACACACACACACACACACATCAATTAGGATAAGTGGAAGAGCCATGTAAAAAGGTTTTATACACACACACACACACACACACACACACACACACTCAATGGATGTTAGGTCATCAGGAAAATCATGACATATTTTTCTATGGTTTTCTATGCAAAAATGCATCATGACTTTCCCTATAACTCTCTCTACATAGATCATATATATATGTATGTATATAATATATATATATTTATACATATAACACATATACATACAATAAATGTGAAGCATCCATTTTAGCATCAATATTTTGTTTCCTTTCTGGTTAAAGACACGGCTGGAGAAGTGGCATCAAAAAGATGCTTTGTTACAAAAGAAGTCAGGGAAGAGAAATTAAGATCAAGAAAACCAGAAACACCAAAGGAGATTCTATACTAGATGGACTTCTTACCGACCGTGGAACATTTGTCATAAGAAGAGGAGACAAGTCCTGGGATGGTGATCAGGACAGCCTCTAATTTGATATAATAAGAAACAGACGTATGGACCACAACATGCTGGGATTACTATACTTCAGAAAAGAATCTCTGGGTGATGTCAAAAGACCAGAAGGATGAAATGTGGCCTTGTAGAGGCTGTTTAGAGACAGAAACAAATGACAAATCCATCCTGAAGAGGGAGAGAGGAAAGGAGAAAAACATGAAAGTGGGAAACATGAAATTGTGTACATGAGGAGGTGTCTATGTCATGGGCCAGTGACTGGTCAGACTCCTGGGACCAGGGGTTTTGTTCTAGCTGTGTCCTGGAACCCGGCTCCTTCACAGCACAGACATTCAGCACATCCTGGGGACGGGCACCAAGTAAGCAACAGAGACCGGGATTCAGAAGGCATCAGGATTCTGCTCCCTCAGAGCCTGCATTCCAGGGGAACTGATGGACAGCAGAGAAATGAACAAGATACTGCCTATTGATTTTATTTTTTTTAATTTTTGCCAATTTTGTGAAGAGAGAAAGAGAGGGGGGAGAGTGAGAAATCATCCCCCAAGGGGGATGGCCATGCTGGAATCCCTTCTCCTCTAGGGATTTTGGGCATGCACACACAAGCACTGGCATGTTTTCAGGCTACCAGGTCTGGAACTTGAACCACACAGCCGACCACATAGGATCCAGCCATCTTAACCTCCATGTCATCTGCTGGCCCGAGATAACTTTTGATAGAGGTGACTTGGTTGGGAAGAAAATAAAAGAGGGTGGTGTAATAGAAGGTACTAGAAAGGTTTCAGGAAAGGCCATCATTTGAGACACTTGACTGTCAAGAAGAAACCGATCTAGTGAAGACCTGAAGAAAAACGGCTCCAGACAGAGAAGATGGTTTGTGTCAAGGCGCTTGGTGTGTTTGAAGAGGGAAGTCTGTGTCACTGTAGTGTGTTGAATTTGGGGGTGTCATAGAAGATGGAGTCAGTCACACAGAAAATCAGGGCCAGATAATTGGGCCTTGCTGGTCTGGATTAAAAAGTCTGGATTTTATCCTAAGGTCAACAGGAAGACAACAGAAGAATGGGGAAGGAGTATGGTAACACAATGGTAGTTTGTGTGTCTCTGCATGGCACAGTAACAGAGGTCCCTCAACCGGTATTGGAGGTTCTAGCATTTGGGCTGGTAAAGTGAGAGTCTGCTTAATTCACTATTGGTCAAAGGGCTCTGTTTACCTTGAAACCAAAATAAAGAAGCTTTATAAACTCTTTTCTTTAAAAAAAAAAAGATATATTTTGAAGGTATACCCAGTAAGACCTTCTGATTAACTAGATAGAGGAGGGAGGAGATGATGAAAAGAGAGAAATCAAGGAATACTCTTAAATTCAGGTAGTGGATAGAGCCATTTACTAAGATACAAAATACTGACAGAGAAACAGTTTAAGGAGGAGGAGATCAAGATTTCTATTTTGCACATAGTGAGCTCAAAATGCCTGTTAAATATCTGAGAGGAGACATGGAATGGGAATTTTGGTATGTATGTCTGGCTAAATTTAGGAGCAAAGCCACAGAGCTGAAGATAACAATTTGGCGGTAGAAAGCATTTTGATATTACATGAAACTATGGAATTGGATGAATTTTCCGTGGGTGATTTCATGGACAGAGAAAAGGCCAGGAACAACAACCAAGTCCTGAGTTGCTCTGACACGTGTAGGTTATGCAGGGCAGAAAACTAGTGTAGAAAACTAGTCTAGTCCGTTGTGTTGCTAATAATAGAAATACCAGAGTTGGGGGAATTTGTAGGAAGTACAGATTTATTTAGCTTATGATTAGGGAAGGTCAAGGGTGCACATCTAGTGAGGGCCTTCCTACCATGAGAACCCCTGTAGAGTCACAGGTTGGTGCAGCACATCACTTCACAAGAGCCTAATTAGAGCACATATCCATGTCCCCTTATGAGCCCATTGATATCCAATCATGGGGGCCCTACCTTGATCTGAATTGCCTCCCAAAGGCTCCACCTCTAAACAGCAGAGTTGAACTATTCAAAGTTCTCACCCTATTAATCTCATCACAACCAAACTCAACACATGAACTTGGGGAGGGGGGTAAACATTCAAACCATCACAGAAACTAAGAAGGAGCAGTCAGTGAAGTAGCTGGAGACCCCAGGAGAAGGAATTATCATGCATACAAGGAAGAAAACATAGTACAAGGAAGAGTGATCAGTTGTATCTAGTACTGCCATGTGTTTGAGTAAGACAAGGACAGAGACCACACCCCTGGATTTGGCAGGACAGAGGTCACAGGTGACCCTGAGAATTGCAGAATCAAGCTCTCAGGCGAGTGCTAGGGAGCCTTGACCGAGGAACAGAAAGGACAGGACGCACCATCAGAAGTAGATACTGGGGCCAGCAGGTGGTGTGGTGGTTAAGGGACTGGACTTCTACCTGGCTGACCACAATTCAAGTCCTGAACCTGGTGGCTTGAAACTCACATCGTGTGTGTGTGTGTGTGTACCAAAAATCCCAGGAGAAGAGAAGGGATTGCAGTGTGACCACCTCTTCGGGGGGGAGGGGGTGATTTCTCACTTTCCCTCTCACTGTCTCTCTCTCTGTCTCTCCAGCGAGTGCATGTGCCCTATAGCAAAAACCTTTAAAAAAAAACAACAAAAAAAGTAGCAAGAGGGGCAGTTGTTCCAAATTTTGCTTGGGAAAAGAATGGCAAAATGTCTGTAGCGGAACTTGGGAGGTGTAACAAGAGCATGATCCAGAGGAGGTTCACGGTCAAGCCTGTTCTGGTTTTTAGGCTTTAGTATCAGCAGTAGGAATGGAAACAGGGTCTTGAGTTACTTACGGAGTCACTGATACATCAACAGTCATTGAGACAGATGTTGAACCTCTACTAGACATGAGGCATTGGTAGAAACTGAAAAAGAACTGAAGAGGCGGGCTCAGAATCTCTGCACTTGAGCTCTTACCAGGCAGCTAACCCTAGACATGTGGAATTTTCCCCCAAGTTTCATTCCGAGGAACCAAACACAGTAGGCTAAGCTTTAGATCCTGCAGGACTTGGCGTAGTTCAGGTCTGATGGCGGGCATGAACGCACAGGCCGTGAGTAAGAGCTCCCTCTCTCTCCATGCGTGCCCTGTTTATTTAAAGCACACATCATTGGTCTGGCCTTGCAGCTATGAAACGAGTAGACGAATATAAAGAAATAGAAACGAGCCAGCACGCAATCAAAACTGCACAGAATGTACGCTGACATTTCGGGAATATCTATTTATATAGATATAGAGTAGCAATAAGAATGATACCCCAAAAAAGAAGACAGAATGAAACCATCAATGAAAGAAAAGAAATCACAGACACAGAATGGCCAGAACACAGAAGACGCAGAGCAGCTAAAATTTGCTTGATGAGGACAAAGTAGAGGGGAGCCTTGGCAGAGTCACTTGGCCATGACTAATCAGTGCTTTTTCTTAGACGTCATATGCTGCTCTGACAACAGATGATAAAGACATTCTCTATTCTACCCTCCTCACTCACACGGGCCACGGGTCCCGCAGTAACCCTCAGTGCTCCGTGATCCTCCCAGCCTCTCTGTACCCCGCGCTCTTCTTCCACCTAAATTATGGTCACTGTCTGGCTTGGTTCATCTTCTGGATGATGATGGATGACCTAATTACAGAAATAAGGGCGAGAATGGCCAAATAGGGATGAAGGGGGCTGGGATGGAGCCCTCCTCTTCGGATCCCTTTATTAATAACCTTTGTACTTTCCTGAGCCCAGGAGACCTGCAGGACCACTTCAGGGGAGCGAGAGTACAAAGGAAGGACAGGATGAGGGACGGCAACATTTACAGCATGCCTTTGACATGCCGGCAGCTCTGGGAGGCTTTTCCTAGGTTTCTGCACTTGTTCCCAGCCATCCCAAGTTGGTTGAGGATGAGGAAACTGTGACAAACAAGAGATAGAAATTTTGCCCAAATTCACACAGCTGTAGAGAAACAGAACTGGGGCGTAGAGCCAAGTCCACGTGACTCCAAATGTCATTTTCTCCCCATTAGAAATACTGTGGAGTACCTAAGTCTAAAATAGAGTAAATTAGGAAGAAATCATGTGAAAATATTGATAATAAGTCAAGCAGCATAGAAGTGTAACTTACTTGTCATTTGGGGGTGCTTTGAGTCAGCATTTTTTGTTCAGTGTGCAAAGGTCCCCTAAGCTACAAAGTGAATCAAAATAAACCATATATATATATTTTTTTAAAGAATCCTTTTATTTAACTTTATTTACTTATTTAATTTAAATTAAAAAAATATTTTTTTTTAGAAAAGAGAAAAGAAAACAGGAGCCCATACCAATACTTCCAATTTCAGTCCCGCACCACGGCAAAATGTCTGTAGCGGAACTTGGGAGGTGTAACAAGAGCATGATCCAGAGGAGGTTCACGGTCAAGCCTGTTCTGGTTTTTAGGCTTTAGTATCAGCAGTAGGAATGGAAACAGGGTCTTGAGTTACTTACGGAGTCACTGATACATCAACAGTCATTGAGACAGATGTTGAACCTCTACTAGACATGAGGCATTGGTAGAAACTGAAAAAGAACTGAAGAGGCGGGCTCAGAATCTCTGCACTTGAGCTCTTACCAGGCAGCTAACCCTAGACATGTGGAATTTTCCCCCAAGTTTCATTCCGAGGAACCAAACACAGTAGGCTAAGCTTTAGATCCTGCAGGACTTGGCGTAGTTCAGGTCTGATGGCGGGCATGAACGCACAGGCCGTGAGTAAGAGCTCCCTCTCTCTCCATGCGTGCCCTGTTTATTTAAAGCACACATCATTGGTCTGGCCTTGCAGCTATGAAACGAGTAGACGAATATAAAGAAATAGAAACGAGCCAGCACGCAATCAAAACTGCACAGAATGTACGCTGACATTTCGGGAATATCTATTTATATAGATATAGAGTAGCAATAAGAATGATACCCCAAAAAAGAAGACAGAATGAAACCATCAATGAAAGAAAAGAAATCACAGACACAGAATGGCCAGAACACAGAAGACGCAGAGCAGCTAAAATTTGCTTGATGAGGACAAAGTAGAGGGGAGCCTTGGCAGAGTCACTTGGCCATGACTAATCAGTGCTTTTTCTTAGACGTCATATGCTGCTCTGACAACAGATGATAAAGACATTCTCTATTCTACCCTCCTCACTCACACGGGCCACGGGTCCCGCAGTAACCCTCAGTGCTCCGTGATCCTCCCAGCCTCTCTGTACCCCGCGCTCTTCTTCCACCTAAATTATGGTCACTGTCTGGCTTGGTTCATCTTCTGGATGATGATGGATGACCTAATTACAGAAATAAGGGCGAGAATGGCCAAATAGGGATGAAGGGGGCTGGGATGGAGCCCTCCTCTTCGGATCCCTTTATTAATAACCTTTGTACTTTCCTGAGCCCAGGAGACCTGCAGGACCACTTCAGGGGAGCGAGAGTACAAAGGAAGGACAGGATGAGGGACGGCAACATTTACAGCATGCCTTTGACATGCCGGCAGCTCTGGGAGGCTTTTCCTAGGTTTCTGCACTTGTTCCCAGCCATCCCAAGTTGGTTGAGGATGAGGAAACTGTGACAAACAAGAGATAGAAATTTTGCCCAAATTCACACAGCTGTAGAGAAACAGAACTGGGGCGTAGAGCCAAGTCCACGTGACTCCAAATGTCATTTTCTCCCCATTAGAAATACTGTGGAGTACCTAAGTCTAAAATAGAGTAAATTAGGAAGAAATCATGTGAAAATATTGATAATAAGTCAAGCAGCATAGAAGTGTAACTTACTTGTCATTTGGGGGTGCTTTGAGTCAGCATTTTTTGTTCAGTGTGCAAAGGTCCCCTAAGCTACAAAGTGAATCAAAATAAACCATATATATATATTTTTTTAAAGAATCCTTTTATTTAACTTTATTTACTTATTTAATTTAAATTAAAAAAATATTTTTTTTTAGAAAAGAGAAAAGAAAACAGGAGCCCATACCAATACTTCCAATTTCAGTCCCGCACCACAGGACTCGCTCGAATCTCTGCCCTCTGAGTATTTGCAGCAACCTGCTCCAGTAGGGAAGAACCAGGCTTCGTGACCCCTACTGCATTTATTTCTTCATGCCTCCTGCATGCAGCCGACCTCCTGGCCCTGCCAGCCCCACCTCCCTCTCTAGTCCAGACCTCCTCAGCCCCAACTCCAAAGGCTACCCAACTCTTGCTGCCTCGAGGGGAATGAAGGGAACTAAAACATGTGTTAAAGAAAAGAAGAGGAAACAAAAGGAAGCATGTAAGGAGCAGAAAAAAAAAAAAAAAAAAGAAATACCTGGAATGATCTAGAATGATTGCCTATTTAGGAATAATCTTCTAGGTTAGCGGTCATTGTCCGACTTGAAAAGAATTTCATTTTATTTTGGCCCCTATTCCTGCTTTAGATAAATCAGTTGTCAGATTAATTGCTGCTGCCATTGTTTTTTCAGAAAGATAGCCTTTCTCACCGTTGTTTTGAATACTAATTGTAGTGGTTAAGGGTACAGACCTGGGAGCCACCTGGGGCTGACATTCTAGCTTGGTACATACCATCAATACCGTCGGGTTGTTGGGGAGATTATGGCGCCTTTTGCATAGAAAAACACAGAAAGGAAACATGATTTTTCTGACTGGCCAATAGCTACATATGTGAAAAATTGTATCAGTTCTCTGGGCCTTATTTTTCTCTTCAATAGGATGGGGATGACAACAAATGAACATTTGTTGTTGAATTAATGTATCTAAATAAAATAGTTCCAAGCCAGCCAGGACATGGGTAGGCATGCCCAGAGTACAAAGGTGGACTGGGGAACTGGATTTAGGATTTTCTACTTTGGATCTAGCTTGACGTGAATCGTGCATTCCCACTGCAGCACTGAGCCAGCCCCGATGACTATTTTGACATAAATTCCTAGAAGCGGAACTGACCCGCCAAGAGTGAGCTTGAATAGCAAAGTGGTGATCTTCATGGAATCTGGAGTTAAAACATACAGCTTCAAATCTTCACTTTACTTCTTAATTGCTGTGTCACCCTGGCAGGGTTTGTTGTCCTGCCTCAGTCTTTCAGCTAAAACTACGGTATATACCACCATGTGTGGCTCTTTTTAAGACAGGATCGTGCTATGTTGCCCAGGCCACCCTCAAGCTCAAGCTCCTCCTGCCTCAGCCTCCCTGAGCTACTGGGATTACCATACCACCACACCCCCAGGTGGGACCCGGAATGAAATGTGGGGCTCCCATGTGATCCCAGCCTGCAGAGCACAGCATCTTAGGATAGCATCACTGTGACTGGGACCCAGAGATTTTTTTAAATTAGTTTTCTTCCCTTAGTTCTACTTCTTATGTTTCAAAAAAGTATCAAGAATGCCCCTTCAGCTTTCTGTTTTCAGATCTACCACCACAGTGTATGTTCACCTTATCCATTCCACTCATGATTTGATAGATTTCTACTTTCTTGGCCAAAGAGTCTTAATCTTTCACTTTGTCCTCATATGTCAATTCTTCCTCCCTCCTTCCTACTCTACTGAATCATTTTGCAATGAATTAGTACCCACAATAATGACATTTACTGAGAAAACCAGGTTTTGAGATACTGCCGTAACTAATGGAGTCAGAGAAATGATGAAAGGAGGTTTAATAAGGTTTGAAATATGGCTGGAATATTATAGATGGGAAATAAATTTGGAATAGGCTGTTGGCTTTATCCACAGGGGTAAAAATATTTAAATACACACATCAAAAAAAGTAGAGGTAACTTTGAAGGCAACAAAGAACTAAGAAATGTTTTTGTAATAGAGAAAATAGTTCTTTTTATCTATCTATCTATCACCTCTATTTTGTTATAATTAAAAGCCTAACTAGGTAGATAATCAAATATCATGAGTATTCAAATTCCGGGAAAAAAAAACCTAGTAAATAATTAACCATTTGGTTATTTTAACTAACTTACTATTAATTCTACATAATCTTAGAGCCAAAGGAAGAAATTTATGGCCTCTTGGCAATAACACAAAATGACGCATAATTTTGTTCATACCATATAATAATTTTATATATAATACATGTTCTCTTTTAGAGAAAAACTGAATTCATGGGCTCAATAGTGGTGAATATTTTTAAGAAAAGCATATCTTTTCCATAAAGCGATTTGTGACATATATAAAGCCCCTTGTACAGCAGAAGAGAGATTGCTAATTAAATAGATTATCAGGTCATAGAACAATTAGGAACTGCAGTTACCTCTAAATAATTTATAAGGCCTGGAAAACTGCTTCAAGTCTGGGTTGGTTATGCATTCAATAGACTCTCAGTTCTTAATCTTTGAAAATTAGATGAAAGTTATAGCCTTTCTCTCTAGAAAAACCCATATACAATCATAGGATATATTTTGAATATAAATTTTCAGAAGCTACTAGGATTTCAAGGCTCAACTCTTGCTGTAGAGCAGATACCAGTTTTATTTGTGTGTGTGTGTGTGTGTGTGTGTGTATGTGTGTGTCCTGTTTTTTAGAGGTTTTTGCCTTAGGGAGCATGTGTTCACCAGAGAGAAAGACAGAGACATTAAGAGAGAAAGTGAGAAATCCCCCCAGGGAGGATAGTCACACTGTAGTCCCTTCTCCCCCATTCTCCTCTTGGGTATGCATTCAAGTCTGGGACTTGAACTGCGGTAGGCCATGTGGGAGTCCAGTGACGTAACCGCTACATCATCTCCTGGCCCTTTGTATGTGTGTGTGTGTTTTAAGACTATCACTAAAGACCTAACATGTGAACTAATCTCCTGTTTCTACCTTAGATAGTCCATCTATTTATTTTGGACCACAGAAAACATAATAGTCCCATATCCTCACCCATAAATTCATCTTCGATATTTTTCAGAGTAAACCTTGTTACCCACAGGCCCCTGCTGTGGCCAATTCCCAAGAAACATCCTGTTCAACTCTGGTGAGCACCCAATGAGCTCTCCTGGAGTTCCCTTGTGAATTTGACATAGATGAGGCCAACTACCACCCACCTGCTCAATGTCCAGTTCCCAGAGCCTTTCCTATAGACTAATTATGAGATTCTCATTTATAGGAATTAGCTAACATCCTGAGGACTCTCACCTGTAAACCCAGCTCCCTTTGGTGATGGGCCCTGTCCTGACCCTTGCTTTCCCTTTGCAGATTACCAATATAACACAATGGATGTAGGAGTCTGACTATCAGATACGAGGCTGGAGGTGTTCCTGAAAAAGGAAGACAACTTTCTAGCTCCAATTCTCTTCCATAGTACGATTTCATTATTTTTCAACAGCTTTATTGAGGTATGACTGATGTACAAAGAACTGTACATACTTCATGTGCAAGAGTCGGTGAGTTTGGACATATGCAAACACCTGTGACACCACTCCCACTGTCAAGGTAACAGACTTCTACAAGACCTCCCAATATTTCCTCGTGTTGTGTTGGTGCTTCTGTAGTAAGAACACATAACATGAGACATTCCCTCTTAACACATTTTGAAGTGCACCGTGCTATGTTTTCAGCTGTAGATATTGTGTTTGCAGCAGAGCACTGGAACTTACTCGTCTGGCATAACTAAAACTTCATGCCCATTGAATAACTCCCATTTTCCTCATATTCCAGCAGTTTCATTATTAAAGGGGGGAGTGACTTCTGAGAAGAAAAGATACACATCTTTTCAAATCAAAATATAGCATATTCTAAAAATAAAATACAATGTTTAAAAGAAATAATTATTTAATTTTATTTACTGATTATTTATTTTTTAAATTTGACCAGAGACAGAGAGAGAGGAAAGTGAGACAGACAGCTAGCCACCAGGTCCAGGACTCGAACCGCAGTTGACCATGTGGGAGTCCAGTGCCCCAACCACCATACCACCTACCGGAGCCTCAAATACAATTGTGTAAGCAAATAGCTACTGTTCAGTCTCTATTGCCTACCTAATAGTCATTCTCACTTTCTCTTCTTTTTTGAGAGAGAGATTTTTTTTTTTTGGAGAGATTTTTTTGCTATAGGGCACGTGTGTGCGCCAGACAGAGAGAGACAGAGAGACAGAAAGTGAGAAATCACCCCCCAGAGGGGATGGTCACGCCGCAATCCCTTCTCTTCCATTCTCCTCTCAGGATCTTGGGCACGCACGCACATGTGCCCAGCGTGAGTTCTAAGCCACCGGGCCCGGGACGCGAACCGCGGTCGACTACATGGGAGTCCAGCGACATAGCCATTATGCTAACTGCTGGTTCCCGAGAGAGAGATTTTTACTATAGAGCATGTGTGCTCACCAGAGAGTCAGAGAGAGACAGAGAGACAGAAAATGAGAAATCACCCCACAGAGGGGATGGCCATGGCTGCAATCCCTTCTCCATTCTCCTCTCAGGATTTTGGGCAAGCCCACACACATAGCCAGTGTGAGTGTCAAGCTGCCAGGTCTGGAATTTTGATCACTGTCAGCCACGTGGGAATCCAGCACTTTAACCACCACGCCACCTGCTGGCCCCCATTCCCATTTTCTTACACGCTAACAAAAATCTTGTTTTTTTTTTTTTTGAAACAACAATAGAACTAGTCTAAGATGAATCACCATTAGTCTAAACCACTTGCATTTCTGACTGAAGTGTGCCTCAAATATTATACAGTGCATAGCCAAGATACTCACTCTCCCTAGCCCTCAGGGCAGGACGGCTGGGCCTAGTGCAACAGAAGCCCTCTTTTTTACCATCTGGATGTGTAGCAAATGCTATCAGTCTCTGTGTGTGCCATAAAAGGAGAAAGGTCAGGAAGCCTGGCTCTAAGCCAGATTCAGTTCCCTTTGATAGACACTTAAGTTCTCTCCTTTCCTTACGGCTAAAGGGATTCACGTTTTCTGACCATTGCAATATTACAAAAAGTCTACTGAGAGCCTCCAGTGATTCTTGTACTTAATTATATAAGGACAGAGATAAGAAGAAAACTAACTAGCAATGTGTTTTCCCTTTCATCCCACCAGGAACAAGGAAACAATGCCTGCAGCTGCAGCAGCCTCTGTGCTACCATGAGGTAACAACGCGTGAGGATAAAGGATCAACAGTTAAGTATTGCGGAGCACAGGAAGAAAAGTACGGGGACTTGATGCTACTATTGAACATCAGAACTAAGATTAGCAATTGTCTACTTCCCACCTTCTTATTAATGAGGATTAAAACTATATTGTTTAAAGATTCATTGATGCACACTGATGGGTGGTAGGAGGTTTTAAGACAATTTTTCCCTCTTTGCAGTATTCTATACTTTTTTTTTTTTAAGATGTTTTTGCTATAGGGTGTGCACTTGCCAGACAGACAGAGAGAGACATAGAGACAGAAAGCGAGAAATCACCCCCCCAGGGGGGATGGCCATGCCACAATCCTTTCTCCTCCATTCTCCTCTCGGGATCTTGGGCAGGCACGCACACGCGCCCAGCATGAGTTTTAACCCCCCAGGTCGGGGACGCGAACCGTGGTTGACTACGTGGGAGTCCAGCAACATAGCCATTACGCTTAACTGCTGGCCCCCTATACTTTTTTTTTAAAGAATTAGTTATTTAATTTTATTTATTCATTCTTTTATTTTAATTTGACCAGAGAGAGACAGAAAGTGTGAGAGAGAGAGAGAGAGAGAGAGAGAAAGTGAGAAAGCAAGCCAGGTACAGGACTCGAACTGTGATTTGTCATGTGGGAGTGTCCAGCATCTTAAACACCATACTACCTGCTGGCTCCCAAAGTATCCTATACTTTAAAAACTGGATAGGCAGAATTACTCTATGCTCTGTTAATCTGCCTATACAAAACTGTATAGGCAGGGGTCAACAGGAGGTGTGGAGGTTAAGACGGTAGACTCCAACATGGCTGACCACAGCCTGGTGGCTTGAAAATCATGCCAGGTGCATGTGTGTGAGTGCCCAAAGTCCCAGGAGGAGAACAGGGGAGAAGAAATTGTGGCATGACCATGCTCCCTGGGGATCTTTTTCTATTTCTATCTCACTGTCTTCCTTTATCTCTGACTACGTGGGAGTCCAGCAACATAGCCATTACGCTTAACTGCTGGCCCCCTATACTTTTTTTTTAAAGAATTAGTTATTTAATTTTATTTATTCATTCTTTTATTTTAATTTGACCAGAGAGAGACAGAAAGTGTGAGAGAGAGAGAGAGAGAGAGAGAGAAAGTGAGAAAGCAAGCCAGGTACAGGACTCGAACTGTGATTTGTCATGTGGGAGTGTCCAGCATCTTAAACACCATACTACCTGCTGGCTCCCAAAGTATCCTATACTTTAAAAACTGGATAGGCAGAATTACTCTATGCTCTGTTAATCTGCCTATACAAAACTGTATAGGCAGGGGTCAACAGGAGGTGTGGAGGTTAAGACGGTAGACTCCAACATGGCTGACCACAGCCTGGTGGCTTGAAAATCATGCCAGGTGCATGTGTGTGAGTGCCCAAAGTCCCAGGAGGAGAACAGGGGAGAAGAAATTGTGGCATGACCATGCTCCCTGGGGATCTTTTTCTATTTCTATCTCACTGTCTTCCTTTATCTCTCCAGTGAGCACCATGTGTCCTATGGCAAAATAAATTAATAAATTAAAAAGTGTAGGCATGTTAGTCTTCCTACTCTCCCCAGATTATCAAATGCATTTCTATCTATTAATACCTTCACATTTGGAGCCTTACTGGGGGCAATATCAGGTTTAAAGCTATTAATTTACATTGTACTCTTCAGAGCTCAGAACTTAAAGTGTCCTAGGAATTTTAGTATATTATGGCAGTACTGAGTGTTAATTCTGCAACTATGTGGAAATACCTAGAGCCATTGCAAAATCCTATATTCAAGGGTTTGAGTTATTTAAAATTAAAAAAAAAAAACTATATACTGAACACCCAAGAACAAATACATTTCCAGATATTCTGAAAGAAAAATTAACTATTTTATTTTATTTTTTTGGAGAGGTTTTTGCTATAGGGTGCGTGCACTCGCCAGAAAGACAGAGAGACAGAGAGATAGAAAGCGAGAAATCACCCCCCAGGGGAGATGGCCATGCTGCAATCCCTTCTCCTCCATTCTCCTCTCGGGATTTTGGGCATGCACGCACGCACGTGTGCCCGGCATAAGTTTAAGCCACCAGCTCTGAGACTTGAACCATGGTCAGCTACATGGGAGTTCAGCAACATAGCCATGACGCTAACTGCTGGTCTCACTATTTTATTCAATGTATGGCACACAGTGAGGAATTATAAGTGGGTATGTAGGAGGCAAAGATTAGGGAATATTTTGGTACTCTCAAAGTATCTATGAATGTATTAGTCAAGAATATGAGTCAGTGTTTCTCAGTAAATGAAAGACACACTCCAAAAACATGAAACTTTAGAAATCTTTTTTTTTTAGTTTCTTTTTAGTTTTTTTTCCATAGAGCATGTACCAGACAGATACAGAGTGAGGGAAGGACAGTGAGAAATCACCCTCCAAGGGGAATGACCCTGCCGCAATCCCTTCTCCATTCTCCTCTCGGGATTTTTTGGCATGCGTGCACATATGCCTGGCATGAGTTTCAAGCTGCCAAGTCCGGTACTTGAACCACAGTGAGCCAAGTGAGAGTCCAGTGCCTTACCCATCACACAACCAGCTGGCCCCTGGAAATCTCTTAAAAAACAAGTGCAGCCAATTTTTTGCTTCCGAATAGGGAAAAAAAAAAATAACATGGCTCAATTTTTTAAAAACACGTATTTGTCAAACTCAGAAAACAGTATAACACATGAGTGAATTTACAGGGTACTCTGGAGAAAATTAAAAGCTAAAGAGTCAGCAAACAGATCGCCAGGGGCTGGGAGGGAGTGGGGAGGTGGTGGAGACTTGGCTATCAAGGGGGGACAGGGAAACTTGGAAGGCGATGGCTCATCCGGGCTTTGTGTTCATTATGATGGTGGTTACAGAAGAAGAATGATCAACGCTTGCAGAACTGGATACCAGGAAAGAATACGCTTTGCACCATGTAAATTACACCTTCATTTTTAAAAGGGGGAAATGGCTCTTTTGTGCACTGATAAGAAACCAGAATTATTCTATGCTCCGTTAATCTAAGCTGTGGTTATTAGCCAAGAATCTGAGAAACAGGGCAATTGTGCCACATGTTACGTAGATGTGTAAGCTACAAACGTCTATGGCACAAACAAAGCTGTGTTACAGGGTACCACTACAAATATTTGAGACGTTTTCATGGTATCAGTTTCATGTCTGAGTTAGAGATCAACTTATTAGGCTTAATTTACTAGTAAGGGATCATTGAATGTGATATCCTTTGCTGTGGAAATAAGTGATTAATCTTAATATTTCATAGGATAATTGCGCCTTCCAGCGAGAAGGAAGGAACACACACGATGTATCTGATAACGATAAACTGTAGATGATAACAGTTTACTTAACTTATTCTTTTTTTTTAAAATTTTGCCCTAGGGCCAGAAAGAGATAGAGACACATACACACACAGAGATAAAAAGTGAAAAAAGGGGAATGGTCACACCGCCATTCCTTCTCCTCTTCTTCCTTTTAGGATTTTGGGCACACAAGCACACTCAACCAGAATGTTTCTCAAGCTTCTGGGTCCAAGACTTGAACCATGCAGTTGACCAGATGTGATCCAGTCACCTTAAACTCCCTGCTGTGGGCTGACCCTACTTAACATTTAAGAACATTCAATAGCTGCAAAATATCTCATAAACATTTTCTGGTCTATTCTCATTGTAATTCAGCAAGGCTAGATAGATAGGGTATTATTATTTTCCCTATAATACAGAAGAAAAAAATAGAGGTGAGAAAAGTTAGATGACTTACCTGCAATCCTAACATTAGTAAATAATCAGGAAATGAGGGGCCAGCAGGTGGCATAATGGTTAAGGGTCTTGGACTCCCATATGGCCAACCAAAGCTCGAGGCCTGGACCTGGTGGCTTGCTTTCCCGCTTTCTCTCTTTCTCTTACTCTGTCCCTCTCTGGTCAAGTTAATAAATAAATTTGGTCAAATAAAATAATTATTTTTTTTTAAAAAGAATCAGGAAATGAATCAAGATATTCTGACCCCAAATCTAATACTAATACTTTGTTCATATATCATGTGCCAATTAAAGGGGATATACCTCAAAACTCTTCCCCAAATCTAAGTTCAAAGCCTAACAAAATGGAAAAAAGGCTCTATCAGCCCTCAAATTACTGGTGAGAAATTATTATTATTTTATGCTGGGCTAATCCATGTTCAGTTAGAAGTACCATTATTATCGTCATTTGGATCAAGAGATGTTAATTAAGGGACCTGCAGATGACATAATGGTTACATAGCTTGGCTCCCACATGGTCAACCATGGTTTGAGTCCCAAACCCGGTGGCTTAAACATGTCGGGCACATGTGCATGTGTGCCCAAAATCCTGAGAAGAGAATGAAGAGCCATGGTCATCCCCACGGGGGATGATTTCTTACTTTCTATCTCTCTGTCTCTCCAGCAAGTACACACTCCCTATAGCAAAAATCTCTCAAAAAAAAACAAACAAAAAATAGAGCGAGAGAGAGAGATTTATTAAGTTGTTCAAAGTCACACAGTTTATCAAGAATAGAAACAGGAGTTTTGATTCAGGATTGTTGGACTCTGAAAACCCCACATGGCTGACGTGCTTTGAATCCTGTCCCTGGGAACATGAAAAACTCACTGGGCACATGTGTGTGCATGTCCCAAAGCATGACAAGATGGATTAATGGAGGAAGGGGATAACGGTATGACCAGGCCTTATTGGGAGATGCTTTCTCCTTCTCTCTCTCTCGGTCTCACTGTCTCTCTCTCTCTGGCAAGCACACCTACCCAATAGCAAATTTAAAACCATAATAAATAGGGTAAGTCTGTGGCCTGGTGGTTAAAGCGGCTGGATCCCACATGGTTGGCCACATGACTTGAGAACTGGACATGGCTTCTGACAGGATGAGGAGATGGGGGAGAAGGGATTGTAGCATGGCCATACCCCATGGAGAGCTTTCTCACTTTGTCTCTTTCTCTTTTTGTCTCTTTGGCAAGCACATGCACCCCTTGGCAAAATTTTTAAAATAATAAAAATATATAAATAAATTTTTAAAATTGGGACTCTTGGTTGTCAGGAAAGTCATGACATATTTTTCTGTGTTTCTATGCAAAATTGCATCATGACTTTCTCAATCACCCAATATAGAATTATTATTATTATTATTTTTTTTGCAATCTAACTCAACATCAAATAATGCTCATATAGGTACTTGAGAACTATGAGAGGGTCTTTAAAAAGTTCATGAAAGATATATATTATGAAAAAGCTACGCGTGGATTTCAATTTTTGTTTTGCACCAAAATAAACTTGTACTTTAATTCCATTTTACGGTGAGCTTCTTTTTAATTCCTCTGGTACTTCATGGTGAGGAGGATGGTAATGGTGATAATGATGATTAGAGAGTTACTTCCACATTCATCTTTCTCCAGTGGCTTTTATTATAACAAAAGTGGAGTTGAATAATCATTTTTGGTTTCTATTGTTTTATCCTGTCACTTAAGCCTACGAGTGATCTGTTTCTAGGTGTGCTTTTAAAATACAGAGATGTAAGTCCTTCACTTGCTGGAATAAAACTTACAAAACGAAGTTCGTTTTGCTTGTCAAGTGCAGATAAAAGGAAGAAGGGAAGAAACAGTTTAAATGTAAACGGCACCTTTTCCCTAACTCCTGAACTAGTTCACACAATAAAATGAATAATTGAGCTACCTGAAACTTCATACGTGCAGAACACGGCATGCAGACCACTGGCATTTTCACTTCAAATTTGTATGGTCTTTAGTCAGTACACTTCATCTGCATTTCTAACACCTGCTTCAGTCAGCTGTGAAGAAAGCTGTTATCTCTACAGTCGTCTTTTATCTTTACTCTGTCCGTCTAACCAAAAAAAAAAAAAAAATTACGTGATAGAATATAATTAGTTGGCCTAAAAGAGATAGGGACTAGTTCACATGATATTCTGAAAGGTATTTTCCTTTATCTTATCAAAAGGTCATTTTAAAACAAGTGACTAATGAATGTTGTCACTCTTTAGCATACACATCTTCTTCCCATTTTAATATTCATTGTGTGTAGCAAAAAAAAAAAAAAAAAAACAGCATCTACGTGCTCTGAAATGAGTACCTGTTTTAGATGCAATGGGAAGAAAAAAAATTCACAGTAACAACTGGTATCATTTATGAAGTCCACAACTGTCTCTTTAAAGTTCATGATTATTATGATCCTGTGTGTTATAAAAATGATGCTTCTCTAGCCTCGACTGCCTGACATGACCTGAGTTAAAATACTGGATGGATCAATACAAACATCAGCTAAAATCTGACCATCAGCCAAGCAATTGTCAACCACGCACATTATTCACCCTGTATTGTACAACTTTACATGGAGGAGTTAAGCAAAACACCTAAGACTGAGGTTCTCTGATACAGAAATTATCTTGGGAGAGGAGGAAAATAGGAGGGTAGTTGGGAAGGAACTAGGATAAAATTAGACAATTTCCGGATTACCATCTCTCTGTTTATTTCGTTCATAGCACTTAAATTTAAATGTTTATTTTTTGTGAGAAGGTATGTGCACTCACCAGAGAGAGACAGGGAGACAGACAGAGAGGGAGAAGAGGAAGCAGAGACGGAGAGGAAGTCCCTTCTATGGGGAATGGTCACATTGCAATCACTTTTCCTCCACCTCTCTCTCCTTTCAGGATTTTGGGCACATGCATGTGCCCAGGGAGTTTCTCAAGCCACCAGATCCAGGTTGAATCAAATGGCTGATCATATAGGAATCCAGCTGCCTTAACCACCAGGCCATGGAACTGGCTCTGCAGCATTTAATTATCGCGTAATTATTTCTATCATAGACAACAGGCAAGAGTCATGTCTGACTCTCACTCTCTTCCTAATAACTAGCTTAGTTTCAAGTGCATAGAAAATACTCAGTAAACGGGGCCGGCAGGTGGTGTGGTGGTTGAGGTGCTGGACTCCCACATGGCCGACCACAGTTCAAGTCCCAGACCTGGTGGCTTGCTTTCTCACTCTCCCTTTCTCTCTGCCTGTCTCTCTCTGGTCAAAATTGAAGAAGAATATAAATAAATAAATCATAGAAACAAAATTTTGATCTCAATTTTTAAAAGAATTATTTAATCTTATCTAGTATTATTATATATTTTTATTTGCTACAGGGCATGTGTGCTCTCCAGAGAGAGAGACACAGAGAGAGAGGAAAGTGAGAAAGCGAGCTGCCAGGTCCAGGACACAAATGTCTTATCGGCCATGTGGGAGTCCAGCACCTTAACCACCCACTCCACCTGCTAGCCCAGTTGCCCTACTTTAATA
>NW_006159562.1:1183108-1244726 GCF_000334495.1 Tupaia belangeri chinensis | reverse complement strand
ATTGTGTGTAGCAAAAAAAAAAAAAAACAGCATCTACGTGCTCTGAAATGAGTACCTGTTTTAGATGCAATGGGAAGAAAAAAAATTCACAGTAACAACTGGTATCATTTATGAAGTCCACAACTGTCTCTTTAAAGTTCATGATTATTATGATCCTGTGTGTTATAAAAATGATGCTTCTCTAGCCTCGACTGCCTGACATGACCTGAGTTAAAATACTGGATGGATCAATACAAACATCAGCTAAAATCTGACCATCAGCCAAGCAATTGTCAACCACGCACATTATTCACCCTGTATTGTACAACTTTACATGGAGGAGTTAAGCAAAACACCTAAGACTGAGGTTCTCTGATACAGAAATTATCTTGGGAGAGGAGGAAAATAGGAGGGTAGTTGGGAAGGAACTAGGATAAAATTAGACAATTTCCGGATTACCATCTCTCTGTTTATTTCGTTCATAGCACTTAAATTTAAATGTTTATTTTTTGTGAGAAGGTATGTGCACTCACCAGAGAGAGACAGGGAGACAGACAGAGAGGGAGAAGAGGAAGCAGAGACGGAGAGGAAGTCCCTTCTATGGGGAATGGTCACATTGCAATCACTTTTCCTCCACCTCTCTCTCCTTTCAGGATTTTGGGCACATGCATGTGCCCAGGGAGTTTCTCAAGCCACCAGATCCAGGTTGAATCAAATGGCTGATCATATAGGAATCCAGCTGCCTTAACCACCAGGCCATGGAACTGGCTCTGCAGCATTTAATTATCGCGTAATTATTTCTATCATAGACAACAGGCAAGAGTCATGTCTGACTCTCACTCTCTTCCTAATAACTAGCTTAGTTTCAAGTGCATAGAAAATACTCAGTAAACGGGGCCGGCAGGTGGTGTGGTGGTTGAGGTGCTGGACTCCCACATGGCCGACCACAGTTCAAGTCCCAGACCTGGTGGCTTGCTTTCTCACTCTCCCTTTCTCTCTGCCTGTCTCTCTCTGGTCAAAATTGAAGAAGAATGATAATAAACATAATTAAAAATAAATCTTGAAAAAAAATTGAATTCTTAAAAAAAAATACTCAGTAAACATGTCATCCATAACAATTTTTTAAAATTTCAAGTAGGTTGAATTGGAAGAGAATTGGAAGCTCTGTTTAGGCTTTTCTATTTCCTTTTATACACACACACACGCATGCACAGAAACCCTCATTTACGTAGCCTCATTGTAGAATAATGTTTTCCACATAAGCTCATTTTCTCAGATAACTAAAGATGATTCCTTTTTTTTTAAAAAAAAAGACATTTTAATTCCAAGTATTTCATTCATTCATGCATTCATTTTCATTGTCAGAGGGTACATGCGCTAGCCAAAGAGAGAGAAAGAGAAGGAAGCCCCCAGTGGAGCATGGTCATGGCACTGTCCTTTCTCCTCCACCACTTATTCCCATTAGGATTTGGGGCACGTCTGCATACACTCAGCAAGTTTTTCAAGCTGCTGTGACCAGGAGTCAAAATGCAGTTGTCCATGTGTGAGATCTGACTTCCCTAATCACAAAGGTAGGGGGCTAGCTCGAATTGCGAGTTATTTTAAATACGAGGCATTCAAGTATACATCTTTTTTAAAAATCTTTTTTAAAAACTAGGTTTCAGGTCATTTAATCAGTTATTGATGCCTTATAATAAAATTATATCTTAAAACCCTCGGGGACCAGCAGGTGGCATGGTGGTTAAGGCACTGGACAATCCCACATGGCCAACCACAGTTCAAGTCCTGGACCTGGTGGCTTGCTTTCTCACTTTCTCTCTCTCTGTCTGTCTCTCTCTAGTCAAATTAAAAATGAATAAAAAATAAACTTAAATAAATCTTGAAGGAAAAAACCCTGTAACTTCTGCCATATAACATGGGGCTCTCCTTAGAGGTTAGTGGAATAGGTAAAGCTATAGGCCCCCAAATCCAAGGCACTCATCCTTTACGGCCTTGTGGCTTCCTTTCTTGCTTTTAATTTTCAGTAATTCATCTTCTAGCTGCTGCTTCGTTATATGTTCCTGCTCCTAGTAAGTTATAATTTATTGCTCAGTCGAGTTAAAGATTGATAAAGCAATCTAACTCACTAAATAAAAACATGTAATATCAATATTGTGAGATATGAAAACTATATACTTTTCTTTTTTATTCAAGTGAATACTATATCTTGCAACCTTTGCATTTGAGCTAAGCCATTAGGATTACCACCCTAGAATACGGGGAATATAGCCAAGAGCATGAACCTTATCACTCAGTTTTGACAGTCAAATGGCTTATTTGAGTTTCTAGAAGGAAGAAAGTCTTAAAAGATACTCTCAGTACCCTTGAGAGAAGAAATGAATTTTCTGAAGTCCTGAAATGGGAGAGAAAAAAAAAAAACAGAAAGAAAGAAAAGGAAATTCAGAGCAGCTCCTATCTGCAGAGATCAATCAATCAATCCTCTCTATGAGGATACGGTGAGTTGCCTGGAAACTCATGACGCATTTTTACATAGGAAACAAACAAAAAGGTCATGACTTTCCTGACAACCTAATATATACCCTCAAGACATCCTGACGTGACTAAGTCATTGCCCACCTTATCACAATGATATCTGCAAAGTTACCAACACCATCTCTCAAAATTTAAATGTCTCTTCCTACATCTTTTCTTCTGAATAAGCCTTGAGATGAAGATAAACCAATACAATGACTTTTAGCAAATCCTAACTACCTAGACACCTATACACAATATAGCTAATGCTCGGAGGTTATGTAAAATGTATCTCTGAACAAGGTTCATAAAGGTTAAGAGTAGTCCAAGTTTCTGAGATTTTTTTTTTCAGTTATGAATGTGGCTAAGAGCTTGGGTAGGATGGGGAAGAAGATAAGTGAGCGAAACGCTGCTGATTTAACCTCCAGTGTTCCCTTAAGGACAAACATTTGTCACCTTGACAGCAAGGTGAAAGGTTTGCAGCGACTGTGCTCATAACAGGACTCTCCTCGCTCCCTCCTCCTCCCCTGGGACCGGTGCTTTCTGAACAGACATGATCTGAATGGATGATGACGATGATGATGATGATGATGATGATGATGATGATGAAGACGATGAGTCACAGAAAGGGCTAGGGGAGGAAAAGAGGTGGAGACCCACATAACTTAGAGCCTCAAACCGCAACACTGCTCCAGGGACTGTCACAGCGATTTACCATTTGCTGCCTTCTTCCGAAGCTTCCACTTGAGGCGGGAGTAATCAACTCTATAAATTATCACGAAACATTCGACAGTGTCCAATGTTAACAGCATGGGTCCCACTGCTAGTAATTACTAGTATGTTCTAAAGCTCAAATCCTAGTCATATATATCTTGCTACATTCTATACAAATCTCTCATTTTCAGAGTTTATAATTCTGAAGTGGAAGTCTCTGCTTCAGGCTTAAGCCAGGCACTAAATTGAACCTGATTTTTATTCTTCAAGAAAACACATAACCCCAATTAGCATTAATGGGATGATACCCATACATCAAAAAGAATAATAGGATCTCTGGTTTGGCTAAAAGCTGAAGTGCTTATACTATTTTCAAAAGTGAAATAGGAAGGAATATTTTGAAAGCTAATGATTTTTTTAAAAAAATATTAAAGCTGTTCATTGATGAGCATTTGGGGTCCTAAATAAATTTCAGGAATCGGTAGCATTTATTTAAGTATTCTTTGATGAATGGACTTTTGATCTATGATATTATTTTATACTTTGAAAAATACCTTCAGCTGAAATCACAACATCAGAATCGAAGCTATCCTCCATTCTATTTATAGATTTATTCATCCCCTACTCATCACTGTCACTAAGTAATGTCACAGGGCCAAAATTATTTTCAAGAAGAAAATAAGCTTATTAACATAATGAACTCAACAAACATAATTAGTAGAAAAGTAAGGTTACCAAATATACATGAAGATGTACAGGAATGGAAGAGAAAAGCAGTAGTCTTGGAAAGAGGAGACACAGAAATGATGCGATCAGAAGTTAAGAAAGAAACAAGGGGAGAGAGATTAATAATTAATGGTCAACCTGCAAGACCCTATACTAGTTTAAGATCCATGAAGATAGATATCAACCATGTCCATCCGTGAATACCACTTAACAGGTATCAAATCAAATACTTGATCATCTCACTAAAATTTGCCCTTTTGCCCAAACTCACTGTTTTTGTTCATGACTGCATAATAATTCATCCTAAAATCTTTGGATCCTCGGTCTTTATGCTCCTTGCATTTCCTGACTTTTTTACTCCATAATACCCCAGGTACTTTCATTTTAAAAAGTCGCCAGTGTGAATATCTAAGTAGGAAAATGGCACTAGTGACCATGAAAGTTCTTGCCTATTAGAGACTCGGGTTGAAATAAAATGATCACTGGGGTTTGCTTCAGAATAATGCCTGAGAGAGGGAAAGTGAGTGGGAGTAAAGAGGAAACAATTGGTTTGAATTAGACATCTACTGGAGCTGGGAGATAGTACATAGGACTAAAATGATTTGATCTCCTTTGTACACATTTCAACATTTCTGAGTTGGTTTTTTTTGTTTGTTTGTTTTTTGGGTTTTTTTTTTTTTTTTTGAGAGATTTTCCCTATAGGGTGCATGTGCTCACCAGAAAGACAGAGACAGAAAGCGAGAAATCTCCCACCAGAGGATATGGCCACACCACAATCTCTTCTCCTCCATTCTCCCCTCGGAATCTTGGGCACACATGCACATGCACCCGGCACAGGTTTCAAGTCACCAAGTCCAGGACTTGAATCATGGCCAACCACGCAGGACTCCAGTACATTAACCACTATGCCACCTGCTGGCTCCATTTCTGAAAAAAAAAAAAATTTAATCATGGTGGTGATGGTGATGGTGAAAAAAGTCTAGACATTGGATTGTAGAGAGAGTTTTGGCTAGGCAGATAGAATGGCTTAAAGATAACACTGTTTCTGAAATAAGTTGGATCATAGTGACAGCAACCACCATTTATGTTACCATTGAGACAGACACCCCCACCAACACTATGCTAAATGTCTCAGAGACTCAATCTTACTTACTCTTTTTTAACAGTGCGAAAGGTAGTTATCCCTATTCAAAACTCAGTAGTGAGAGTAGGCACTAGGTTAATACTGGCTGGGCATCTATCTCCAATCCTAGAACTTTTGAGTGCTCACATGATGCCAGTAGTAGAAAATTTCATACCTGACCTGTTGAGGGGTCAGAGTCAAAGTGCTGCAATACAAAAACATTGTATAAAATTAGCTTCTGGCTGTGTGTACAAGCTGTATATGAAATATAAATAAATTTCACATTTAGCTATGGGTTCCATCCCAAGGTTATCTCATTATGTATATGCAAATATTACAAAATCTGAAAAAATACAAAACAGAAATACTTCTGGTCCCATACATTCTGGATAAAAGGTATTCAACCCAAAATTGATTGTCTAACTAACTAAATAAGGGGGGTTTTTTGGGTTGTTTCTTTCTTTTCTTTTCTTTTTTAACTTTTTTCTTTGTGCTTTCTTTGTGCTTTCTTTGCAAGAAAGTTCAAAAGCATGGGACCAGCAGATGGCATAATGGCTACATCGCTGTACTCCCATGTAGTCGACCATGGTTAGAGTTCTGGACCTGGTGGCTTAAACTCATGCCAGGCACTTGTGTGTATGTGCCCAAGATCCTGAGAGGAGAATGGAAAAGGGATTGCAGCAGTGTGGCCATTCCCCTTGGGGTGAGGGTGACTTCTCACTTTCTGTCCCTCTGTCTCTACAGCGCACAAGCCCTATAGCTAAAAAAACCTCTCCAAAAAAAAAAAAAAAGGAAAAGAAAAAAGAAAGTTCAAAGGCTCTAGATGAGGTGTTCATCATTGTTTGTCTGTATTTAAAACACTCTATACATCAGTCTGTCGCTTACCACCCTACTAATAAGCACGTGGCTACCAAGCTAACTTTCCCTATAATATGTTGCATTCTTTTTTTTTTTTTTTTTTTTTCCTTTTTTTGGAGAGGTTTTTGCTATAGGGCATGTGCACTCGCCAGAAAGACAGAGAGAGACAGAAAGCAAGAAATCACCCCCCAGGGGGGATGGCTACGCCACAATCCCTTCTCCTCCATTCTCCTCTTGGGATCTTAGGCACGCATGCATACGCACCTGGCGTGAGTTTAAGCCACCAGGTCCAGGACTCAAACCGTGGTCGACTACATGGGAGTCCAGTGACAAAGTCATTACACTAACTGCTGGCCCCATGGCCTGATACATTCTTGAAAAACTCTTGAGCTATGCCTCCCAGGGTATCAAGTCAAAGCTGAACTTCCCAATGAAGGCTCCATAATACCGTTTCGCCTCATTTTCACCAGTCACCAACAAGAACAGGCTCACTCTGGTAAACACCCTTCTCTTCACTCTTGCCTGCAACTGACCATTCATTCATGCATTCACTCCGTATTGATGGTCTACTCTGTACCGGCCCTGTATCTTCCATTACATCTCTATATGAGATACCACGGTGAACATAACAGGCATGAACCATGGCTTCACTGGGCTGTTCTAAGGCTGACCTGTAGTCGGGCTCACATTTACATCAACCAGGATGCCTTTCCAGTTCACTTTAGCCCATCATACCCTCCTTTCCTTCACTGATGACACCACACATCAGAGCACTTAATTATAAGATATCTTGTATTTTTTTCTCCAAGCGTTTTACTTACACACAACTCCTTTCCTCAATGACACTAAGTCTCTTAAATAGAAATAGTGTCTTATATTCTCCTTTACTGCCCAATTGAATTCAATGATATGTATAGGCATGTGGTTACTAAATGGCTTTCAGTATTGAAAAGACTTATTACTAAATCAAGGGCCAGAAGGTGGCATGGTGGTTAAGGCACTGAACTCCCACATGGCTATCCATGGTTCAAGTCTCAGACCTGGAGGCTTGAAAATCATACTGAGGCTGTGTGCATGTGTGCCCCAAATTCCAGGATGAGAATAGAGGAGAAGGAATTATGGCGTGGCCATTCCCCCTGGGGGGTGATTTCTCATTTTCCCTCTCCCTGTCTCTGTCTCTTTCATAAGTGCGTGAGCCTACCAAAAATAAATTACTAAATTGAGAGAATATTAGACCAAGATCTAGTTTATCTTTGAAAACAGATATCCAAAGAACTCTAGGAAAGGCACAGGTAAGTAAATGGAGAGAAGTGAGATATAAAAAGGAAACTTTCTCTGGCATAATTACCTCCAATAATATGTAATATTTTATAAGTTCTACGAAACATTAGTCTTCTTCTTTAATTCTTATATTTTGTAGAACATATTATAATTTAGAGGCCCTACCAAAGGCTAAATTTATTAGGGTTCTGCCATTATGTCAATAATATTGATAGGAGCAAATTAAGTCCTTACTTATTTAGAAGGAAAACTATTTTTCAACAGAAGCAAAGATTAATATGTAATTTATATATATATATATACACATTACATTTCTCTAAAAAGGTTATTACTATAGCTTAACCATGTATAAAAGTGTAACTAAAATGTCTAATAGATGAATTTGCAGGCTTTTTATGGCAAAGAGACCAGGATTTTTCTATGTGTTACGTATCCCTTTAGGATTATTATTTTGGATTATTTCATATTTTGTCTACAAGGTACTGACATTTTAACTCATCATAAACAAATCTGACTAGATAGATTTTGGCAGAGAGAATTGGTAAAAGTAAGATCCCCATAGTCTGGAATGAATGTCGTTTTTCAAGTTCTACCTCTTCTGCAAGGTTTCTTTTCATACCATCTCTTCTGGAAGTTCTTCCCAATTGCTCCTGCATTAGCTAATCTTTTTTTTTTTTTTTTTTTTTTGTGGACGCTTTTTCTATGTGCACTCGCCAGACAGACAGAGACATAGAGACAGAAAGCGAGAAATCACCCCCCAGGGGGGATGGTCATGTCGCAATCCCTTCTCCTCCATTCTCCTCTTGGGATCTTGGGCATGCACGCCCACGCGCCCGGCATGAGTTTTAAGTCATTGGGTCCAAGACACGAACCGTGGTTGACTACGTGGGAGTCCAGCGACATAGCCATTACACTAATTGTTGATCCCACATTAGCTAATCTTTTACATACACAAATCTATATTCCTGATAACTGCCATGTAAGCTTTTTCAGAGTAGGATTTACACCTAGGGACATCTGTGTATTCCTCCAGCAGCCTCATCGGATTCATTACCTTTCAAGTATATAGTCAATAGAAAGAGTTTTTTGTTTGTTTGTTCATTTGATTTCTTTTGCCATTGGGTGCAAGTGCTCGCCAGTGTCAGAGAAATAGACAGAAAAAGGGAGAGTGAGAAGTCACCCTGCAGGGGAAATGACCATGCTGCAATCCCCTCTCCTCCATTCTCTTCTTGGGATTTTGGGTATGCTCACGCATGCGCCTGGCATAATTTTCATGGCTCTGGGTCTGGGACTTGAATAGCACTTGGCCATGTGGGAGTCCAATGCCTTAGCTACTGTGCTACCTGTTTGCCCCAAAGAAATACATAAGAAAAATATGTTTCTGCCATAAAAATGAATTTTGTTATTCTGAAATACATCCTCCTGAGTTTTATGTTTAAATGTCCAATCTATCATAAAATGATGATGATAACAAACAGTAGTGCATATTTAGTAAAACTAAAAATATTGGCCACATCCCCCTGATTTTTTAAAGATTTTACCCATCAGTAAAATCCAAATGTTAGAAAATTACTGACTTAGTCAAACTACCATCTAAGAATGTCCAGTCTCGCTGAAAATAATCTTTCGAATATGAAGAGGGTTAAATCGGATGGAAAACTGAAATAGTCCCATGAGAACAGTTGTTAAGTACAGAGGAAGGAACACAAGTTAAAAATAAAATCATACTCAGAGCTGAAAATGCACAGGCACACAGGTATCTCTAGCTACATTACACTATTTTCCGAAGGATATTTCTTACGTACACACAAGGTTATATTTATTCTCCTGGCACTGTCAGCAGTTTTGAAAGAGTATTATTAATTTATCAAAATAGTACTGTAATCAAAAAAGAAAGCACTTTACCATACTTAAAACTCAAAATTATGGAGGTCAGGAGGTGGCATGGTGGTTAAGGCACTGGGCTGCCACACATGGCCAACCATGGTTCTAGTACCCAACCCAGCAGATTGAAAATCATGCCAGATGCCATGTGCGTGCATGGCCAGAATCCCGAGAGGAGAATGAAGAAGAGTTGCAGCAAGATTTCTTAACTTTCCCTCTGTCTGAATCTCTCTGGCAAGCATATGTACCCTATTTGCAAAAACCTCAAAAAAAAAAAAAAAGGTCAAAATTTTGTAAACTGTAATCTAATGAACCATAGATGATACAAAATGGAAATACTCATGTGTCCCCTCTCCTTCTGAACTTGGAATGAAAAGAAATGTTTTTACGGCAAAGACGTACAAAATAACTCTATAATATTAGAATGGTTTCAGTGTCAGCAAGACTTTAAGGTATGGTAGAGCATAAAAAGGGGGAAGGAAAGCAATCAGCAATGGAACCAGGAAGAATAAACCTAATAGCAGCTAGGGCGACCCTGTAGCCTGGAGGTTAAAGGAGCTAGTTCAAACTAGCTTCTTCAAATGAACTATTTGTTATCATCATCATTTCTTAAAAGATTGGATATGTAAACTTGCAGATTTGAACTTCACGTGGGATCCAGCTACCTTAATCACTAGGGTATAAGGTTAGCCCAGAAGTTTATTATTTCTTTAATAAGAGTGAAAGGCAGAGATCCACACACACTAAGAGAGAGAGAGAGTGAGAGAAAGAAAGAGAGAGAGAAGGACCCTTGCAATGATCAGCCCTCAGTCTTCCCAGCCAGTCGGGATCCCAGGCACTCATGCACCCAGCACATAGACGTTGACCGGAGAACTGAACTTGCGATATTCCATATGGATCCATAATCAGTGAAGCAGAGTATATCGCTACACCACTGAGCTGGACCCCTGGTGGGAATTTTCACTCAAGTCTTTTTAGAGCTGGAAATTTAACCTTTGGACTTCAACAATTGTTTGGCTTCAAACTACATGAAATATGGATCTGAAATTCGATAGAGACATTTAATGACGTAGCATCAGACTCAGCCATCTTTGAAGAAAATTACGAGTGAATTAAAGGACAAAAATGTAGAAACCTCTGTTTGTAGATTTTTTTTAAGTGTTTATTTTTTTAATTTAATTTAATTTTATTTTATTTTTTAAGAATTATTGATTCAACTTTATTTATTTAATTTTTGCTATAGGGCATGTGCACTCATCAGAGACAGAGAAAGAGAAAACATGAGAAAGCAAGCCACCAGATCTGGGACTTGAACCATAGTCAGCTATGTAGGAGTCTAGCACCTTAACCACATCCCCCCCCCCCCCCTTTTTTTTTTGGATTGCTTGTTTTGATTTTAAAATGTATTTTAATGGAGACAGCAAGTAGCATGGTGATTGAGGCGCTGGTCTCCCATGTGGTTGGCCACGATGTGAGTCCCAGACACAGCAGTTTGAGACTCATGCCAGGCATAGGTACATGTATGCCCAAAAAATACCAGGAGGAGAATGGAGGAGAAGGAGTTGAGGTATGACTATCCCCCTGGAGTGGGTTTGGCTTCCCACTTTCTGTCTCTCTGTCTCTTCTGTCTCTCTGGTAAGTATTCACACCCTACAGTAAAAATCTCTCTTTAAAAAAAAAAAAAAACTATTTTAACGATTACAATCTATCCAAAGTTAACTTCACATTATTGTTTTGTTTTTCATATTTTTAATATATGTATATGTTTTTCATAATCTTTACTTATCTTATCCTCCTCATTTTAAAGAGGTAGAAGTAAATGAAGGAAATAGGAAAAAGTAATACGTAAATCTACTATTTTCTTTTTTTTTTATAAACAAGAAATAATCTTTCCCATTGCTGATTTTAATTACTGAAAAATTTGAAAACAATCTATTGTGCACCAAATTTGCATAACTCAGTTGCTACTGACCAGAAATTCTGAATGGCTTGTTAGACTGCTTTTAGAAATACAGATGTCACAGGGCCAGCAAGTGGCATAGTAGTCATGATCCTGGACTCCCACATGAGTGACCACGGTTTGAGTCCCGGATCTGGTGGCTTGAAACTCATGCCAGGGGCATGTGTGTGCATGCCCAAAATCCCAAGAGGAGAATGGAGAAGGGATTATGGTATGACAATCCTCCCTGGGGGTGATTTCTCACTTTCTGTCTCTCTGTTTCTCTATATGTCTCTGGTGAGCACACGCACCCTATAGCAAAAATCTCTCTAAAAAGAAAAAAGAAATACGAATGTTGTAAACGCATTTCTCAGGTCATCAAAAAATAGAACTGTTTTTCCCATTTAAAAAGATCTGGTCTGATTAATGATACAACCTTCTTAAATGCTCACCTCTTCTTCCCTCCATTATATACAAAAATATAGCACTCTCCAAAATTCCTCCAGGCCAAGTCATATGGTATCATTGTCTAGATATCATTTCACAAATGTTACCCTTTCAAGGGCTAAGCCACAAATCCGAGCAATATTCTGAATGATGAGCCTACCTAACTCAACTGCAGACACCGTAACGTGATGCTTCTCAAGAACGGACTGCAGTAGCATCCACCTGCTCCTCCTAGCATATTGCAAGTTCAGGTTATCCAGTGACACATTATTACTGTGGCTTTCTCTTCCTATTTTTTCTTTTTCCAATTTTCTTACATCCAATACCTCTCAGATATGAATTTGATCTACTTTTTAGATACTATATATATATATGTATTATTTTCTTCTTTTTTTCCAAGCTGCCGAGTCCAGGGGTCAAACTGTGCATTCGGCCATGTGGGACCCAGCGCCTTACACACCGTGTCACTGGCTGCCCCAAGACTTACTTATATTATTACTTATGCTCTCAGATACTGCACAATGTCTTTTTCAACACTGTCTAGAAATTCAGTTTCCACTTGTGAATTTAATTATACATTTCTCGAGTCATTAAAGAATTCGTTTTTATGAAAAACACTTTAACATCAACAGGGACCTAATATACAGTCTACAATGCTACATGATGACAATGGCTTATTACTCCCTTCATGTACAAATCTCTAGCTATTTAAATATATGCAGTAATCAACTTGTAGCAATTTTTCATGGAAATTTTCTGATATTTAAAAATCAATGATTGATCATCTATTACAGAGGGATAATCTGCCCTACTCTTCTTCACAGGGGTTATTATTAGAAAAAAATCTAACCATTATGCAATATTAAATTTAGATGTGAGAATGATATTTATCCCCATTCTAAACCAACGCAGTGAGTAGAAAGCAATATAAATTTCTTGTGGCTGCTGCATGTGTTGAGATTTTAAAATTTACGATTTAAAACCACTGCAACATAGTAAAGTAGAAGTTCAAATTTTTGTTGAACTAATTCAATAAAATTGAAATATAGACACTCTCACTAAAGTCTGAGTTCCGTTCTTATGGCTTGGTCATTAAGTGAACTGGTTGATAAGCCAGGAGCTTAACGTCAGACATATTATGTATGCCATGGTGCCATAGGGTATATACTTTTCAATAATATCTGCCTAAAAACCTGACTGCGGTCCTATAGCCAATGGATCAAGAGCTACAAGTACTTTTAGTTTAATTTTAGAGAGTTTTTTTTTGTTTTTTTTTTTTTTGTTTTTTTTTTTCAGCGTGCATGTGCTCACCAGAAAGAAAGAAAGCAAGAAGTCATTCCCCAGGGAGCATGTCCATGCCCCAATCCCTTCTCCTCCATTCTCCCCTCGGGATCTTGGGCATGTACACATATGTGCCTGGTGTGAGTTTTAAGCTGCCTGGTGTGAGTTTTAAGCTACTGGGTCTGGAACTTGAACCTCAAGCAACTATGTGGGAGTCCAGTGATGTAACCGTTATGCCATCTCTTGGTTCTAGCTATCAGTGTACTATTTTCACAGAACTTTTTCCAAAGCCGAAGCAGCAAGAGAAAGGGATGAGTTTTAAGCCACCGGGTCCGGGACGTGAACCGCAGTCAACTGTGTGAGAGTCCAGCGACATAGCCATTACGCTAACTGCTGGTTCCCTAAATAAAATAATTCTTAAAAAAAAGAAGTCCTCCAGTATCTGAAATGCTATTACTAAGAAAGTGAGCTATTCACCTGAGCACAGACTCTCCCAAGTAGGAACACTGTATTGTCAATTTGTGTGAATACTTATAAATTAAATTCGTAGAGATCAAAATTAGGTTTCTATAATTTTCAATCATTCTTCTACATTCATTTTACATTTGGAATAAATAATTTTATTTTAAGTAATTGTATTAATGTCACGTGTAATACCCTAACATAGAAAAACAATTTTTAGCAGTTATGAGCGCTGATCCAATTATGTTCAGGAGCAAGCACACATATCACTATGCAGATGAGAGAATGACACTGTGGGACTAGACTTCCATGGGAATAAAACACAGTAGCAACAGAAGCACAGATATAGACTTCATTAACCAGTGCTACCATAACCAGGTTAATCGCTTTCAAAATGTTACTTGTATTTAATGAACCCCTGAATGATGATCATTATTGTTCACCATATAGTAGATAGGTACTTAGACTGTAAAACTAAAATAAGAAAATGCATGTGAATTTTTTAGCTGGCATTGCCATAGGGAGGAATCTTATAAGTAGAAGGGCAATGTAAAAATTCACAAAGGAAAAGATGGTTAGCTTTGGTAGACGTGAAAACTTTAAACTTCTGTAACCACACGCAAAGTAATGAACCTCAAATCTTATAGTCTGTCATATACAGACATTAACTCAAAGTAGATCATAAAGCTAAACATAAAAACGGAAACTATAACTTTGAAAAGAAAATAGAGGAAAAATGTGTGACTTTGGATGAAACAAGGATTTCTTAGAATACGAAAAGCACGAGTCACAGAGAAAAATAATAGGGAAATGGGATTTAATAAAAATCTAGAGCTTCAGATCTTAGACCATCACTGTTAAGAAAATGAAAAGACAAGCTATAGACTGGAAGAAACTGCTTACATAATACGTATCTGATAAATGACTGGTGTCCAAACCATTTAAAAACTCATACTCAATTATAAAAACAATTACTTTTTTTAATGGGCAAAATATTTGAACAGACGCTACACCAAAGTAGATACAGAGATGCCAAATAAGCATATGAAAAGATGCCTAACATCTCTATCTCTTTAGGGGAAAAGAATACCATACCACTACTCATAATGCCAAGAGCTGGTAAGGATAATGCCAAGGCCTGGATTCCTTATGGATTCCTGTTGGGAATGTAAATGGGTACAACCTCTTTGAAAACCAATCTTGTTGTTTCTTATATTAAACATACAGTTACCATATGGCTCAGTGATCTTACTCCTAGTTACCTCCCCAAGAGAAATGGAAATCTGTCTACACAAGAACCTGTACATGAATCCTCACAGCAATTTATTCACAATTGCTACAGCCTGAAGTTCATCAACTAGTACACGGATAAGCAATGCAATGCTGCTTAGCAGTAACAAGGACTGAGCTACCGACACTACCACAGAGATGAATCACAAAAGCATGTACTAAGGAAAAAGGCAGACTCAAAAGGTATATATTCTGTGATTCCATTTGTATGACTTTCTGGAAAATGCAAAGGGAGAGCAACAAGGAAAAAGGTGCAGGGACTGAGGATGGGGGAAGGAACTGATTAAAAAAATGGCAAGAGGGAACTTTCTGAGATGAAGGGAATATCATTCATGTAGACAGAAGTGGTTGTTACATAACTGGATGTGTTTGTTAAAACTTATAGTACTGCACTCCCCAAAATGGGTAAATATTTCCATATAAATATTTTATCTTAATAAATTTGACTTATCAAAATTTTAAACTTCTGCCAATCAAAAATTATCACCTCTCGGTCCTCCCCCCAAAAATAAAAAATTAGAAGGCTGAAGACAAATGGGGGAAAATATTGACGAGATATATGATAGGGTATTTGTATCCTCAATAGACAAAGAGATCTTAGAAACCCAAATAAATATCCCAATAAGACAAATGAGAAAAGGATATGAACAAATAATTTATAATGGGAGAATTTCAAATGGTCAATAAACATAATAAAAGATCAACTTCTCAATCAAACAATTACAATTAATGGGCCAACTCTGTCATGCAGTAGGCAAGAGAAGCTGGATTCCACATGGCAACCTCGGTTCAAATCCTCGACCTGGTCGACTAAAACATACCAGGCAAGCATATTAGTGCCCAAGATCCAACTGGCTAGAGGAGTGGAAGAAGGGGATGACGATGCGATCAGACCCTCTCTCTCTCTCTCATGTGGATGCGCATGTGTTCTATCAAAACAAAAGAAAAAATTGCTTCAATTATAATTAAGTTTGAAGAAATAGAAGCAGAGAACTGAGAACTATCTGCCACTTTATTATCTATTAGTAGTTTATGGGCATCTCCCAGTAAGGCCATAAAATAGGCAGTTCTGTCCTAAGTTGGATTCAAATTAAGGAAATTGAATCACTGTATTAACCAACTGCTAGAATTATGTTTCTTAGTAAACACTTTACAAACATCCTGGCCTGGAAGAATTTCTCTTTCTTTACTTTTACCCAAATGGGTAATAGGAGGAAAGACTTTCTCAGTTTGGGAACGATGACATTTAAAAAATTAATAAAAATAAAAATGAAAGTACATGGCATTTGTTAAAGGGTAATAAAATAACTGCAGTCAATTGGCTAGTTCTACACTAACCAATTTCTTTAAATAGTAATGAAATCATTGCTTTAAAAAATCCATCATTATTAAAATAAAAAAAAAAAAGTTGCCTCAGCCTCCACCAAAATTAGATTTGTAAGTTGCTGGTCATTCCTATAATTAAATCTGTGTCACAAATTTGCAAGAAAAATGGTCACTGTGACTAATGCATTTACTTGCTACACAAGTCCTGTCAGGTAGCACAGAGCATGATACTGCTAAAATGGAGTAGGTAAGGATCCTATACATTTTTATTAAGTAATAAAGGCCATTTTTCTTAAATTTACAATGACAGTATTTCAGATAAGAGTGTTTTAAAAGCAAATCCAAAGACAGTGATCACAGGGTCTTCTTTACTCAAATGGTACAGCTTTAACTTTACCAGCATATCTGGCATTTTGGTGTGCATGCTGACACATGCACACACATACACACACACACACACACACAGAGCACACAGCTTTTCTGGACATCTCTTATGTAGAAAATACTCTAATGAAAGAAACATAAACATATTTTAAGTGTCAGAGTCCCTAATTCTAGGGAATTCCTCATTTGACCTCCCAAATGGTTTTAATCCACCTCTTTGTGAAGTGATTGAGGGGAAAAAAAAAACAAAACCTCAGAAAACAGTGTTTCCAAAAGTATAAATCAGAGACAGATGACTCGAAGAACTCATGAACAGAGACTTAGTGATTAAACCTCTCTTTTCAAACACATGGACAGAGACTTAGTGATTAAACTTCCTCTCTTTTCAAATAGTTTTCAGTCCTTCAGATTGCAGAAAGAGAAAGTACTTGGTCTGATCATTGTACTAATTTTATCTTTTATTATATTATATTATTCTTATATGTTATAGTATAATCAATTATTATATTTTATATTATATTATTATATTACCCATTTATTAAATTTGTGTAGGGAGCAGAGTTCAGCTACAAATTAACAGTAGATTTCTTTCACTTACGTGATTTCAGTTACCTTGTATACATGACAAGAATTGTTGATGTAAAGTTTTGACTTGAAATAAATATAAACTTAGAAAGTGAGTCTTCTTTAACAAACAGTATGCTAACATGGTAAAAGCCATAATGGTTCCTGAATGATGGAAAATGCTGCCTTGAAAGTAGTTCCTGTCTTTCCTCTTAAATCGTTTGTTCTGTGTATTTTCATATTACTTATGTTTTGTGGATTTGCTTTTGCATAGAGAAGAACACCTTGAATTTAAACAAGTCTGAGTACATGTGTGACTTTCTATCCTCTTTACCCATTTTGTGCCATGCTGATCATTGAACCAATGATTTTTTTTTTTTGAGAGGTTTTTTGTATGTGTGCTCTCCAGAAAGACAGAGAGAGACAGACAGAAAGCGAGAAATCACCTCCCAGAGGGGATGGCCATGCCACAATCCCTTCTTCTCCAGACTCCTTTTGGGATCTTGGGCACACACACATGTGCCAAGCATGAGTTTTAGCCACCGGGTCTGGCACTCAAACTGTGGTCAACAACGTGGGAGTCCAGCAACCCGAACAAATGCTATTTTTAAAAGGGAAAGCTGTCTGTTCTCAGCAATCCAGCCTTTATGTGTTTTTGTGTCCAAGGACGTTATCAAATGAGATGCACTGCATGATGGTGGGTTCCATTCGTAACGATGGAATCCAGCTTCCATCTATCTGAGCATAGTTCATTAGGCAAGTTCTAGATCTCAGAACTTATAATGGGCCATTTAAAATCCTAATGTTAACAAGTTCTTACCAGTAAAAGGATAAACTTGAAACAGCATTGGTATAATGTAGTACTAAATAATGCTTGGAAATTAAGTAGTTTTAGAATTTTAGTTCAATGAAAACAAAAACTTGTTTTATAAACAAGTCTTAAATTTTTAGGGGAAAAAAAACTAAATCCCAAGGGGACAATTTGGGTTGGTTATGATTTTAACAATGATTATTATTAAATCTTAAAATTTATAAATCTTAAAGTTTTAAGATAAAACAGAAAAAGAACACCATGGTCTTCCATAGTGCACAAAGTAAGGTATTCTATAACCATAAACTAAATACATCCTAGACTTAGGTGAAAGACACACAAATTAACTATTGAGTCTTGTCTAGTACCACCCTTAAGCTTCTCTGTTAACATTTGAGTTCTCTCTCTAATATTTAAAAAGCAGTGCCACGGGGACCAGCAGATGGGATAATGGTTACACTACTGGACTCCCACATTGTTGACCATGGTTTGAGTTCCAGATCATGAATGTGTCCAAAATCCCAAGAGGAGAATCAAAGAGAAGGGATTGCAGCGTGGCCATCCCCCTGTGGGGTGATTTCTCACTTTCTGTCTCTTTCTCTCCGGTGAGTACACATGCCCTATAGCAAAAGAAATCTCTCTTTCTCTCAAAAATCAAACAAACAAACAAACAAAAAAACAAAAAAGGTAGTGTCATATAGCAATTAATGATTAACAAAGGTAATGTACTTCCTCTGATCCTTCTAAATGTTGCAGAATTTATTTTGTACAAGAAGGAAAGAATTAAAGAAGGTGATAAACACAGCACAAGTTACTAAAATATGGCATTTGTGTTTAAGATTTCTTTAAGCAACAAAAACATCAGTTAATGGGACCAGCAGTTAGCGTAATGACTATGTCGCTGGACTCCCACGTGGTTGACCGCGGTTCGTGTCCTGGACCCGGTGGCTTAAAACTCACACCGGGCGTGTGTGTGTGTGTGTGTGTGTGTGTGTGCCCAAGATCCCAAGAGGAGAACGGAGGAGAAGGGATTGCAACGTGGCCATCCCCCCTCGGGGGTGATTTCTCGCTTTCTGTCTGTCTCTCTGTCTCTCTCTGTCTGGCGAGCACATGCGCCCAATAGCGGAAACCTCTCCAAAAAAAAAAAAAAAATCAGTTAGCTATCCAAATCTTTCTACAAAGCTGGGTAGCAACAGGGAAACCAGCCAAAGCAAAGAGAGAAGATAAAACAATTGGGGAAAGGGAGAAAAATATTAACATTTGCTGGCCAGTTCTTCAGCTCAAGGTAAGGAGTTCCTTCTAAACTTTGACCTGGAATGGAAAGAAAATTGGTCCTCTTGGACTAGTTTCTACTATTTGCAGCAATGAGTATTTCAAAAGAGAAGAATTAAGGGGCTGGTGGTTAAGGGGCTGAATTCCTATGTGGTTGACTGGAATTCAAGTCCCACATCCAGTGACTTGAAACTCACACTGGGCACGTGGGCGTGTATGCCCAAAATCCTGAGAGGAGGGCTTGTGGCATGACCATTCCCCTGGGGAGTAATATCTTGCTTTCTGTCTCTCTGTATCTCTGGCAAACACCCACGCTCTATAGCAAAAATCTCTCTCTCAAAAAAAAAAAAGAGAGAGAGAAGAATCAAGACTGGCCCTGTAGCTCGGGGATTAAGTACTGTAGAGTGGAAGCTAGATCCCACATGGCCAACCAGGGTTCAAGTCCCAGCCCACTTGGTTTATAGGCCAGGTATTTATCCCCAGTCTCCTGATAAGATGGAGAAACGGAGGAAAAAAGGATTGCAGTATAACTAGGCCTTACTGGGGTATGCTTTGTCTCTGTCTCATCTCTCTCACCATACTTTCTCTCTCTCTTTTATTATTTTTTTTTTGAGAGGGTTTTTTTTTTCTTTTGCTATAGGGCACGTGCACTCGCCAGACAGACAGAGAGAGACAGAGAGACAGAAAGCGAGAAATCACCCCCCAGGGGGGGATGGCCATGCCGCAATCCCTTCTCCTCCATTCTCCTCTCTGGATCTTGGGCACGCACACACATGCGCCTGGCGTGAGTTTAGGCCACCGGGTCCAGGATGCAAACCATGGTCAACTACGTGGGAGTCCAGCGACATAGCCATTACACTAACTGCTGGTCCCTCTCTCTTTCTCTTTTTCAGGTGCATGTACACACTTATCCTCTTGCATAATAAAAGAAAAAATATCAAAAGAGAAGAATTATGTGAAATAAGACATTTCTTAATACTTCAAATGATTAGATTTAGAAAATAAGTAATGACATTGACACATCTTTTTAGATGATTTAAGTTTGCTTACAACTCTTTGCTACTGTTTCAGAAATTCTTACATTTATGTTGCCACGAATAACTCGAATGTTATATAACAGTTATTAGAAACTCAATTTGGCATGACCAAATTTGTCACTCATTGGAGTTTCCCTTTAAAACTAGGAGTTACCAAAAACAGTAAATTAGGCTGAAGAGCCCAGAAAAGTTTTACCTTTTCCTTTTAAACCCTAACCTACAGTTCTTGAAGATATGAAAACATTCAGTTCAGCCACCAAACTGAAAATGCTAAAGTTCTAGCAAATCATGTGATTTAAATTTACTTTCAGAATTTTTTTTAACACAGTTGAATCTTTTTTTTTTTAATTTTGGAGAGGTTTTTGCTATAGGGCACGTGCGCTCACCAGACAGACAGAGAGAGACAGAGAGACAGAAAGCAAGAAATCATCCCCCAGGGGGGATGGTCATGCCGCAATCCCTTCTCCTCCATTCTCCTCTCGGGATCTTGGGCATGCATGCACAAGCGACCAGCGTTAGTTTTAAGCCACCGGGTCCGGGATGCGAACCGCGGTCGACTACGTGGGAGTCCAGCAACATAGCCATTACGCTAACTGCTGGTTCCCAACACAGTTGAATCTTTTGAAAGTAAAGAATTTTCTATTGGATCTTTTAAGAAAATTGTTAATAACTCTTTTTAAAAAAACTTCTGTTGAGGAAAGATATGAGATATTGGAACTTAAAATACACAATTTTATATAAAAAATGTGCACAAATTTTGATAGTATTTTAGTTATTCAGTGTGCTTGGTTATCGAATTTTATTAAAACCTCATCAAGAAGGAAATCTCAAATCACTTATTATGCTCTACAATTATTGTAAACTGCACAATTTAAATGAGAGGAGGAGATAATGACATTAACTTCTTAACTTAAAGCAATCCTCTGTGACATGATTTTAAAATATTCTCTTGGTCTGAAATTTATGTAAATTGAATTCATCTATCATTAGTTATTACCAGTGTAGCTACATTAAAAAAAGACAACAGTTTTCTCTAACAATTAGTTCTGAAAAACACTGTTTTAATTAGACCTGGGACATTATTAAACTAGCTATAAATATGTACACTATTTTATTTGGTATACCCAGATGCCCAAAAATCAACAACAATGCCCTCAGAGTTCTTTCTTCAAAAAGTCTTCTAATGAATGCCTTTCATTCAAAGATTTAAGGTAATCAGAAATTACATATATTACATATAATATATACAATATATGCATCTTTTCGAGAAAAAAATGTATATAAAATGCACACACAGGGAATGGCCACTCATATTCAGAGAGGAATCGTGGAATCAGAATACTTTAGAGCTCACAGGATGTAGAGCTAACCTATTTATTTCTTCATTTTATAGATGTGCACAGTCAGAAACACACAGCATTCTAGGTTTTTACCTAGATCTAAATTTTAGCTTTATGCTAAACTAGAAGCATTTTACAAAGAGTACCCCCATTTAATCCTCACCACAACTCTATGGTTTAGGTCTTACCATTGTCCCACTGTACATACAGGGAAGTCATACAGTTAGACTGACAGTCAAATAAGACTCCAGACATGAAGATGCTCATTACTGCTGAAGACTTACTACCCTAAATTTTAAGGATAGGTGGATATTTCCCATTCACAAAGAGAATAACCAAATAACTGTGACGAATCCTGCCAATTAAGATTCTGTACTAAGATATTAGTGCGCAACTGGTGTTGGAATTCCAGAAATGTTGTTTAAAGAAAGGAGACTTGGGGGCAGTAGGACGTGTGGTGATTAAGGTACTGGGCTCCTACCTGGTCAATCACAGTTTGAGTCCTGGACCTAGAGGACAGCATTCTCTCTCTCTCTCCCCCTCCCTTCCCTCTCTCTTGTGAGCATGTGCGCCCTGTAGTAAATTGAAAAATAATAAAATTAAATAAATAATTCTTAAAAAAAAAAAAAAAGAATGAATGAAAGTAAGAAATCAGACTTAGGGATGGTCCTGCAGCATAGTGATTATGGGAGCCGAATTCCACATGGTTGACAGCATTTCAAATCCCAGCCCTAGAGGTTTGAAAAATACGCCAGCTGTGTGTGTGTGTGCATGACCAGCATCCCAACAGGATGGAGAAACGGAGAAGTTATTATAGCATGATCACACCACACTGGGGGTGCTTTCTCCCTTGCTGTCTCTCTGTCTCTCTCTGGAAAGAGCATGCACCCACTGACAATTTTTTAAAAAATTAAGAAGATTTAGCTCTTTCCTTCCTTCTTTCCTTCCTTCCTTCCTTCTCTCCTTCCTCCCTTCCTTCCTTCCTCCCTCTTTCTTCCTTCCTCCCTTCCTTCCTTCTTTCTTCCTTGCTTTCTTTTGGGGAGGTTTTTGCTATAGGGCACATGCACTCGCCAAAAAGACAGAGAGAGACAAAGAGACAGAAAGTGAGAAGTCACTCCCCAGGGAGGATGGCCACACCGCAATTCCTTCTCCTCCATTCTCCTCTTGGGATCTTGGGCACGCACGCACACATGCCTGGTGTGAGTTTAAGCCACCGGGTCCAGGACTTGAACCATGATCGAGTACATGAGAGTCCAGCGATGTAGCTATTACCCCATCTGCTGGTCCCAAAGACTTAGCTTTTAGAACATCTTTTGTCCTTTTTATTATTTTACCTTGCCATCCTGATGCTTTGGCTGGAGTTCCTGCAGCTATCTTGAACCATGAGGCAAACATGGAGGAGGCTATATGTGATGGACGGTAGAAGAGCAAAGACAGAAGTCTTGGCCCACGAGGAGACCATGAAGTCATTATACCACACTTGGGCAGTCTCCCTCCAGATTTCATATGACAGAAAAATAAACCCGTATCTTGTGTCAGTCTCTGTTACTTGGGTTTTCCTTTTAAATAAGCTGAGCTTAATTTTAACTGGCATAGTTCAGACTCACACGTATTTCATATCCCAGATTTGTCATAATTAGGATGAAAAAGGAAAGACACAAATAGAATTATTTCTCATAATACTGGAACAAAACATCCTAATTTTCATTCTCAAACCTGCTCTGGTAACTTTGGGAAAGAAAAGGGAAGGGGAAAATAGAATTTTTTTTTTCTAGAGGGCACATGTGCTTGCTAGAGAGAAACAGAGACAGAGAGAAGGAGAGAAAGTACCCCCAATGAGGTGTGGTCATGCCACAATCCCTTCTCCTCCATTTCTCCATCCACTTGGGATTTGCATGCGCACACATGTACCCAAGTGTATTTTCTAAGCTACCATGGCCAGGGTTTGAACTGTGGTCAACCATATGGGATCTGGCTCCCTTAACCACTAGGCTATGGGGCCAGTCCAGAAAACAGCACTTCTGCCCCTGCTGTTGCTCCTGCCATTTCCTCTTCTTTCTTCTCTCCTGAGGGAAGGAAGTCCTATCCACACCTGAAGGCCTGGCGTGGAGAAATTGCTTCAGTTAGACCATTAAATTCAGAGTGCATACTGCCTATGCTGGCTACAGGACTCACACATCTGCAGTCGCAGCTTCTTCTCCCTTTGTGAATGTTTACACCATATTGCTTTTCCTATGTGGCATCTCCACAACCTACTGGGACCCATCTTGTATTTCCTTGCACCCTCCACAGGACCTGGTAAACCACCTCTGTGTGGCAGGAGATCAATAAATACTTTTGATTGGTTAGCTGAACTGAAGTGAAGAAAGGGAAATAAAGCAGAAGAGGGGGAATGTGGAGTGAGAATACAAATCCTTTAGAAGCAGATGCACAATGAATAAACATCCTAAGTAAACCCTACACCAAGTTTTACTTCTCTAGACCATAGCTAACGATTAGGTCTGGTAGAACGAATTGTGGTAAGTTCATACAGTTAGTGCAAAGCTCAGGCTGGACTTTGGAAGATTGTTCTCCTGTGAAGAAACAGTGCATTTTGCTTTAGTTACTCAGAAAATTGACTTAGCTTTATTCTCTCAAGTAGCCAAGACATTTTAAAGAGAGACAGAGCCAACCTAGATAGAAGCCATGTTTGGATAGCAGTTGTGTATGATTACAGAAAATGACCTCCAGTGAGACCACATCTTACACAACTGTAACAACATACAGAATTATAATTGGACATGTGAGATAATGACGGAATAGTGCTGAATCAAAACTAAAGAGATGACTTTTGTTAAGTAGACTTCTTTAATTTTTTGCCAAAACCCAGTAATCAAACAACATTATGAAAAATACCACCACATTTATAAAACTAGGATATACTCCGAGCATCAATTTTGCTGGAGCTACCTCTTTAAAAGCTCTCTAAGGCTAGGGGACATTTAACAGTTGCGTATCACTATGTACTTAATAGAATACTCACTCTATGGCAATATGGTTAAAAACTTTAACTACCCTTAAATACAAAAGATAATAAATGATATAAAGAGCATTTGAAACAGAAGTAATTGATATTTTACCAAAATGCACAAACCAGGCTCATACCCTACTGATTCAATTCTCCACTTATAAATCATTGTAGTATGCATCTGCTCAGTACGTGGTACCCAGAAATACAACCTACAAATTGATTTCATAAACTTAACAACGTTTTAGCATATAAATAAAATATCACATTAATAGAAAACTTTGTTTAGCCCGCTTTCACAACACCAATCCAAGTCTTTCTTACATTATTCAAAAATAACAATTAGAAATGCTCCAGGGATGTGCTAAAACATTGGTTTTACTTATGAGAGTTAAATGACTTTTGACTCTCTTTACATACCATTTACAGTTCAAACTGCTAAGAAATATTACATTGTCTTGCAAATTACTCATGATAGCCTTAGTTCACACTGTTTTCGCAAAGATGTCTCAGCAGTATCCGAGACAGTCGCTTCTTTGACAGAATAAATGGCATGTCAACAAGAAAATGAGCATTCCTTTTCTGACCAGCTGGGTCATGTCTCCTTTCCAAAATCCTCAGTCCCATGACACAAAATAATAATAATCTAAAAGACCTCATTAAATGATCAATATATTGACATAATCTCTATAAGGAGACACATAGGGTTTTAATTGATTCTTTGAATCCAAGCTTCCAAAATATACTGTGAGACAATATATTGAATATATTGCTTTATTCATTAACCAATTTTCTTAAGTGTACGGATAATAGCACACAAGAAGACTTGAGAATGTAGATATGCAATTAAAAATTAAAAGAAGCCTGGCCTTCACTAAATCTTTCGTATGAACAACAGCACAGTAAAAAGTTAGAAGGGACAAGTGAAGCCATGTGTACTTACCAAAAAACTTCCAAAGGCTGAATTAAATATCGCAGCTGCCTACAGAGGAAATAAATGAGGGATAAGCTCTCACTGAAAGAAAATAGGAATCGGAATAGCAAGATTATCATTCCCCCCTTCCCCTACTAGCCCAACCCTTACAATATTGACTCTATAAAGCAAAGTTAGTCACTGCTTACAAAAATTGCCAGTGGCCTGTACTATAAAGCAAAGTTAGTCACTGCTTACAAAATTTGACAGTGGCCTGTGGTTTACTAAGACAGATGAGCCGCAGCTTAAGCATTCATAAATAACAGGTCTCCAAAGCAGGCAGGAAAGACTTGTCGTGAGATGCCTTGAACCTACATGACACGACCAGAAGAAGCATCACCCAGAGTACCTCAAAATCTGGTTGTTATTGATTTTGTTACTAGACTTAAAACAATCAGAGGTCGATTTATTTATCAAAAAAGAATTCATATTACTGGGAGGAGGAAAAACAGAATAGTAAAGAAAATATTAATTATTGCCCATCAGTGTGCATCGGTCCTACAACCACCAGGTGAGGTGGTTTCACCATTGGAAAACTGAACACTGTTGTAAAGACCAGGAAAGTTACTGTCATCCCGTGAACTCTAAGGTAGAAACAAGCAAGAAGAACTCCAATTTGGTGTTCAAAATTCAAAGACATATTTGCTTCGTGCTTACCTAAATATCCATGGAATACGTAGGAGATGTCATACAGCTCTTAACATTAAAAGTCATTAAATTCCATGAAGCCACACCAGATCGAAAGCATCTCACAGGACCCCAAAAGGAAGAAAAACTTGTATACCATCCAATGTGATGGGGAAAAAAAAAATAATAAGAGAGAGAAAGGAAAAAAAAAAAATCCTAACAGGCGAAAGGAGGGGCAGAGAAAACCCATTTACATCTTCTGCAGATCCAGAGCAGAATTAAATTAATCACCCTGGACAGTAGAGTCACACTGTAGTAATAAAAGGATGTCAGTTTAGTAAGTTTGAAGGAAGTCCAAAGCCAGGCGAAGAGCGGGAGCTGCAAATGCCTCTGCTCCAGAAGAGGATGCAATGAGAGTGAATGGGTAATGAGATCCTTGGCTCCAGAGAGCTTAGCGCTCCTATTCCAGTTCATAATTAATTCAAAGCTTGGATAATTTCATTAGATTTCTCCTTTGCTGGCCCTATCAATAAAAGATGGCACTGGACCACAGCTCCACCGTGGTGCTGACTACGGGCACAGGCGCAGACCAGGGGAACCTTTGCTTCCTGACAGCGACAACGGCATATGGTATTCCGTGTTGTATGGGGAGCAGTGGAAAAAAGAAAAAAAAGAAAAAGAAAAAGAAAAAGCAAACAGGGACGGCTAAATAAAACATTACAGATGACAACACATTGAACACCTCTTCCTGGAATTTTATGATGTGATTCCAGAACAAAAGTTCTATCTATGGAGAAAGATAGGTAAAAGGGTGAAAATAAACGAATTGTCAACAGGGAACACTGCCTTCCTCCTAAAGAAATAAACTTCCCCACGGATGAATTTCAGACCAAGGCCTGTGCGGTGCTTAAAACCCTCTTTTAAGTAAAGGCACAAGATCCCCTTTGAGCTCCTCTCTCTCCAACTCATCTCTTCCCGTGCCTTCTGCTAACCTTAGACTAGGGACCTGCACTTTTGCCTAAGATTTAAAGAAATAGGAAATCATTAGAAGTGACTCAACAAAGTACCGCCTCGACTCATGAGATCAAGTCACCATACTCCCACCCCCTTCCAGTTCGCTTTTTTAACCCAAATGCAAGCAATGTTATTTTACACGAATTGGCTGTTTCTGAGTCTTACAAGACGATGGGGAGGCTGGTGATGAAGCAGCTTGGGTACCCACTCACTCTTAGGTGTTTTCTGCCAGTGGTGATAGATTTCAACTCACTCAGCCTCCCCCACCTGCGCGGGGATCTCTGGTGATCTTTTGTGAAATGGCTGGTTAAGGATCCGGGAACACTGAAAAGTCCATGGGAAATCAGGCATACACCGAGGCTCTCCAGCTCGATAGCACTGGATGACTAAGCCAAGAGCTGGTCCATGCTGTCCTTGCAGCTTATGAGAGAAGATCATTTCCAGGGTTGCGAAGACTAATGATAACTATTTAGAGAGCATTTTATTCCTACACAGAAGGCATGCATGTCTTCCAACATAAACAGAGGAATTCCCATTTGTGATGAATTCACATCATGCGAAGGTCCTCTGTGAAGGGCTCTATCTATCTATTTATTTAGGAGAGATTTTTGCTATAGGGCGTGTGTGCTCACTAGAGAAACAGGGAGGAGATAGAAAGCAAGAAATCACCCCTCAGAGGGATGGCCACGCCACAAGCCCTTCTCCCCATTTTCCTCCTGGGATCTTGGGCCCACAGGCACATGCACCCAGCATGAGTTTGAAGCCCCCAGGTCCAGGACTCAAACTGCGATTGGCAATGTCCGTTGGGAGTCCAGCGACATAACCAGTGCACCATCTACTGGCCCCAATCCACGAAGAGCTCTACGTCTATCTCCTTCCCTGCTTCAAATGTTGTACTATGACAGCAATAAACTACTCAATATTTGCAATTCATCATGCACTTTCTCACCTCTGCTTCCTAGCCTGAAGTGTCCCTCTCCCCTCCTCTACCTTGGGAACTCTCATACACCTTAGTGACTTGTCCTGGGCATCATCCTTCTGGGAAGTTCTCAATTGCCTCCCACCCCTCTCCCGCTCGACCCACCTACTTTAGCGTGCACACACACACACACATCAGCACTTATGGGGGACTGAATGTCTCCATGCCAGCCACGAGAACACCCTGAGCCTACTTCTGCCGTGGCATACAGAGATGGCCTCTTCACCCCTGCTACCTGTGTATCCCTACTCTACTAGAAAGGGAGGGAGGGAGGGAGGGAGGAAAGAAGAAAGGGGGGAAGCTAGCTCAAAAAGCTCACCCTCAGCATGATGGTTAAGGTAGTTGGATCCCATATGATCAACTGAGGTTCAAGTCCCCAGACCCAGCAGCTTGAAAAACAGGGGGTGCATGTGCGTGCGTGCATTCCCAAAATCCCAAGAGGAGAATGAAGGAGAAGGGATTTTGATGTGGCTACCCCGCTGCAGTGTGATTTCCCACTTTCTTTTCTCTCTCTTTTACCCCCTCCATCCCCAAGGAACACAGAAGAAAGAAAGAAGGAAGGAAGGAAAGAAAGAAGGAAATGAATGAACAAATGATCCTAAGCCTCTACTGGTTTGTTAACTGAATAGCTAAAATAGCAGGATTCCCTGAAAGGTCCAAAATCACCTCTCCTACTAAATTACTTCACATGCTTAGCACAACCAAAGACTAACAGACACAGCAGACAGGAGCTGACACCTGGTACCGCAGCCAAGCAAGAATAATGCCAGGAGAGCTGGACTTCGGTCTTCCATCCAATATCAGCATCTCTCTTACAGCATTCTATTTTGCTTCTCTTGAAATGCCTGAACCTTCCTTTTATAATATAGTTGCATAAATACGTCTAATGTAAGGAATGTTTTTAAGCTGAATACTGCTATACAACAATAAAGTTAGTTAAGTAAAATCTAAAAGTACCAAGGAATACTTTGCAATCATTAAAAGAGGATGATCTGCAAACACTGATATGAGTGAAAGTAGGCCAATGCAGTTTAAAGGAAGGAGCAAAATAGCGTGTTGATTTCTGTTGTATAAATACACACATGCATACACATACACATGCAGAGAAAATGTATAAAAATAGACCACTTCTTCTGAAAGGAATCATAAAAACAATCTCTATCTATAGGTAAATGTGTTGAAAGTTATCAGATAGGGGTTATTTTTAACTTTTCATTTTCTTTGTCCTGTTTTTTTTTTTTTTTTTAATAATGGGTTCCCTTCCTATATTTCAACAAGGATTATCAGAACAGGGAGATAATGAATCATTTATTGTCTGCTTCATGAACCCCTTTGTGTTTAAAAATACAATAAATAGGGCCAGCAGGTGACATAGTGATTAAGGTGCTAGACTCCCACACGGCCAAATGCAGTTCAAATCCTGGACCTGGTGACTTGCTTTCTCACTTTCTCCCTCATTCTCTCTCTCTCTTTCTCTCTGTGTCTCTACAGCATGTAAATATTTTGTTTCAAAAACAAACCCCCCCTAAAAGACTATTTTGTTATATTAAAACTAACACAGTAACAGAGAATACAAACATTATGAACTAAAATCAAATGCAAGCTGCCAAAGAGAATGTGTTCTGAAAGTAGGACCCTTTAAATTAAACCACCAGAATATCTTGGATAGCTATGCATTTTCTTCATACTTGGGACAGTCCGCGGAGGTCCCAAGACAGCACTTGACTTGCTAATCCTCCTTTAATAGAAACAATTTCAAAACTCATCCCCCTCTGGAAAGCTTCATTACAACAAGAACTTTGTCTCTTTTGTTCAAAGTTGTATCCTTAGTGTCTACAACAGCACCTGGCTTATAGGCACCCTTAACAAATACTACTGAATCAAAAAATGAGTGAATGAAAAAATACTCATTGTGCTAACAGAATTTCCAGCATAGTAATGCATTAATTATTAACATATGAAAATAGTCTGCAAAATGTATACCTTAAGGTAACAAGTCTGATGGATAATTAAATCAATGAAAGCTGAAAAAAGTTCATATTGAGGTGTAGTTTTTAAAGACGGAATAGACCAGTTTCTTTTTTTTTTTTTTTATCTTTTTTTTTTGAGAGGTTTTTGCTATAGGGCACGTGCGCTCGCCAGACAGAGAGAGACATAGAGACAGAAAGCGAGAAATCACCCCCCGGGGGGATGGTCACGCCGCAATCCCTTCTCCTCCATTCTCCTCTTGGGATCTTGGGCATGCACGCACACACACCCGGCATGAGTTCTAAGCCACTGGGTTCAGGACGCAAACCGCGGTCAACTACATGGGAATCCAGCAACATAGCCATTACACTAACTGGTTCCCTAGACCAGTTTCTTTTATAGTATACATACTGAACTAATTCATTGCTTTTGGTATTCATCCAATTTTACCCAGCCTAAGTTATTTTACTAATGTGTCATTAAATATGGGGTTATCTGGTAAGTCATGACATATTTTCTATGCAAAAAATGTGTCATGACTTTTCCAACAACCCAATATTATACAGGGTACCTTTAATAAATTATTTTGGAAAATTGAGCAAGTTGAATAATGGGTTAATTTTTTTTATATCTACTTGAAATGATTTAAAATCAAAACATAAATTGATTTAGTTTTTTAATTGCCAGAGGGAGTATGTGCTTGCCAGAGAGAGGAAAGGGAGAGTGAGAGAGCATCCCCAATGGGGTATGATCAGGCCACAGCCCCTCCTCCACCTCTCCCACTTTTTGGGGACTGGGCACACACACACACGTGCACTGGTATGTTTTTCAAGTCGCTGGGGCCAGGACTCGAACTGTGGTTGACCACGTGGGATTCAGCCCCTTTAACCACTAGGCCATGCATCCAGCTCAAAAGGTAAATTAAAATTAAAAAAAGAAAAGAAAAGAAAAGAAAAGAGCAGTTAGAACAAGCTTTCCCATTGCTGAAAGGCTCTAAGCAGGATGAAGTTCACCTGAACCCTACAACTTCTCCTAACTGCCATGAGCTGAGTGGGGCCCATGCTCTGGAGCTCCATAAATATGCCCAGTCCCTTTCTAAAATGCACTTCGAGTATATGAACGCTGCAGAGTCCTACCCAACTGTCCTCTTCAGACATTGTATCAGAACTTTTCATGATGCTGGTCAAATACCCATCTTCCTCCTGCCCTTATGGTCTACTAAATAAAAACATGAAGTCCCTTACTTACATATGAGTAGAAATGATTATTGAAAATTAAGTTATGAAACTTCATACTTTGGCTGGTGAGTATCCTGATTTCTAGTCAAAGTGTGCATGTGTACTCAAAATTCCAAGAAGAGAATAAAGGAGAAGGGACCGTGGCATGGCCATTCCCCCCCAGGGGTGATTTCTCACTTTCCCTCTTTTCCTCTCCCTCTGTCTCTGGCTCTGGCTCTGGCTCTGGCTCTGGCTCTGGCTCTGGCTCTGGCTCTGGCTCTGGCTCTGGCTCTGGCTCTGGCTCTGGCTCTGGCTCTGGCTCTGGCTCTGGCTCTGGCTCTGGCTCTGGCTCTGGCTCTGGCTCTGGCTCTGGCTCTGGCTAGCACACATGCAAAAAGAATGAGGGAGGCATTGCACAGAAAGACACTCTAATATCATTGAGCCACAGAACAAATGCCAACAGCCTCTATCTCCAGGCATTTTGGTCTATGGGAAAGTAAGTCCGGCTTATTTGAGCTACTTTTAATCTAATTTTCTATTACCCTGAAGACTATATCTAACGGATACAATCATGTTCCCAAACAAGGTAAAATATAATAAAGGACTAATCAGCCTTTGAATAAATCAAAAAGAGTTTCCTCTGAGACATAACTTTGAACAAGTATATTAAGTTTTATTTGGAACCATCTCTTATTCCCATTGCATATGACTTCACAGTAAAATAATGAAAATGAACTATTGGTCACATATAGTTTAAGCCAAATCACTTTACCCTGGAAAAGTTCTTCAACTGCGTGGGTCTTTATCAGGGCAGTCTGAGTCACAGGAAGGTGAGCCAGCCTTGGTATTCATTCCCTTTCTAAGCACAGGTGCTGTTCAGAATGCACATAAAGGGACCAGCAGATGGTGTAATGGTTATGTGATTGGACTTCCAAATAATCAACTGTTGTTCGAGTCCTGGACCCAGCAACTTAAAACTCATGCTGGGCATGTGTGTGTGTGTGCATGCCTAAAATCCTGAAAAGAGATTGGAAGAGAAGGGATTGCAGCATGGCCATCCCCCCTGGGGGGTGATTTCTCATTGTCTGTCTGTCTTTGTCTCTCTGGTAAGTGCATACGCCCTATAGCAAAAACCTCTTTCTAAAAGAAAAAAAAAAAAAAAAAAAAAAGCACATAAAGACTACAACTTCAGAGACTGAATTGCAATCCTAGGTCTTCAATTGAATATGGAAACACAAAATTCTTTGGGGGCCAACCCCATAGCACAGAGGGTCAAACTCTGTGCATAGGGAGCTGGATCTCTCAGAGCCAATCACCTAGTGGCTTTAAAAACATGGCGGGCATGGGACCAGCAGTTAGCGTAATGACTATGTCGCTGGACTCCCACATAGTCAACCACTGTTTGAGTCCTGGACCTGGTGGCTTAAAACTCACGCAGGGCGCGTGTGTGTGCATGCCCAAGATCCCAGGAGGAGAATGGAGGAGAACTGATTTCGGCATGGCCATCCCCCCCTGGAGGCTGATGTCTGGCTTTCTGTCTCTCTGTCTGTCTGGTGAGCGCATGCGCCCTTTAGCAAAAACCTCTCTAAAAAAAAAAAAAAAAAAAAAAAAAAAAAAACATGGCAGGCACATCAGTGTGAGTGCCCCAAATCCTGACAGGAGAGAGAAATGGATGAAGGATTGTGGCATGACCCTGCTCGCTCGCTCGCTCTCTTTCTCTCTCCTTCTCTCTAGTGAGCACACACAAATCTTTCTGGCAAAACAAACAAACAAAAACCTTTCTTTTTACTTGTAAGGTATTTTGTAAAGTGCTGTACAAAGGCAAAAAAAAAAAATAAGAAACATTTATTTTGATTGTTTTCTTTTTTTTAAGAGGTTTTTTGCCTTAGGGTGCACATGCTTGCCAAAGAGAGAGAGACAGAGACAGAGACAGTGAGAGGCAAAGTGAGAAATCATGCCCTGGGTGGATAGCCATGTCACAATCGCTTCTCCTCCATTCTCTTCCTGGGATCTTGGGCACGCATGCACACACACACCCAATGGGATTTTCAAACCACTGGATCCGGCACTTGAACTACAATTGGCCAAATGGGAGTCCAGTGATGTAACCCCTACACCATCTGCTGGCCCCACATTCTACTTTTTTTCAAACTTAATTATAATTGGTTTTCTCATAAGCAACTTAGTTGCTAGTTTTAGTAGTGATTACAAAATTACCACTATTCTCACTCCACAAATCTCATAATAAGTAAAAATCATACTTGTCAATGTCACACTTAAGTATTATTGAACCATACCACAGAAAAATAAATACATAGGATATCAATTACAACACGAGTTTATACACCATGCTTAACATTAAAAGAAGGGTACTTGACATTTGATTCCATTTCTGTATGTTGCTGTATTTTTAAAGCATCAATCACACCAAAGAATTGTAGAATACAGTTTGAAACCATTATTTCTTCCCAAGAAAGTAGTCTAAATGAGGACAACAGTACTGCTACAAGGCATTTGCCAATTTTTAGAAAAGTTAATTTTAGAACATTAAAATTTATCTTCATGGGCCAGCAGGTAACATGGTAGTTGAGGCGCTGGACTCCCACATGGCCAATCGTGGTTCAAGTCCTGGACCTGGGCTTTCTATCTCACTTTCCCTCTCTCTCTCTCTCTCTCTCTCTCTCTCTCATGAGCACATGTACCCTACAGCAAACATAAATAATAATCATTAATGAAATAAATAAATACTTTTTAAAAATCTATCCCCTTAGTGACCACTTTAATTCTTTTTTTTTTTGGAGAGGTTTTTACTATAGGGCGCGTGTGCTCGCCAGACAGACAGAGAGACAGAGAGACAGAAAGCGAGAAATCACCCCCCAGGGGGGGTGGCCACACCGAAATCCCTTCTCCTCCATTCTCCTCTCAGGATCTTGGGCACGCATGCACACGCACCCAGCGTGAGTTTTAAGCCACCGGGTCCGGGACGCGAACCGCGGTCGACTACGTGGGAGTCCAGCGACATAGCCATTACGCTAACTGCTGGTCCCACCACTTTAATTCTTTGTTTTAAATATATTACAGGTAGGGTCAATTCTGTGGCCTAGTGGTTAAGAAAGTCAGATCTCGCATGGCCAACCAGGGTCTGAATCTCACCCCAGCATATTGAAAAACATGGCAGCCGTGTTTGTGAGCATGCGTAAAATCCTGAGAGGATGGGAAGATGGAGAGAAGGATAGAGGCTGACCCCACCCCAACTAACGAGTGTTTCCCTCCCTCACCGACTCTGGTCTCTCTCTGGCAAGTGCACATGTCTGGTTCATAAACAACAACAATGTCAGGTAGCCAACCCTGATGGCATAGCAGTAACACAAAGCTCCCTGATGCTGAGGCCAAGTGGGAAGGTCCCAGGTTCGCATTCCGAGGTCTCCCCAACCCCCACATACACACACACACACACACACACACACACACGATGTGCATGCACGTGTTTGTGATCTCGGCTTACACTGGGGCAGTATTGTGGCATGAAGACCCTGTTTAGGCCCTGTTTACCTGTCTCTCTGTCTCACATCTCCTCTCCCTCTCTCTCTCTCTCTCTCTCTCTCTCTCTCTGTCTTTCTCTCTCTCTCTCTCTGATTCTTTTTCCCTCTCATGGAAGAAAAACTACAGTTTTAAAAAATTGTTGTAAGAATTATTTAATTTTGGGACCAGCAGTTGGTATAATGGCTACATTGCTGGACTCCCATGTAGTCGACCAGGATTTGAGTCCGGGACCCAGTGGCTTAAACTTCTTGCTGGATGCATGAGTGTGCGTGCGTGCCGAAGATCCCAAGAGGAGAATGGAGAAGGGACTGCGGCGTGGCCGTCCTCCCTAAAGGGTGAGGTGTTTTCCCCCTTTCTGTCTCTCTGTCTCTCTCTTTCTGGCAAGCCCTATAGCAAAAAAAAAAAAAAAAATTGTTTAATTTTATTTACCATTATTATTTTTTAATTTGACTAGAGAGAGAGAAAGTGAGAAAGCAAGCTACCATGTCCAGAACTAGAACTACAGTTGGCCACATGGGAGTTCAGCGCCTTAACCCCCATACCACCTGCCAGCCCCAAACTTAAAAAATAAAAAAATAAATAAATAAATAAAAGTATAAGAATTCACAGAAGTTTTTATATGCATATATTTATATATCTCCAAGTTAAAAATCCATTTTCGACATCCAGCTGTTTTTCCAGAAGGAGCTACATTTTTTGCTCATTTCTACGGGTCCATTTCTTGATACCAGTGGGGGGGAAAAAGAAATTATTTAAGATCCTTCATCTGCAAGTGATTGTTGGGGCAGGGACTGCCGCTCTTCTTGTTTGGAACTATTCATCTCAATGCAAGCCAGTGGGGAAAAAAAATAATAAAATATATTCAAGTGACTGTTTCTGGGGTGCTAAATTGAATCAGGTGTCCTCTCCTCTTAAGAAAATTAAGTTGCTTTTGTGCAAGAGTGTTTTAATGAGAACGGGGCCGGCCGACAGTGATAAATGGCAACGACGCCGGAGAGAGCACACAAGCAGGACAATGTGTGCGTGGCACCGGCTTGCAGCCTATTTTTCACTGACTATTCTGAATGACTTCGCTGTTTCTTAAGGGGCCTATTAATCTCAAATTTAGTTATTACACAACGTTTATTTGAACATATATTCTGCGGATGATGACAGTTAATAAAGGAAGTCTTTCACAAGCTGTATTTTTACATATTGTTCCAACTACAGCTCCTAGTTATTTGATGGTATTGATGAAATAACCTACACTGTGCTGAGGGTTTTTTTTTTGGGGGGGGGGCGGAGGAAGGCACATATATTCAGATTCTTTTCTAAGCACATGGGGACTCTTAAATAACCGTTAAAATGCATACTCAAAAAATCCTAGTACCAAATGGAAAAAAAAATGAAAGGACATCTTAACTGGTCCACAAAAATCGTTCAATGTGCAAACAGAGCCTTCTAAGACAAACTAGACACCTTTTAACACTTTTAAAAGCTTCGTGCATAATATGCAGTGGTGCTTGCATACCAATCTGCATTTTCACAACATGCACGGAATGGGAGAGGGAGGGCAAAATCAATTTTCTTGAGGTGCAAAAAGAATCGAGTAACGTTCTTTGATTTTCATCTCGATAGGCTTTTGTGATACAATACCATGCACTTAAAGTAGTGTGAGTCTGTATTTTTTGTCTCGAATGCTAAGAAGCTTGAAGAAAATGGTTTCAACGTGTTCCTGAAGACATATATTTCAACCTAAGTAAGTCCAACAATTCAGATCTTGGTTCTGGTTCTGGGAGAAATTTGTCATGTCAAGTGTTACTAGGTCAAAATTTTAAAATCTGCCTTACAGTAGAGATGAATATAGACTTAATCAAACACTTTTGATTTCATTCTCCTGAAACTGGTCTTCAAAGGTGTTCAATTTTAACCAAAGTAGAATTTGCAAGTAGAAAGGGCCATAGATACTGCAACGATCTCTCTAGAAATAAAAAAACAGAACTCCAGGGAGGCAAAGGATCATCTTAGGGTCAGACTGGATAGAAGTGGAGCCAGGAGGACTCATTCCAGACACTCCCACAGAGAACCCATTCCAGACACTCCCTTGCTATTATACCCACACTGCCGGCTTCATTTATTATATTTTTTGAAGAATTATTAATTTAGGTTTATTTATCATTATTACTATTAATTTGCTATAGGGCATGAGTGCTCACCAAGGGGAGAGAGAGAGAGAGACACGGAAAGTGAGAAAGCAAGCCACTAGATCTAGAACTTGAATGGTGGTTGGCCATGTGGGAGTCCAGCCTTAACCACACAGCACTTATTGGCCCTTAGTCACTATTTTTTTTTTTTTTTTTGGTAGTTTTTTCTTTATAGGGTGCATGTGCTCGCCAGACAGACAGAGAGGGTGCATGTGCTCGCCAGACAGACAGAGAGAGACAGAGAGACAGAAAGCAAGAAATCACACGCCGCAATCCCTTCTCCTCCATTCCCCTCTTGGGATCTTGGGCATGCACGCACACGCGCCCGGCGTGAGTTTTAAGCCACTGGGTCCGGGACGCGAACCACGGTCGACTACGTGGGAGTCCAGTGACATAGCCATTACGCTAACTGTTGGTTCCCTTACTTACTATTTTTGACAGCCATTTGTAAATATATTAGAAAAAAGGCATATGCTGAAACACTAAAAATGGCCATGTAAAACTAATGTGGTTATGGATTTTTTTCTTTGTTCTTTTCCTTGATTTTCAATGTTTTATTTATTAGGAAAAAAATACAATAAATTTTAAGTGAAGGATATAAAGCTCGCTTAGAATTTTAGAGGCATTCTCTTTAATCTTTAGGCAAATCTTGAATGATACTGTGCATACATTAGGTGATCACTCAATACCTAACAAAAATGGATGAAAAATGGAATGAATTGTGGATATTCCCAAGAAGAGACTACTTAGTCTTCTTTGCTATATTCACACCTATTACTCAGAGGAAAAAACTGTAGACTCAGAATATCAACTCTTTTTAACGTCAAAGTGAGAGAGAGGATGTTCCTCCAGTGGGAGGAGGTGGTCATACAGCAATCCCCATTCCTTCATTCCTTCTTCCTGTCACGATCTTGGGCATGTGCACACACATGTCTGGTGTGTTTCTCAAGTTGTATGTGTGTTAGAGGAGGAGAGAGGAGAGGGGATTCAAGTTGTGGTTGGCCATGTGGTATCCAGCTCTCTCCACACAGCGCTTAATTGTTGCACTACTGGGTCAGTCCCAGAATACCGACTCTTAAATTAAAATGTGTAGTATTTATTTATTAATAGTTTATTAAGCACTTGTAAATAAGATTAAATGAATAAAACATATTTAAATTGCTACACACTATTTGACTTTATATATATCATTTTCAACTGTCAGAGGGCATGAATACTCACCAGAGAGGGAGAAAGCACCACCCAATGGGGCATGGTCACACTGCAAACCCTTCCCCTCCATTTCTCCATCCTGTCAGGATTTGGGGCACACATGCACTTGTGCCCAGCATAGTTATTTTGTTGGTTTGTCTGTTTTTCAAGCCGTGAGGACCAGGATTCTTTCTACACATTTGGCCATGTGGGATCTGGTTCCCTTAACAACCAGGCCATGGGACTGACTCAACTCAACATGTTTTTTAAAATGCCAAATTCTCAACATTCCTGAAGTTTGATTATTCTTAATCTGCTAGATTTCTTATTTTTCCCCAAAAAAGAATAAAACAATTACTCATTTATTCTAATTACTCTTTTATTTAACATAAATGTATTAAATGGGCAAGTTCTTAAAATGGGTACTCAGAATACAAAAATAAATACCACAGAATACCAGCTGACAATTTAGGAGTAGAAGACAGACTTCATGATTTTTAGATATAAGATCAATGAAATCAAAGGCTATGAAAGCATAGAAGTTAAGTACTACAATTTCTTTTAAAATGGACTTTTTCAATATCTTCTAGTGATATACAACAAGCCCTTCTCTGATCAATTAATGGAAGCTCTATTTAAGGCCAACACATGAACTAAGCCTGCAGCACACCAAGGGAGAAACTGGCCAAGAATTCCCCTAACGCCTTGTTTAGAAGGGCATCCACAAAACCTAAGTGACAATCTATGTCAAAGCATCTAACGTTTCTTACAAATTTCAGACTCTAGCAACCTAACTCTGTTATTTCTGCTCTTTTCCATCCATTAGGTCTGGGAATCTCAGAGATTCTTAAGAGGGCAACAGATCAATCCCTCAGCAATAACTCTCTCATCAGCTTCTCATTAGCAATAAAATAGCTTTCCTACCATCTTCTGGGAAATATCTTACCATAGAAGCACAGAACTGCATTGGACTTCTTCAGTCATCTAATCAAGGCACTTTTCCTCAAAAAGAACGACTCCAAAATCACTAACAAATGACTCCTGCCTATCTGATTCTCCTGGTCTTCAGGAACGAAGACTGCACAATCTCTTTAAGAGTTTTAGATTTAAAAATCTATGTTTCACATCACATTTTTTGCTAGTAAGTTCTGCCCTTTTCTGGATTAACCTACACTTGGGATCATTTTTTCATCCTACGTGCCCTGAGAAAATATAAAAAGAGTGTGTTATTGCCTTACAAGTAGCGTGCTGGTAAATGTTTAACGACTGGCCCCCAGGATGAGGGGAAGAATACCAGTTGGTGCTGTTTGGTGATTTTCATGGTGTGAATGCTCCCACCATGGCCAGTTTCTAGCTGCAAATATGTCATTGAATGGTGACATGGGAAAGGTGGCATAATTGCCAAGACACAAGAGATTAGAAAAAGAAGTGCAAATTAAACACAATAAACATAGGGAGGAAATAACGGAGATACGAGCAGAAACTAATGATACAAATAATGGGAAAACAGTAAAGAAAATCTGTAAAATCAAAAGGTCATTCTTTGAGGAAAGAAAAAGCAATAAATTGATTTACTTCTAGGAACAAGGATTGGTGATTTTCTTTTTCCTGTAAAGGGTTGCTGTTCTCTTTTAATTCAACTGTCCTAACACCAACTAAGAGTATTGCAATACAGTTCTCTTTTTTATCTAATTTTATTCTGAGAGATTTTTACTATGGGGCATGTATGCTCACTGGAAAGATAAGAGAGAGAAAATGAGAAATCACTCCCCCCTCAAGGGGAATGGCCATGCTACAATCCCTTCTCCTCTCAGGATTTTGGGCATGCACACACATGCACCCAGCATGAGTTCCAGGCTGCCAAGTCTGGAACTCAAACAGCTGTTGGCCACATGGGGGTCTAGTCCCTTAACCACTATTGCACCCACTGGCCCCAGTAATACAGTTCTAATACTAACAACCCAGAGTTAGTCTCAAACATCACAGGTTCAAGGCTCAGTCCTCCACAAGACTGCTTTTACTTAAGATAGCGTCTGCACTTGAGGAATACTCAGACTACCCATAATTCTGACCAACTGACTGCAAATTCAAGGGTTTCCATAATCCCCTTAGGTTCACTAATTCACTAGGATAACTCACAGAACTCACTGGAAGTGCTATAGTTATGGTTTTATTATAAGCGGTACACACAGGGTAAAATCTGGAGGGACCGCAGAGCTGCCATGTTCTCTCCCACTGGAGACAGAGAAAAGGAATGTAGTTACCAACCAGGAAATAACATTGAGCTTTGGTGTTCAGAGTTTTGAACTGGAATTTTGTCATGTAAATCGACAGATATAGGACAAATTCAATCTCCAGCCCCCTCCACTCCCTGTAAGTCAGGTGACTAAAAGTTCTAACCATTTTTTTGTTAAGTTTTTATTCCATTTGTTCCACGAGAGAGACACAGACAGCGTTACTGCATCTCCAGCAGGGTTCTGGTGCCATAATCCACCTCTAGACTCAGCCAGTCCTGGATCAAGGGCAGATAAAGGGCACATGAGAACCCAGGGCTCACCATGGGGTCTCTGGATGTGAACAGGCAACCTTCCCACATGGGTCTGCCTTAGAGAACACGGGATTCCACTGCTGCACAACAGTCCAACTCTCTGAGAGTTCCAACCTGCTAATTACATGCTTGGTCTTCCTGGTGACCAGTCCTCATTCTGAAGCTATCTAGAGTCCTACAAAGAGTCATCTCATTAGCATTTAAAGACTCTCCTCTCACTCAGGAAATTCCAGAGGTATTTGAAGCTCTGTGCAAAGAACCTGGGACTAAGCCCAGACATACCCTTTTTTTAAAAAGGTTTTTGCCATAGGGCACATACATTCCCAAGAGACAGAGAGACAGTGAACAGGAAAGTGAGAAATTACTCCCAGGGGGATTGCTACACAAAATTCTTTCTCCTCCAGTCTTCTCTTAGGATTTTGAGCATGCATGCACACAGGCCCAGCATGAGTTTCAAGTTGCCAGATCCAGGAATCAAGGTGCAGTTGCCCGTGTGGGAGTCCAGTGCTTCAACCACTATGCCAGCTGCTGGACCCAACATATTTGTTTTGATAATACAGCCACATAGTAAATATTTTAGGCTGTGGCCCATATAGTCACAAATGTTCAACTCTATTATTGTACAAGTAATGCAAAGGCAACCATAAGTTATGTATAAACTCATGAGCGTGGCTGGTTTCCAAGAAAACAATCTGTGGATGCTAAAAGTTCATTTTTACTCCATCTTAACAAGTCATAAAATTTTATTCTTCTTTTAACTCTTCCTCAACATTAAAAAACATGTAAAAATTATTCTAACCTCACATACCATACAAAAACATATAGCAAGACTGATCCAACCTACAAGCCATAGTGTGCCCATCCCTGCTGTGAGGGAAAAAAAAAAGAGAAGACAGAAATTACCAACACTGAGAACAAAAGAGGGGATGTCCAAAATCCTTACGATATTGGAAAGATGAGAATGTTGTGAACATTGTGCCCCAAAATTTGACAATTTAGACAAAATGGATAAACTACTTAAAGGACACAAACCACCCAATGTTCTCTCAAGAACAGATGACCTTAAATACCCTCATTCTATGTAAAAGACATTAAATGTGTGATTAAAAACTTTCCCTAAAGAAATCTTCAGGACAAAATGGTGTCACTGGTAAAGTCTGTCAAACATGTAAAGAAATAATATGAGTTCTGTGAAAACTCACCAGAAAATGCATGAGGAAGACCAATTTGCCAGATCACATCATGAGACCAGCACTACCCTGTTACCAAAGCCAGATTAAAACATTTTTAAAAAAACAAATAAAACTTTGATAAAATCATCCTGAGGCACATAGATAGACCCAAAAACTCCTCACAAAATGTCAACTACTGAACTTGGCAATATATAAAAAGGATAATACATCATGACCAAGCAGGATTATTCCAGGAATGCAAAGTTGGTTTAAGATTTGAAAATCAATCAAGGCAATTCACCAGATCAATGCATTAAAAAAGAAAAAAAAATCATATGATGATTTTAATAGATGCAGAAAAAGTATTCAACACATATTCATAATAAAAACTCAGAAAACTAGAACTGATCAAAATTTCCTCCACCTGATAAAGGGCATCTTTATCAAAAACCAAACAGTTAACATCATACTTGATGGCAAAGATTGAATGTTTCTAAAATCAGGAACAAAGTAAAAATGTCTACTCTCACTCTTCATACCCAACCCTGATCTTATTAAAAACGAAATAAAATGGAGACCAGACTGAAAATTCCCCAAGTAAACCAAGCCAATGAGGCCATGAAAGAGACTTGAATTGAGGCTGCTTTGCAAACTTAAGCAAAAGTTAATTGGGCTATTTCTTATAAATGCTCTGATAATCAGAAATGAAACTTTTGCCTTTCAAAAATGGTAAAGAAAAAAATAAATAAAATAACTTTATTGGCCAATCCTCTGCTATCTAGGAATCCCTATGGCTACAGTAGCAATCATTGTAAAGGTTAAACAACTCTGCTTAGAAGTCTTTTCTTTCTTTCTTTTCTTTTTTTTCTTTTTTTTTTTTTTTTTTTTTTAAGAGAGGGATTTTTGTTATAAGATGCAGAACTTGCCAGAGAGACAGAGAGAGAGAGAAAAAAACAAAGGAATCACTACCTGGAAGGACGGTCACACCAAAATCCTTTCTTTTCCATTCTCCTCTCAGGATTTTGGGCATGCATACTCATGGCCTGGCATGTGTTCAAGCCTCCGGATCCAGAACTTAAACCATGGTCTACAATGTGAGAATCCAACACCTTAACCACTATGCCACTTGCTGGCCCCCCAGAAGTCTTCATTGATATAAGCATTCTATAACAATATGTTTCTGGACTTCTGAACATTTTACATATTGAAATCTCCCAGATCATAAGCTAGAGAAGGGATCTTCAAAAAGTTCATGGAGAAGGGACCAGCCATTAGCGTAATGGCTATGTCGCTGGACTCCCACGTAGTCGACCGTGGTTTGAGTCCTGGACCCAGTGGCTTAAACTCACACCAGGCATGTGTGTGTGCATGCCCAAGATCCTGAGAGGAGAATGGAGGAGAAGGGATTGCGACATGGCCACCCCACTGGGGGGTGATTTCTCGCTTTCTGTCTCTCTGTCTCTCTCTCTCTTTCTGGCAAGCACACGTACCCTATAGCAAAAACCTCTCCAAAAAAGAAAGAAAGAAAGAAAGAAAGAGAGGAAGAAAGAAAGAGTTCATGGAAAAGATGTACTAAAAAAAAAAAAACTATGCATGCATTTTTCTAATTCTTTTAATCACTAAGTAAACTCATAGTTTAATTCCATTTTTCCATACAGTTTTAAGGTACTTCTAATTTACCGTTTATGCAACAAATAAGCTTAAATTTCTCTTTTCTAACCCATTTGGATTTTTATTTTGACAGCCTGAAAGTCCTCCCCATGCTTTTCCCAAGAATTAGGAAGTAGTTATTTCTGAGTTTTCAAGAGAAAAATGACAAAATAGGCTTATTTTCATAATCTACAGTTTCATTTTTTTCAACATAAAGATGAAATATATTTTTCAGTAATTACTACCAAAAGTTGGTTCTAAGTTAATCGACTCTCATCTTTCTACTGTATCATTTACATTTGTTACATTTATTGTCTTTATCGTTGAATAATGTGGATACTCTCTTTTGTCTTCCATTCTAGTTACTCCAGTTTTTATAGTGGCACACCAGCTTGCATAAAGAAGAGGAAATAAACATAGTTTAGAGAGAAAAACAACATATATAGCAATTATTTTTATGTCCTATAAAAAGCATAGCTGAGGTTAAAAAAGAACTTCCAAAGTGCCATATTCAGTAGAATGCAATTTAAATTTTCTGTAACCACTAGAGTAATCCAGAGGCATATTAGAAAAACGTCTTCCCAATTTTCTAATTTTAAAACATATGGGCCAATCTTCAAGAAGTTCACAAAAAAAAAAATCTGTATTATTCCAATTTTTATTTGCACCTAAATAAGCTGGTACTTTGATTTCATTTTTTCCCACAGACTTTTTGAAGTCCCCTTGGATAAGCATTAGACAACAGCCCAGGGTGGGAAAGGACTGCTCAAGATCACACGATGTCTTGACAGGGACTGAGTCAGGGTTATGAGGAAGAGTCCCCAAACGCTCCTCCTTCTCTAAGCCATCCATCTTTATTTGTCCCTGATACACTATGTAGATCAGATTTATATCACTATCAAAAACACACAGCATGGAAACTGTGTAGACACACTGAAAAGTAAAACACTAGTCAGCAAGCAATGAAGCACTAAATCGACTTCAAATTTTTATTAAGGTTATCCTTCTGTTAGTGATTGAAGGTATATTAGCTTAGTGGGCCATGCAATAGCTGTAGCACCACAACTAATGGACTGCCAAGAGATGATTTAATAAAGAGGCCCAGCTGAACAACGGTGTGTAAGTAACTCTGACAACCTGAGGCTTTTCTTCTGGTCAAACGTTTTATATCTGTAAGTGACTTTCTCTTAAAAAAATTACCGGAGAGGATACTCTCAGAAGGTTTCACTGTAATAACCGTAGCCCAAGCATTCTTATATAAGTTCAGATTCTCCAAGATCTTAAGATATGATTTAAAAAAAAAAAAAAAAAAACCGTAAAGGTCTTGTCCCTCGATCCTTCTACAGGAACCATTTATAACAAGGTTAGAGATCTAGTTAAACAACTCATTCAGCAACTGCAACGTGTATTTCTGTTGGTCGAAATAAAAAAAAAAAAAATAGAGCAACTTCGTAAATGTTGCTCCCTAGCTTTTACTTTAAAATATAAGCAATGGAAATTTGAAATAAACATGTTTATTAAATACTCATTTCTATAGAATTAGTATGTGGTTCCCTCATATTTATAAAATAGACCCACTTGCATAAAGAGGAAACAAAAATTGTTTAGGAAGAAAAATAACAAGTGAGCCAAAGTTTTAAAAATTATAATGCATGTGATTGATGGGCATTCAGGACAAAGGTAATTCCATTGCTCTTTATAACCTTGCTAGAAATGTGATAAGCATCAATAAGTTTAAAATGTTCAAATACACCCCTTGACAAGCAGTTTTACTTCTAAAAATTTATCTAAGAAAACAATGTGGACTAAGAAAAGATTTACGTAAAAGGATCTTCAGCATATATTTATTTATTTATTTATTTTGCAAGGTTTTTTTTTTTTTTTTTCTTGCTATAGGGTGTGTGTGCTTCCCAGAGAGACAGAAAGTGAGAAATCACCCCCTAGGGAGAATGGCCATGCCATGTGGCAATCCCTTCTCCTCATTTTCCTCTCAGAATTTTGGGCACACATGCACACGTGACCTTCATGAGTTTCAAGCCACCAGGTCCAAACTCGAACCATGCCTGACCATGTGGTAGACCAGTAACTTAACCACTATATCATCTGCTGGTCCCAAGCATACTATTATTTTTTTAAGAATTATTTTATTTAACTTTATTTATTTATTTGTTTGTTTTAATCTGGCCAGAGAGGGACAGAGTGAGAGCAAGAACAGGAAAGAGAGAGAGAAAGAAAGGGAAAGTGAGAAAGCAAGCCACCAGGTCCGGAACTTGAACTGCAGTCGACCACGTGGGAGCCCAGTGCCCTTAACCACCATGCCATCTGCTGGCTCCATACCATTATTTTTTAATAGCATACAAAGTTGGAAAAAAACAAGAAATAAAATGATCAGCATACAATCATACATGAAAATAATAAACAGTCCGTAAAAAGAATGCAGTAAAACATGATGGAAAGATGGAAAGATGTTCACAATATATTGTTAAGTGGAAAAAGACGATTACAAAGCAGTATGAATTGTGTGACCTTATTTTATTAACCTTAGGTGCAGCTTAAAAGGTTTGGAAAGATACACATAAAAATATTAATATGGTTATCTGACCTGTGGGATTTTGGTATTTCTGTTCTGTTTATCTGTATTTTCTAGATTATCCACTAGAAATACATAAAGCTTTCATAGTAAAAAAAAAAAAGTCATTAAACAATATAATATAAAATTTTATTACACAGTAATTGTGGCATAGTGTATGTCACTGGGAGGTATCACAATGCAAGTGCTTTCAGGACAGTGAATTAATAGTAAGCCTCTCCCTTGATGGTAAAAATTATATTTTTGTAATAATGTGAACCTAACCCAAAAGCAAAAAAAGCCATTTCATTGGGAATAACAGTAATTTTATGTTATTAGAAGAAGCACCCATGGCAGTCATTATCAAAGTAGTCATTTCTGGGGAAAATAAATTGCAAATAAATGAAGACATTTATGTGGGATGATTTTAGGTCGTGAGCAAAATGGATGTGGATTTAACTACATAACACTCAGCATACTAGGTCAAAATAGAGTATGTATTTCTTTTGAAATAGAATTTATTATTTATTCCTTTAAAAAAAAAAAGCATTTTCTTTACTCTTCACCACCAGAGATAAAGTTGAAGAACTCTCTTCCAGATCTCAAGCTCAGATTCATGACTCTTTGTTAAAGGTGCTCAGTTTTTCTTATGAAAGAGTTTTCCATCTCAATTTTCACCAGAAAAATTTCCACCAAGAGCAGCATTTTAAAAGGCTTTGAATTTTATTTTTTTGAGAGAGAGATTTTGTTATAGGGTGTGTGCACTCACCGGAAAGAGTCAGAGAGACAGAAAGTGAAAAATCATCCCCCATGTGGTATGGCCACTCTTTAATCCCATATGCACACCTGCCCAGTGTGTTTTAAGGTGCCTGGGTCTGGTCTGTGGTCCGAACTGCAGTTGACTATGTGGGCATCTAATGATGTAAACCATTACAGCATCTGCTAGTCTCTGAAATTTTTTTTTAATTATCTATTTATAGAGTCCATATAATTAACACACACCTTCCTCCTGTGCCCCTTCAGAGATGTGTATACCACAATCATGGTATGAATTCAAAAAAGTCAATTATGAAATTTAGAAACATTTTCCCTTTGGAAATGCCCATGAAAATTAAGAAATGACTTAAAAGTAAGCTAATACCTTTGTTTTTAAAATTGCATGGAGACCACCTTTTAACTGATCTCTGATTTACTGGGTTGTTGGAAAAGTCATGACATATTTTTCTTTGCAAAAATGAGTCATGACTTTTTTGATAACCCAATAAACTTATTCCTATGAAAATGTATAAACAAACTGAGGTTTACAGGCTCAGTGTTCATTCCGGTAGCCTTTTGAAAACTGCTTTTTCATTCGATATCAAATAATAAATACCCTATTCCCCCAATCACTGGAACATATAATTGCTTACAAACAAATGTCTAGGTTTTGTATTCTTTACCTGCTATATTCAAAAAAAAAAAAAAGAAAGAAAATATCTGTTTCTTCCCAGTTTATTTTTTGTTTCCATTAATGTGGTGATCCCTTTACAGAAAAACACTACTTTATATATAAATTGTCTATACCTAAAGTTCCTATTATATCTAATAATTCATAAAACACTCTCTTGGCAGGGATATTGTAAGGAAGATTGAAGCTTGACACAATTGGACTGAAAAGATCTCTGAAGCCATTTCCCACCCAATCGTTCTCTTCACATCTTAAAAATCTCTGCTTAACTGAAGTCTTTGTCAGACACCCAGTGAGCTAACAGGTACTGAGAGGCTGTGAAGAATACAAATGAGGAGGTTACTCAAACCAGCCCGGCTCCTCTAACCACAATTAGCTGAAACTCAGGATCCAAATTGTGAACATAGCTTAAGAATGCTCTAAGATGCTCTTTAACCTGCTTCCGCCTCTTCTCTTCTCCATTTCCTTCATCTTTCTAATCTTAAGGTTGAAAGAGGTTTATAATTTTTAGGGGGAAAAAAAAGGTGGATGCTTTTTAAAAATGTATTCCCTTAACTACTCCTTACATCTACTTTCTAATCCCCAACTCACTTAATTAAATTCAGTGTGAATTTAAATTGCAATTAACATCTTTTGAGGGATTACATGTTCTAATCACAATTACGCAGTGAATATTTGAAACACATACATTTTGTTATAGTATCTGAAATGCAAATTGGAGTCCAAAAAAAAAGATGTTTAATAAAAATGTATAGTACTGAAGACTTTATTATGGAGCCTAAGGGACTAGAAGTGAGATTTAAAAGAGTGAAAGCACTGAGACAGTATAAAAACAAAACCCATGGAAATAGCTCCCATGTGGCTCCCGTTTAACCTCGCTACATCACAGTTTAAAAGCTGCCTTCCAAGGGCTGACAGGTGGCATGGTGGGTAAGGCACTGGACTCCCACATGGCCGACCACAGTTCGAGTCAAAGACATGGCAGTTTGCTTTCTCACTTTCTCTCTCTCTCTCTTTGTCTCTTCTCTAGTCAAATTAAAATAACAATAATGACAATGACAACATTAAATTCAAAAAAAAAAAAAAAAAAAGGGGCCTTCCAAGAACCTTTATAAACCATACTGAATTTCATACCCTCCCCCCACCCACATCAATATCTCATGGAGTCTTAAAAGAGAAATGACTAAAAATTCTGAAACGGCAAGAGACATAATCCATTTTTTTCTAACCCAGGAATTTATAATGAAATGACTAACTTCTTTTACTTAACTTTCCTTTCGACACAGCAGTTCATAAGCAAAAGAAAAAAGTGGACATTTACAGAGCATCTTATATATTCCAGACAATAAGTGTTATTGTATTTAATCCAGAAAAGAATCCGATAAGGTTAAGTTTTATTCCATTTTACGGATGTAAAAACTAAGGCTCACAGAAGTTAAGTCATTCAGAGAACCATTATAAATTAAATGAATCAGAGGTGAAATCAGGTAGGACCCCTAAAAGAAGCTCTTGCCAGGTAAAAGGTTAGTATCATTTCTGCAAAGGTGAGCTCAGGAGAAAAGCCTAAGATAAAGAACCTATGTTCGGTTTTCAACCAAACTTTAATCCTCTCAAACAGGCTGCTGGGATTCAGGGGACCCAGAAGACTTCCATCTCTAGTGGTAGCTTGGATAGAATGCTTCCAGAAGTTTTCAAACTTGGAGCTTCCCGGGCTCTTTCTGCAAAAGCCAGAAGCTTGCTAAAAGCGAGACTCGCTTTGCTATCTTCTCAGTGTCAGGCTTTATCATACTGTAAAGCTCTGGTCCAGTTTTCTGCCCAGTTTCCTCTTGGTAGCTTTCCTGTCTGTTGCCTCAGGACAGACTGTTAGCTCCAAGGCTACCTTTATCTTCAAGGTAACTAAGGCAGAGTCAAGATCTGCCTTTCATTCTCTTCCACCCTTAGTTCCTGTTAACTGATCACTTTCCACACAACTTTCACTGCTAGGCTCTATTAGTAAAATAGGGACTAATTAGGCGAGCTACTCTTTCCTTTCAAATAGTCGATTTGAATCGGTTGAAGATATTTTGATCAACGGGACTGGGGAGAAATGTTTACATATTGAAATGCTCACATTGTAAGCTAAACACTACGATTGAATGTATATACAAAAAGAAATAAGTTACATAAAAAAAATTCAAAAAAAAAGAAGGCAGAAATAAAGCAAAATATACAGGAAACAAGAAATGGAAAAGTATTTGTTGATGATAACACATTTGTTGATGTGCTTGATTGACTCAATATACAGTGTACTCTGGATGGGAAATCTCATTTTGTAAGCTGTATGGTGAATGGATGTAAATAAATAAATTTAAATTAAAAAAATATATCAGTTATTATAAACATCTTTATGACTAGGCTATCTTAAATTGTAGTAGAAGTATTCAGCTACTCTGAAGTGTTTAGCTAATTTTTTTTTTGAACTTTACTGGTTTATTTATTGTTCTCTGTTCTTGCTATGAAGATGAAGATTCTGAGAGCTGACTGGACCTGTAGTAGGTCTTGGTGGTAGGAATGGTTTCCCAGCCTCCTTAGCCATATCTCCATTACTTTTACTTCTTGTTCCTTTTTGATCCTTTAAATCCATACCTCTAAGGATTTGGATGTGATCTAGTGTCTGTCTGATTTTCCCTGACTCTATGTGTTTAAGGGATCAAAATGTCCTTTTACTATGATCTTGACGTCAGCAGAGTATATAATCAGAATGTATGAAGACTTTAAATAAAGGAAGATATTTGTTCAGAAAAGTTAAAAAAAAAAATAGTCGATTTGAAAGAACACCAAGTTATGAGACTCTCTATCTCATCAACCTTGAAAAGGTGGCTAAGAAGTAAATAAATGAATAAGGGCCAGCCCAGTAGCATAGCAGGTAAGTATTACGCAGAGGAAGCTGTACCCATATGGCCAACCAGAGTTTGAGTCCTAGCCCCAGAGGCTTAAAAATCACAGCGGGTGCATACATATGTATCCATGTGCCCAGGAACCTGATAGCACAGAGAACTGGAAGAAAATGATCACAGATTGTGGTGTGAACAGCTCCTGGGGAGTGCTCTCTCTCTCTGTCTCGGTCTCTGTCTCTCTATTTCTCTCTCACACACACACACACACACACCTGAACAAGGGTAGATAGGAACACCACCCAAAGATTGAGGGAAGGAAGTGGAAGGAGAGAGATATCTAAACTAGTCATGGGGTATGTAAACACCAGAGGGCGCTAGACTTGGTTTACTTATGTCTGAATCCAGCTCCACAGCTGGAAGATCCCCGGCAAATTTCATTAAACTAATTCGAGTATCTGTTTCCTCATCTCGATAATGGGCATAATATTTATATATATCCACTTAGAAGGATTTGTGAGAATTAAAAAGCCAATTCATGTAAAACATTACCGTAATAAGTGCTAAATAAACATTAGCTATTATTACTTATAGCATCAGTAATATTACTAAGTGTTACGGTCATTAATTAACAATCCATCAAGTTAAAAATCCAGAAATAGAGACATAACATTACAGTAAGTTTGGAAACAGAAAGATAAATAAACACGTTAAGGTGGGAATAAAAAGAAAGGATAGATATCAGTAGGGAATGGGACAACCATTTTTAAATCTAGAGTTTATTTTATACAATATAATTCACTGTGATTTAAAAACCATAACCTGTTATGTAGAATTTCTTTGTTAGTATTTAGAGATTTGTGAGGTGTATGGAACTATTCAACAGCAGAAACAAACTCCCCCAAAATTCTTTTTTTAAACTACTGGTTGCAGGGAAAACTGAAAGTCTTCAAGGGGATACTGGAGAAGTCTTGGTGGTTCTAATTACAATTGTAATCCAGAATCAAAGAATCATCCAAGATGCTCCTAAAGTTTTCTCAAAAGCAAAGCTGAGCCGAGAAGACAAAGAGAGGGACAGCACAAACCCGGGAGAGGCCTCAGCTTCGAGGACAGAAATCAACCCCTCCGGCTAGATCTCTGGTCTTTCCTCTGTAGCCAGTCCTAATCCAGGCATCATTTCTCCAACTACAGCTATTCCTGTGCCTCTGATAAGATAATAACAAGGGCAAATGGTTGGCGGGAATGGGAAGGCGGTCAGGAGAGGCAGAGGTCACCACTGGCGTCAGAGGGGTTGGGAATATAATTACCAGCAGCTTCACGAAGCACCGAAGGCACATGGGGACCCATGGACTTGGACCCTTTCTCCTTGAAGCTGAGATCTACCATGAAAATCAACCTAGTTGTTCAGTCAACTGGCATAGGACAAATTCCTACGGAGTATAAGGAACACGAATATGTTTTCAGGGGAAGCTAGGACTCCTGTCCTCAAAAACCTTCCAAGTTCTAAAGGAGTATAGCAGTGTCACCTCCACAACTGCTTAAAAAACAAACAAAACAAAACACAGGATTCCTTTAAAATCAGACTCCAGGTCAGACAGCGGTATGGTGGTTAAGCAGCTGGACTGTGTGGTTGGAGTTTCGAACCTGGCAGCCTGAAAAACACATCAGGCATGTGTGCGTGTGTGCCCAAAATTTGGAAAGGAGGAAGAGATGGCGGAGAAGGGACTGCTGTGTGACTACACCCCATGGGCGTTCTCTTTCTCTCTCTCTTCCACATGCATGTGTTCCCCCCCATCCCCATCCCAACCCCCAGCAAGCACACATACCCTCTGGCAAGTTTGTTTTTTTGTTTATTTGGTTTTTTTTAAATCAGACTTTGGACTGGCCCTACAGAAAGGAAGCCAATTCCCACATGGCTGACCGTGGTTTGAGTCCCATACCTGGAGGCTTGAAACTCACACTGTGTGTGTCCATGCATGCCCAAAATCGTGAGAGAATAGAGGAAAAGGGATTGTGATGTGGCCATTCCCCCAGGGGGTGATTTCTCTCTTTCTGTCTCTCTGGCAAGTGCATGTATCCTATAGCAAACGTCTCTCTTTAAAAAAAAAAAATCAGACTTCTTTTAAAACAGAGGTTATAGGGGCCAGCAGGTGGCATGTGGTTAGGGTGCTGGACTCTCACATGACTGACTGCACTTCAAGTCCTGGACCCAGTGTCTTGAAACACACTGGGTGCATGTTCACGCATGTCCAAAATCCTGGGAGGAGAATAGAGGAGAGGGGGTTGCGGGGTGGCCATCCCCCGCCGGGGCGGGGGGGGGAGACTTCACTTTCCCTCTCTCTGTATCTGATTCTCTCTCTCTCTTTACAGCGAGCACATGCATCCTACGGCAAAAACCTAAAACACAAAACAAAAAGGTAGAGTTTATAATTTACTCTGTGATAAGCTTCTTTCTTTCTTTTTTTTTTATTTTTTTTTTGAGAGGTTTTTGCTATAGGGTGCATGTACTCACCAGAAAGACAGAGACAGAGAGACAGAAAGCAATCCCTTCTCTTCCATTCTCCTCTCGTGACCTTGGGCGCGCATGTACACGCGCCCAGCATGAGTTTAAGCCGCTGGGTCCAGGACTCGAACCGCGGTCGACTACATGGGAGTCCAGCGACATAGCCATTACACTAACTGCTGGTCCCAGTGATAAGCTTCTTTCTACACATAATGACCATGTGTGGGCCATATAACTGTGCTCTGACAACCAGCAGTATGTGCAGCCTGCACCACCGTGGATCAGAGAACAATGACGCAAAAAAGGTGTCATCTTCTGACTGTTTTTATGCTTACCTCACGGGCTTATGCTTCCTTTAGTCTTTTCTTCAACAGCTTAACAACTATTATTCAAACATAATGCATTATTTAAAATGCCTCTTTCAAGGAATGTGCTCAACTAGACCTGCTCTTGAAACATCCTTAAATATACTTCCAATTGTATAGAAACACACATTACATAGAGCCATACAGACAGATGTATATTTATGTACACATGCACACACAGACACATATACACACACGTATATACATACACCATACATACTCGCCCATATAAAATACCTAATATAAGGCTATGCTATAAAAGGATTTCGCTAAAATGACAAAAAACATTGCTTAGATAGGACTGGTTCCTTTCCTCTTGATTCTAAATATTCAAAGTCAAATGCACATTTACCTTTTCAGAAAGGAGCCTCATTTCTGATATAACGCAAGCTACTTATTTCAAACGCCACCAATGTTTTCACCAGAGTATTAAAATGACTGCATATTTATATTTGCAATGAAAGCAATTGTGTGGACTCTCTTCCACCAGATAAATGATAACCAAGCTACTACAACCCACCGAGCCTATTCTAGCCCACACTCGCTGCATTTTCTGACGGTGGGACTCTCCCTGAAGGTCCTTCCTATAAATTTGCAAAGCATGTCTGAAGCAGACTGGTGCGAGGTGTGAGAAATTTTTGGCACTGAACCCAATGACCACTTCTCTATCCCTCCTCGCATGTGAGGCCCTATGCACACATCACTTTGTTGGGGCTCAGAAAAGAACACCTCAGGGCTGGTTCCATAGCCAAGCAATTAAGGGAGCCAAAGCTCACATAGCCAATGGCTCAATTTGAACTTCAGCCCCAATGGCTTGAAAAACACACCAGAAGTGTGTGTGTATGCCCAAAATCCCAATAGGAGGGAGAGAAGGAGGAGTGGGGACGGCAGTGTGACAAGCCGCATGGGGGGATGCTTTCCTCCTCTCCCTCCCCCTCTGCCTCTCGCTGATGAGTGTACACACTCTCTGGCAATTTAAAAGAAAATTGTTGAGCCAGTCCCATGGCCTAGTTGGTTAAAGGAAACAGGATTCCTACGGTGGGCTGTGTAGTTCAAATCCCGGCCAGGCACATGTGTATGTGTCCCCAAAATCCCATTTGGAGAGAGAAATGGAGAAGGGATTGCAATGTGCTGGTGCTCCACTGAGAGAAGGGGTGTTTCTTCCCTCTTCCTCTTTCTCTCTCTGAGGAGCTCTTTGTTTTGCTTTTCTCTTGGTAACCTGTATTTTGTCAGGAGGGATTTTAAATACTACCTAACCATATGTTGCCATGTTAAGTTAGCCTAAATAAATACATTGTAAACTGTTATACATAGAGGGAGAAAGTTCTCAAATTCACATATACGCTAAAAGTAACTACAGAAACTATCAATCCAGAATGCTGACCCAGCTAGATTTTCTTTTCCATCCCATTTCCTTTTAGCATTTAAACTATGACTTATTATACAATGAACTGTTCAGGAACCTAGGCTAGTATTTTGTTTAAGGAGTTTTAACCCTTTACAATTTAAAATAATATCTATCTGGATATTTTCTGTGTCAAATAAAGTTGGGCCAGCAGATGGCATGGTGGTTAAGGCATTGGATTTTCACATGGCCTACAGGGGTTCAAGTCCTGGACCCAACAGCTTGAAAATCACACCAGTACATGTGCATGCATGCCCCAAATCCCAAGAGAACAGAGGAAACGGGATTGCAACATGGCCATCCTCCTTGTGAGGTGGGGCCGGGGGGCGGGGCATTTCTCACTTTCCCTCACTCTGTCTCTCACCAGTGAATGCATGAGCCTATTGCAAAAATCTAAAAAAAGAAACAAGTTCTGGTTGAAGTTCAAGTCACAGTTACTTGAAATCACATTTATTTGGTGAGGCTTACAGAAAACTAGTAGATAAAACCCTTAATTCACTGAATGTATACAGCCATACAAAAAATAATGGTCTCCTACAGGCAGTAATTCCAAAATTAGACAAGTGGGATTACATCAGATTAAGAAGCTTCTGCACAGCAAAAGAAATAATAGTTAGAGTGAGTCAACCACCTTTGGAATGGGAGAATATATTTGCAAACTATGCCCCAAACAAAGAACTGACAACCAGAATACACAGAGAACTCAAGCAGCTTACTCCCCCAAAAGATGATCAACCCAATTAAAAGATGGGAAAATCAAATAGGAATTAGTTCACATAGCCAGGATTTGAACACAGTTGTTTCATCCCAGACACCAACATTATAAATGGCAACTAAACACAAACTGAACCACAATTCATCCCAAATTCTTTTTTTAAAAGAATTATTTTATTTATTTATTTAAATTTGACCAGAGAGGGACAGAGTGAGAGAGAGTGAGAGAGACAGAAAGTGAGAAAGCAAGCCACCAGGTCCGCGACTTGAATCGTGGTTGGCCATGTGGGAGTCCAGCACCCTTAACCACCATGCCACTTGCCGGCCCCATCCCAAATTTTTAAACCCAAGAAATATGCCCCCTGACTCAGCCAACCATTTCCTCACCTCCATCCCTACACTCTCCTGAAAGATAGGTTCATTCCACTTCACAGAGAAAGACAAGTGATGCCTTAATACAAAATATAAATCCTTCCGCATAATCAAAACATGCCTTTTCTATAAAATAACAGTGAAATGACTGAGGGACATAAATTTAAGAGTAATGAAGGTGCCAAAAACGACACACAGCGCTAACCTCAGAGCATCTGGGCTCAGAGCGACCTAACCTAAGCACCTGTTCTGGAAAACACTTCCCTGGACCGTGTACACCAGTGTTAGGAAGGAAAGTCAGCAACGCGGTTAATTAAGAAATGAGTGGCTGTCCGGAGGACTCTAAGAACTTTCTAATAAACTTTCCCTGTATACTTCGGAGTGAAATCTTCCAACAGATTTCCCTTCCTCATTTACATATCTGTGTAGGCCTATTCTTTTTTTTTTTTTTCTTTCAAGCCCCTTTGCCCTTTCAATCATGAAGCATATTACTCCACTGTCAGTGCAAAGCAGTTCCTAACAACAGGGAACCCAGCTGGGATAGGAAGAGGGCAGCGGGCTCATGCATTAACATAATAATCCAACTGTGTTCCCATAGGCCCTTAGGGCAGACAGCATATTAGGTAGGCCTCCTGTGCAGACCCTGGTGGGAGCTGCCTTATCACCTGCCTATCAACCTGTGGCAGCCTTAGCTGGCTCAATAGCACCAGCTCCTGCCAAGCAGTAGTGCCCAATTACCTTCCTACCAAAGACAGAAATCCATTTTTCTATGTCTGTTTAATGTACTCAATGCATTTCCTTATTTATGATTTAAATCTACGTTTCTGCGTCGGTTCCAGGGGATTGACTTATTGCCTTTTAACTTTTTAAAGTCTAGTTGTCTCAAAGCCATTCTGCTGCAGTAGGCAGGAATGAGATTGAAAAGTACATTTTTTACATGCAAAAGTCCAAGTCAGTGAAAAGCGACCAGCTTGGTCACCAGTTGTCTAAAGACTCTTGAGTTGATACACAGCACCAGAGGTGTGAGAAAAACCTAGACTGGCAGCCCTACTAGTTCACGGTGACAAAAGTGAGGGGGAATCCAATAGCGATGTCTTCCTTAAATGTAGTTTTCTTATTCTACTCCCAGTATATCCTATAAAGTGTGAGCGTTTGTGCACACTGATTCCAACATGAAAAGCGTGTGGCCAGATGACAGCTGACTGAAGGTGTAGAGAATCCAAAAGATAGGACAAAAATGAGGGGTTTTAATCTCAAATTATTACTCAAAAATTAAAACAACTTGCCCATAGGTATGCTCTTCGTTGTTTTCAAGTATGAAACATGTATTTCTACATGTTTTGTTTTAATGCTGCACTGATCTGTATGTGATTTTCTTCCCAAGCTACAATATATGTCAAGTAAGAAAAAGCCAAGCGGTCTATTGAACTGAAAAGGTATATTTACCACGGGCTCCTCAAGATCATCTTGAAGACACCTTCATAGGTGTTCGAATTATAATTCACTCCTTGAAATTTCCCTTTAAAAAGGCTGCAGAGAAGGGGCATAATTTGACATTTAATGTAATACGGGAAAAAGTGCTCTCCGAATTATTCTAAACAACACTATGTAAGAGCATGATGCTACCGATTTGGCTAGAAAAACATTTCTACTGATCAGCTATTTCTAGAAAAAAAGGGGGGAAAAAAAGAGTTTCTAGAAATGTTACATTTTGATTTTTTTAATGGGTATTTTAATAAAAAATGAATCCTCCAGTCAAACAGAAGTGCATTTATCTAACATTTCTATGAATTTTAAATGTTAGGGAACTAACACTATTATTTAAGCCGACCACCCTGATGTATTTTATGTACATGCTAATAATGAAGTAGAAATTAAGTACCAAGGGCCGTATCTACACAGAACACTCGTTTTCCCTGGCACGGTTACCTCCGTTACCTTAGCACTGACAGTCCCTTTATAGTAACCAATGATGCGGACCATTCAGCAACGTGTCAGTTTTCCCTATTACTTCCGCACAGACCAGACAGGGTTTTTACATAAGGTAAATATCTCAAGGTGAAAAAATGTGTTCGCCCTTGACTAAACAATCTGGGGAAAAATTCAAATAAAAGAAAAAAAAAAACCCTAAAAACTATAGAATTCTTTTTTTTCTGTAAGCAAATCCTGAGCTATTCAGTAGTCTCTGAACAATATACTGTAACACATTTCACGTTGATGGAAGTGTACATACAAAATACTCAATGCCATTATAAATATTAATGCTTCTATATGTGTTAAACCACAAAATTATACACATCCCCTTCTTGATCTTTTGGGGATTTCGGGAGCTCTTTATTCTTCACAAATTCTTACATTTTGACAAAATGCAATGCATCTTCCAAGTCATTAAGTACAGAAACTTGATTTTTGATGAAAACACGATAAACAACAGCCGGATGGTGACAGAATAAATAGTGGCCTAGACTTGACTTTAATTCCTGAATGGGGCCCGCTTTCACTCCAGGGTAAACAAAGAAAAGGCATTTATATAAAATAGAAATCTAGCTATTTCATTAATAAGAAGTCGATTTCAACTTAAATAACAACTTACAGACTTAGAATAACTTGGTCTCCAAAAGAGGGTCGAGAAAATAACAAGGACAGAATTATATTATTGCTTCTAGCATCAATATGACTTGGGATAAGCCTAACACTGGAGGAAAAAAAAAAAACCTAAATGAAGTTAAGTGTTACTTAAAATTTTAAGTGGGAGTGAATGTAGATGGAAAATCAAGTGAAGGCTTAAGGGTGATATACAGATTTTAAAATCTCATCCCCCACCCCAAATTATCAGCAGTTTGTTTAGGCTGTGCGTTCTTATGTTTGAAATAAGCCACATCTTCACTTTGATTTTACCGGAGCATTCTCTTCCCTCCAGAGAATTATCTGCAAAAGGCTCTTCTCTACCCAGTGATAATTATTTGATTCTTAAGGACTCTACCCAGTTCAATTTGGCCATGTAGACATGGCTTCAGAGATGGTTTGTAGCTGGTTTATTCTGACCTTTCTGCCAAACATAAGATTAAGTATGAAATAGTGAAATTACAAGTTAAAATAGATGCCATTTTACTTTGTTTCTTTCTGAATAGCCCTTCAGCTGTAGAGGCACATACATTTTTCCCCAGGCTAAATCCCCAGGCTAAAATAACTGAGCCTCACATCTTCTGGAAACCCAGCTTCCCGAACACTATCCTTACATATCAGATTATCTGTTGGCTATAGTTTCTTTTCATACTTAATCAGATACATTTTACTTGAAAAAAAAAAAAAAAGAAAAATCATCCACTTAAAGTGTTTCTTTTCTGTCAGCTGATCAGAGTGGACACAAGGAATGATAGTATTTCATTTTCTTTTCTTTCTTTTTTGAATATTGGATCTTTATTTTAGCAATCGAATTGGAAGTCACAGACTTTGAGAACTGATCATTTGTGTACCCCAAACATAATTTTTCCCCCAGGACTGCCTTCTCCAGCAGCAAGCACACGATTGGCACACTGAGGAAAGGAGCCTTCCTGCAGCATACTCTAATTCCATCACCTTGCAACTCTTGCCCCTCAGACAACTTAGAATCAAAGACCACCATGCTAAGCAATAACAGGTGTTCCAAAGCTATCACTCCAAACCTCAAGTAAAGATAAATATAACTTTAAATGAAACCCAGAAAAATGTATCAAATAAGAAAAAAAAAGTCAATAAATGGCTCAGAAAAACCTTTCAGAGTATCACAGATTTTAAAAAGGTACTGAGATTATACACTCAACCTCAAATCTTTTAAAATTAAAAATAAAATAAAATGCATATTAAATCATATCCTAACAAAGTCAACTTGACTTCTAGTAGGTATTTTTATTTAGCACAGAATTCTATCACTAAAAGTCTATAGGTTACTATCTCAATACCCATTCAAGTATCAAATTATTATGCATTAAATGACAGAAAGAGCGAAAATAAGGAGATCTTCATTGATAACTCTTAAGTTTAGCTCTTATTTCAAGTCAGAACCCTTCCTGGAAACTACAGATGATATGACGAAACAGAATAAAGAATTAAAAGGTGAAAAAAATTTTTTTAAGATTAGAAGGTAGAGAGGAGGCAATGTAAAAGAAATTTATGAAGAATGAGAATGGCAAAATAAGTAAGTAAAGACCAAGAACTAGAAATCTAACTCTCTACTACTTAAATGTCATAATATCTATTTTTTAAAGCATAGGGCTAGCAGGTGGCATAGTGGTTAAGGCACTGGATCCCACATGGCTGACTCCACAGTCAAATCCCATACCTGGTGGCTAGAAAAACAAGGTGGGCTGGTGTGTGTGTGTGTGTGTGTGTGTGTGTGTGTTTGCCCCAGATCCCAAGAGGAAAATGGAGAAGAAAGGATTATGGCATGGCCATGAACCCCTGGTGGGTGATTTCTCACTTTTCCCTTGTGTCTCTCTTCTGCAACAGCATGTACCCCCATAGCACAGTGTTACAGAAAAAATGCCACACAAAAAGGTGATACCCACAGTAAGGGTCCATAAGGTAAGTGCAGTGTGGGCAGGGGGTGATGAGGAGGAGGAAGACAGATAGACACACAGACATGGAAAGTGTTAATAACCAATAACGCAACCAAAAATAAACAAGCCAAGAGGTAAGTGGCCAACAATTTTGGCATCTTCTGGAAGACGAAAAGAGAAGTTGCCTTTTGGCTTTTTCCTTAGCAAATGCTCATTCAACATGTGTGTTTGTGTGTGTGCATGTGCACACATGTGTGTGCCTTGGGGACAGATGGAAAGGAGATATAAACATGGAGTCCCCTTACCAAGGGAAGCAAGAAAAATCCCCTTCATCACAAGAGTAGGTTGGTGTCTCCAGTTGGACCTTAGTCCTGAAGGATGAGTTTTATTCCACTTGATCTAATCTTGCTATAATCAGCTCCAAAGGAATAGACGAGACTGTGACACTCAGGTGTTTTGTCTCTCTGAATACTACTCACTTCAAATAATCTATGAACGGGGGCCTATTAATATTTGCAGTACCATGATCACAACAGACTGAGCTTGCATTCAGAACAGGCCAACAGATAAGCAGACAGGCTTAGTGCCAGGAAATGGTTCAAAGAGGGGGTGGCCAGTAAGAGAGGCACAGCTCACCCTTTGTCACTGAAGGAACAACAAATTCTGCTCTGAAAGAAGAGGGGGGAAAAAAGTTGTCTCTCCCATTCCTTGTGCAAGATGCTGATCTCATGCTTGCGTTAATACTTAAATAGAGAAACAGAGATCAATCAATTAACCCTTATAAACTCGTCCTAGGAGCGTCCTTGTCCTCAAGGAATTAAAAGAAGCCTTGACCACTCCACAAAGAATATGAAATCTCTGCACCAAATTGGCTAACACATATCTCCAATTAGATTTAAAGACATTTTTATAGCTTTTATGCCAAGTTTATATTGCGAGATGCTGAAGAATGTGTTGTAGCACTTCCCAGCACTGAGCTGGCTAATCAGGCTCTTGATAACAATGGTTTATACCTCAAGGAAAACAGGAATAGGCTTTTACATGCTTCTGTTGTTACATGGTAATGGGGAACAGAAACAAAACCAAGTAACAAAGGCAACCAAAATCTCTTTTCTCCCTATGATGGCCTCACCTGGAGAAGCAGACACCAAAACTTATAATGGAATAGTTGAGCTTGTTTTTGTTTTTTTGCCCATTTCCTGGAAGAAATTCAGCTAAAACCTTAGAGGCTCCAGAACTAAAACCTAAAATAGCTACATGTATTCACATTTGCTAAATGTGTATGTTTCTAAACAATGCAACATTGTGCCCACACGGTGAACAGGTAAAGCACAACGAGAATTTTTAATTAGCATTTCATTGTAATACCACTGTGAAAGGAAAGAGGTCAGCTATTCATAAGGTTCAGATTCCCCACCACTGGGATTTATTCTGAATTCATTTTAAGTCCAGGAAGCCATGATCTAAAAAAAAATGAGCACTCTGAAACAGTTCAAAATTGAAATAATAATGCTTAAAAAGTAAGGATTAG
>NW_006159562.1:1124933-1183093 GCF_000334495.1 Tupaia belangeri chinensis | reverse complement strand
CTCTCTGCACGAATAAATCATGTAGCTCCTCACTATGTGGAGTTTATAGTTTTAACTCGTAGCCATAGCACACCCACTTATCTCATGATAAATGATGACACATGTCATAACCTATCTATTTTGGATAAGAATAACAGCTCAGATTTCAATCAAAGCACATGAGTTCGATTTTTTTTCTCTCTCTCTTTTTTCTTTTTTTTTGGTATATGCACTTCTCAAAACTACACAAAAGAAAACACATCAAAACAGAAATATACCCACTAAAATTTAAGGTTACTCCAACAAAAGGGTTAATTAGGGAAACAAATTTTCTCAGACTGTTAATAATGGGAACGACACATACTATGTGCCCATAAGTAATTCTCAGGTATCTTTGATCTTCAGCCCCACGCGGTTTCTGTTGCCTACCGTAGCCTGGCCTTTGGGACCCTCTCAGAACCAGACATCTGGCTACTTTGTTGTTTTAGACTAATCTCTTCCCAGGAGAGCTCAAGAAATGACACCAGGCAAGGAGGGTCCTGGCAAGGGAAAAAACACTACAGTGTTAGCAGATTTCTTTTGGAGTGGACGAGAGATTCAAAACAGTCTTTAAATTTCTACAGGGGTCTTAGGAACTCTTCTGTTCTGAGGTTTTTAACTCTGGCATAATTTAATTAGGATGTATATGTTGTATTTTTAAGGCCCATCAATCATCTTTAAGAATTCACCGCATGTTAATCGTAGAATATTACAATATGTAGGAGAAAGTTGGAGGGGGAAAAATACAAATCAGATTAATTCTTCACCCATCTGTTAGGGTTGGGTGATGACTGAGAAAACAAGGATTTGTAACTGTCAGCTGAAGGGTTACACCAACATTGTGGGACAATGTCTACAATCTGCAAACATGGTCGCATGCCTCTCTTTGGACCAATTCCCTATCCTATTTCTTCTAACTGGGATTTTTTGAAAGAACTGTAGCTATCAATTTACCAGAAAGATTCATAAAAGTGGCTTCTGTAAAGTGCCTCTGAAGAAATCAAGAAGGAATCAAAAAATGGCAAAAGCTTAAAAAGCAAAAACACTTACATCTCAGGCAAAATGTTATTTTTGTAGTAACAGTATCATTGATATTTTTCCCATAGTCATCAACATTCTATTGCTATTTGGGGGGGAAGGGAGGTTTTTTGCTATAGGGCGCATGTGCTCCCCAGAAAGACAGAGAGAGACAGAAAGCAAGAAGTCACCCCCCAGGGGTATGGCCACACCACAATTCCTTCTCATCCACTCTCCTCTCAGGATTTTGGGCACGCACACACATGTGCCCGGCGTGAATGTAAGCCACCAGGTCCGGGACTCGAACTGTAGTCAATTACATGGGAGTCCAGCAACATAGCCATTATGCCATCTGCTGGTCCTTCTATTGCCTTTTTAAGGATTACTGTTTAATCTCAAAAATCTATACAGTCTAAGAAAGAAAAAAAATAGTGTATTATTTGTTACACAAATAGAATATAAACCAAGTAGGATAACAGCTTAATTTATGAACTCAGGTATTTTATCCTAAAAAATATATTGTGGGACCAGCAAATGATGTAATGGTTATGTCACTAGATTCCCATGTAGTCGACTGCAGTTCGAGTCCTGGACCCAGTGGCTTAAATGCATTCTGGGCGCATGTGCATGTGTGCCCAAGATCCTGAGAGGAAAATGAAGAGAAGGGATTGAAGCATGGCCATCCCCTCTGGAGAGTGACTTTTCACTTTCTGTCTTTGTCTCTCTGGCAAGCGCCCATGCCTTATAGGAAAAATTTCTCTTAAAAAATACTGTACCTATTTCTAATTCATGATTATAGATTTAGATAATATATGAAATCAAATATTACAATGCAATATGATATTTATATTATTCTACAGGGTGATGGAAAATTCACTTGTTTGCTAAAATATCCAATGCACTCTCTCTGGTTCATTGTTGAAAAGAATTCCCAAATAAATAGTCTAACACCTCAAGATTAGAATAATACACATCCAGGATCTAGTAAAAGAACAATAAACTAAATCCAAAATTAGAAGAACAAAGGAAATTATCAAAATTAGAATGCAAGTAAATCAAATAGAGAATAGAAAAATTGTAGAAAGAATCAATAAAACTAAGCATTTTTACTGATTTGATTTTTAAAGACAGAGTCTTACCAATATTGTTAACATGTCCAAATGTCCTACTACTCAAATCAATACACAGATTCAACACTAATTCTATTAAAATTTGAAGAGCAGTCTTCCGAGCCAACCAGGTGTCATGGTGGCTAAGGAAGCTGGATCCCTTACGGCCAACCGCATGGTTTGATTTCTGGACCCAACAACTTGAAAAACACACATGGTATGTGTGCATGAATGCCCCTAAATCCAAAATGGCATTCTTCATGAAGACAGAAAAATAACTGGGCCAGCAGGTGGTCTGGTGGTTGAGCTCCCACGTGGCTGACCACAGTTCAAGTCCCAAACCTGGCGGCTAGCTTTCTCACTTTTCCTCTCTGTCTCTTTCTCTCTGGTGAGCACACACATCCTATAGCAAATCTAATAATAATGATAATAATAATAAATACAATTAAATAAATAATTCATACACATACAGACACACACACACACACACACACACACACACACACACACTTATATATATATATATATACCAATTCTATAGTTTATGTGGAACTATAAAGATCCCAAATAGCCAAAACAGTTCTCAGAAAGAAAAACAAATTTGGAGACAACACACTTCCAATTTTATTATAAAGCTATAGTAACTGAAACAGTATGGTACTGGCATAAACAACAAACCTATATCCAGTAGAACAGAACAGAATGTTTAGAAATAAATACCAACATAGGTGATCAACAAATTGTTGGCAATGGGGAAAAGACAGTCTCTTCAATAAATAGTATTGGTAAATTAAATTTCTACATGCAAAAAAATTTAACTGGACCCTTATTTTACACCATACACAACTCAACCCAAAACAGATAATACGGCTGAATATAACACCATTAATTATAAAACTCCTAGAAGTTTTAGGTGGAGAAAATTCTGAAATGTTGGGTCCAGCAAAGGTTCTTTTTGGACATAATATCAAAAGCTCAAGTTGCAAAAGCAAAAATAAATAAACTGAACTACAACAAACTAAAAAGCTCTGTGCAGCAAAGGAAACAATCAACAAAATGAAATGGCAGCCTACAGACTGAAAAAATATTTGCAAACTATTATATATCTGTTAAGAAATTATTATCTAAGATTTATAAGGAATGGAAGCATTCCATTCCATTTAGTGGAAAACAACTCAATTTTAAAAATGAGTATATTTCTTCAAAGAGGACATATAAATATCCAACAGGTATATAAAAAAGGTGTTCAATATCATTAATCATTAGGAAAGTGCAAATCAAAACCACTATGTTCAGCCAGGACAGGTTCTGCAAGCATGTACTTTAGTGTAAGTCCCAGTGAAGGATATGAAGATCTGAAAGGAAGTTCTACTCTGGCCTAGAAACTGTTGTGCCCAGAGAAAGAAACTAAGATGTTGACAACAAAGGTGCCAGAAGACTATACAGGGTCCTTGTAAAGAGTCTAGCTTGAAGTCCAGCCAGGTGGCATGCTGGTTAAGGCAGCTGGATCCCACAGAGTCGACTGAGTGATTTGAGTCCCTGACCCAGGACTCAAAACATGCTGGGCACACATGAATATGTGCCCAAAATCCTGAGAAGAGACCAGAGGAGAAGTAATTGCGGCATGACCATCCTCCCAGTGAGTTGATTTTTCACATTTCCTCTCTCTGTCTCTGTCCAACAGGTGCATAAGGTTTGCAGTGGAAACTCTTTAAAAAAAAAAAAAAAAAAAAAAAGGAAGAAGAAAAATTTCTAGCTTGGTTAAGACCTGAATAGTGAATGGAATAAAATTCACCATTAACGAGCAACAGACAAGGACTAAAGAAAAGAAGGACAAGAAGAGGAAAGAACTCAGAAGAGGCATAAATTCTAAAAAGACAAAGGTAAGGCAGTACACACTGGTGCTCACTGCTAAGACGCTGTGCTCCACCTACTGGGAACAGCTGGGAGTCCAGGATTTGATTCCCAGTCCAACCCCAACGTTGTACACAGTGGTGTGCCCATGTAATTCCACTGAACCACAAGGCTGAAGAAGAAAGATCATGAGCTCAAGGCTGGCCTAGACAATACAGTGAGACCCTGTCTGAAAAAGAGCCATATGTGGGGACCAGCAGTTAGTGTAATGGCTATGTCGCTGGACTCCCATGTAGTTGACCGCAGTTCACATCCTGGACCCAATGGCTTAAACTCACACCAGGCGCGTGTGCATACGTGCCCAAGATCCCGAGAGGAGAATGGAGAAGAAGGGATTGTGGCGTGGCCATCCCCATTGGGGAGTGATTTCTTGCTTTCTATCTCTCTGTCTCTGTCTTTCTGGCGAGTGCACACGCCCTATAAACAAAAACCTCTCCAAAAAAAAAAAGAAAAGAAAAGAAAGAAAGAAAAGAGCCATACAGTGGTGGCTCCTGGGAGTTTGTGGCAGGAGGACCGCCACATGGCAAGACCTTGTTTTCTTAAAAAAAAACACAAAGATAAATGAAGAAGACTTAAAAGTCAAGTAGATTATTATGTCATTCTCTCTTTCTAGTCTTATTAGGTGAAAAGACATGCATGAAGCAACTTAGGCAAGGAATAGACAATGTTGCAAGAGCAAGGACTGTGGTATCACAAGTCTTGTCTATTCTATTTTTTTCATTGCCAGAGGACTCATGCACTTATCACAGAGAGACAGAGAAACAGAGAGAGAGGGGGAGAGAGAAAAAGCACCTCCCAATGGGTCATGGTGACACTGCAATCCCTTCTCCTCCATTTCTCCATCATGCCAGGATTTTGAGCATGCACTCAGATGCACTAGGTTTATTTTTAAGCCAGGAGGCCGGGATTTGAACTGTGGTCAGCCGTGTATAATCCAACTTCTCTTTACCACTAGGTTATGAAGCCAGTCCAAGCACTGGCTAGTCTTACAATTTGGATGGCAAGATCTTTCTGTCACTGCCATTACCTCTTCTGTGTGGATTAGCAGCTCACTAAGTCCACCCGAGATGGAGTAATCACACACAAAGTTAAAAGTGCCTCCTGGAACTGTGCATCATAGCAGTATTAAATTATTCCATCATCCTGCTCTCTCTCTTCTTTTTTTTCCCTCCCAGATCATAAATTAGGAACACACAGAAAATGCTAGTATTTCTTCACATTCCTAAGAGGCTTTGTAAACCCAAGTTAGGCTTCTCCCAACCAGTAAAAAGCTCCTTTATTTAGCAAACAAGCTTCTAACTAAATTAATTTCTTTATTCTTTCTCTATCAACAATAAATTTACAATGAATTGGGCCTGAAGCTGTACAACTCCATCAACTATAGGTCAACTATTTTTATTTTTGTCTTTTTAGAGAGATTTTTGCTATAGGATGTGTGTGCTTGCTGGAGAGAGAGACAGAGAAACAGAAAGTGAAAAATCACCCACCAAGGGAGATGGTCATGCCACACTCCCTTCTCCTCCATTCTACTCTCACTCCATGCACACATGCCCAGTTTGAGGGGTTTTTTTTTTTTTTGGTTTTTTTTTTTTTTTGAGAGGTTTTTGCTATAGGGCAAGTGCGCTCACCAGACAGAGAAACAGAAAGCGAGAAATCACCCCCCAGGGGGGATGGCCACACCACAATCTCTTCTCCTCCATTCTCCTCTCGGGATCTTGGGCACACATGCACACGCGCCTGGCGTGAGTTTTAAGCCACTGGGTCTGGGACGCGAACCGCGTTGACTACGTGGGAGTCCAGCGACATAGCCATTACACTAACTGCTGGTGTTAAGTGTGAGTTTTAAGCCACCAGATCCAGATTTCAAACCTCTGTCAACTATATAGGAATTCAGCAACGTTACCATTATGCCATCAGCTGGTCCCAAGGCCAACTATTTATTTCTTCAAGTATTAATAGAATCTATTTTTATTCTTTGATATATTTTCAAACACAATTTGAACATTTTTTAAAAATTGTATTTAAAAATATGCTAAAGGGTACATGTGCTCACTGGAGACAGAATCCCCCATGGGAGATGGACATCCTGAAATTCCTTTTCTTCCATTGCTCCCTCCTTTTGGAATTTCGGGCATGGATGTACATGCTGCTGGCATGTTTTTCAAGCAACCAGGTCTGGGACATGAACCATGCAGCTGGCTGTGTGGGATATAGGTGCCTTAATCACTATGCCACTACCAGCCTAAAAATAAAAAATTTCTAAAAGAGCTTCATAATCCCTCTAACAAAAATTCAAAATTTGCTATCTACAAAAAGGATACCAACAGGCCCAACCTGGTAAATGCAACAGTAGTACTGGGAGCCACATGGCTGACCATGGGTTGGGATCTCTGGGTCAGCCTGAAAGTGTGCTGACTATGTGTACATATATCCAAGCTCCGAAAGTGCTGGAGGGCTGAGGCAAGACAACCATGGCATGATGAGGCTCTGTTGATGGTGCTTCTCTCGTCTCTCTCTCTCTCTCTGTCTCTCCTTCATGCACATGCTCTCTGTCATGAATAAAATAGACCTATACAATGGCATAATACCAACAGAATTCATGTCTCTGTAGACTACCTGAGCATGGTAGGTTCTTTTTAAATGCTAATATCAGTTATCATTTTTCATATAAGAATATGACTGCGTTGCCCACATTCTACAGCAGGGGTGCACTAACATGGCAGACTGGTGGGTAATTAAGTGATTATTAGGAAACTGAAAATAACAAACCCTGGAGAAACAAAAAAGAATAAATACATGCCAACAATTCCATTACACAAATGTCATTAGTATTCATAATGACTCATGTTGACTTATTGTAAACTCAAATGAGAGTTACAGCACATCAGTCCCCATTGTTCTTGATGAGGAAGTTCACAAAAGGTGAAAAGGGTCCCAACCGTGGAGGCATGCACCACTGAGATGCTGTGCCCCACAGGCTAGGACAACGTGGGAGACTCAGGTTTGATTCCTGGTCCCAATTGTAAAGTCAGAGTGGCATGCAATTGCAACTTCAGCAGCGAGGGAGGCTGAAGCAGAAGGATCACGTGTACAAGGCTGGCTTGGGTGACACAGTGAGACCCTGTCTGAAAGAGCTGGGCAAGGTAGAACAAGCCTGTGGTCCCAGTAGGGAGGCAAAGGCAGGAGCATTGTGACAAAACAAGGCACCGTCTTAGGACAAAAATTAAAGCCCAAAAGCATTTTTCACAGCTCCCCCAAAATGTTTTTTTTTTTTTTTTTTGGAGAGGTTTTTGCTATAGAACATGAGCACTTGCCAGAAAGACAGAGAGAGACAGAGAGACAGAAAGCAAGAAATCACCCCCCAGGGGAGATGGCCATGCCACAATCCCTTATCCTCTCGGGATCTTGGGCACACATGCACACACGCCCAGCGTGAGTTTAAGCCACTGGGTCTGGGACTCGAACCGCAGTTGGCTACATGGGAGTCCAGCGACATAGCCATTATGCCAACTGCTGGTCATCTTTTATTCTGGTTGGTTGAGGAGTCAAATACATGCTAAAATACCTGATTAAGGGAGAGCATCACAACAGGGGTACAAAGAGAAAGATGAATTTTCAATGGACATCTGCAAAGCTTTCTCTCTTTTTTTAAGATTCATTTATTTATTTATGTAATTCCATTTGTTATTGCTATTGTTTTTGCATTTGATCAGAGAGAGAGAGGGAAAGCAATAAAGCGAGCTGCCAGGCCTGAGACTCAAATCACCCTCAGTCTTACAGGAATCCAGCACCTTCACCACCATGCTACCTGGCATCCCCTGCAAAGCCTTCTAGAGAAGAAAATGGGATCTGAGCTAGACCAGGACTGATGGGCAAAGAGGGCTTCGACTCGCAGATAAAGGAGTTAGCTATTTTTTTGGGAAAGATAGATGGAGAAAGTGACAACAAGCAGTGTAAGAGGAAGACAGTTCTCAAAGTGGTCTGAAGCCAAAGGGAACAGTCTGCAAGTAGCAGGAGACCAGGAATCCCCTGAGCACAGACCAAAGGCCAAAGAGTTTGTCCAGAGACTCAAAAGAGCTGACTCAGGAGGAAACATGGATGCTAGCTGTCACTACAGTTTACTATAGAGCTTTCTGGTTTCTTTTTAAAAGTTTTTGCCATAGGGCACATGTGCTCACTGAAGAGAGACAGAGAGAGAGACGGTGAGAAAGAAAGACATCATCTTTCAGGAGGGATGGCCATGCTGCAATCCTTTCTCCTCCATTCTCCTCCTGGGATGGTGGGCAGGCACACATGGGTGTCCAGTGTGATTTTCAAGCTGCCAGGTCTAGGACTCAAACCATGGTTGGCTCTATGGGAGTCCAGTGCCTTAACTATCATGCCCCCTGCTAGCCCCAGTGTAGTTTTTCAAGTTGGGGCTTGCAAAATTAATTCAGTGAATACTGACGGACTTTTATTTTTTTTCCCAAAATGAAAGGGACAGAAGGAAAAAGAAAGAAAAAAAGGCAGAATAGATGTGTGTGTGTGTGTGTGTGAGAGAGAGAGAGAGAGAGCCAGGATTTCAGCAGGCTGGAGGACTGGAACAAGGGAACTGTGATGTGACTCAGCCTTTGGGAGGGTGCACCTACCTCTCTTTCTCTCTCTGCGTGCAAGTGTTCTATTTCTAATTTTAAAAAAGAGAGAAAGGAAAAGAAAAGAAAGGCAAAGGAAGAAAGGAGAGGAGAGTGAATTATACATAGAGTCACACAGTTTGGGAACCTTCAGTTTCTACCGGAGGGTTGTGTTTATTAAACAATGAAAATTATCCACGTAAAAGGCCCTGCAAGTCCAGTGTCTCAGCGCTTCATTAGAATGCAGCTTAGCCCACTCGATTTACTCAGACCATTAGTTTGGATCCAAGTGTTCCTGGCCATGAGGAATCTGCTTGGAGATCTTGTTGCACTAAGCAGAATGTTCTCGTTAGAAAATTAGAAGATAGCTTGATGCTTTCATAACATGAGTCCAGTTTGAAAGGGTCCTTTTCAAAGTTTGCTGCAATGCAGTAAAGGTCAAACCTGACTCCTTTATCCAATCTTCCCTATTACCATGTTCTTAATAAAGAGCCTGGTAGATACCAGACACCTTCATATAAAAGATACATATATAATGTAATACTTGATGAAGCATATAATCTAAGGAGAATGAATTGAGAAAAGAAACAATCTACAATTAATACAATAAAGTAGACCGTATGTCATCAAGAAGCAAACATCATAACACTTCCAACTTCCAACTGCCTCCTCTCACTTACATCTCCTTACATGTTTTTCTCAAAATATTTTCATCTAGAACAAACTTGCCTACACACAACTGATGAAAAAACTGAAAAAGAGAACACCCAAGATGACTGAGTAGTTAGGACTGGGCCAAGAGAAAAAGGTTAAGTCTTCTGACATATAAGTTATTGACATTTCCGTAACTCTATGGTTTCATAAATGATTAAGCATAAGTCTCCTATATTCAATAGTAACAGCTTCATAAGTACACACCAATTTGTGGGTAAATTTTATGTAGTCAGTGCACAGATAAGCTACAAAACCTATAAAAGAAAAATGCCCAGAATTTAGAAATAAAGGTAAAAGTAACCAAATTATCCATAAGAAGACAGAAGAAATATAAACATGAATCAGATAAGACTAGCTAAGAGAAAAGTTTTAAGTGTGGGTTGTTCAGTGTTCCCTCAAAATCACTTGTAGACCAAGGATGCCCTGCTAAAAAAGAAGTTCAATATTTCAAATGTAACTAATGAAAATTTAAAAAATATTTTGCTGCCCCACACAAGAAGACATACTGATGCTGAAAAAGGAGAATTAGATTAAAAACAAATTTTAATATTTATGAAGGACTGTTTAAGGAAGATGGCCACCTAATTGTTTTCCGGCTTGTTCATTTGTTGGAAAGGAGCTGGGATACTTCCCAGGTTAATATAATTTAGGGGAGACATGTTGTTACTCTATTCAACCCCTTTATTTTGTTCTAAAGTCTCAAAGAAATCTTTCAATTACAAATCTGGCTTTCTACACCTTTTCATTCCCAAAAGAGGTTATTTTGATATCTGACACAAGTATCCCGAGTTATGACAGGAAACATACATAGAGAAATATTGAGGACTTATAATACAAACTAGTAAATTTGGGCTTATTAAATTTAAGTACCACTCCTCTAGTAAGTTTACTTAAACATCGATTATCTTATAAAAAAAAAAATTCCTTCGGAGCAGGTGTGCTCACTGGAGAAAGAGACAGAGAGAAGGAAAGTGAGAAATCATCCTCTCCCATGAAGGGTGGCAGTATTTTGATCATACACGCACACATGCCCAGTGTGTTTTTTAAGCCGGTAGGTCCAGTACTCAAACTGCACAATTGGTCACATGGAATCTAGTCACTTTAACTACCAGCTGGCCCAACAACAACCAAATGATATTGCAATTTGCTCTTTAGCTGATGTTGTATCACTTATTAAACTGAAAATTCTATGTATGGACACTATATGTACATCAAGCAATAGCAGGTACTCAACACATATTTTGGAATGAACGAATGCAGTGAGTGAATAAATGAACTCAGAAGATCAAATTCTAAAGCAAGTAGACAGGCTCCCAGAGCTCAGTGGTTAAGGAAGTCAGATTTCTCATGGCCAACCACGGTTGGAATCCTGGCCCCAGAGGCTGGAAAACCACTCCAGGTGCATGAGCAAGCTCAAAATCCTAATGAAATGAAGGAAAGGGGACTCTGGGGTGACTATACCACCCTACCCCCTGGGTGAGGGGTGCTTTCTCTAGGTGCAGCCCTATGAAATATATATACAAATATGACCATTCCCAGATGAGGAAACTAAGTCTCAGAGAGGCCCATGGCTTACTGCGACCACTCAGAGAGTAACAGAAAAAGAAGGAATTAAACATGTGCTCGGAGTCCAAGGCAGAGGTATCTGTTGTTCAAGGTCAGGCCACCCAGTGGCAAAGGTGGTGATGTTGTGCTCATAGCATGGTAAGTTGGAGTTGTTTAGAGACTTCTCAACCAAGATCAGGACTGGTCCTGAAGTGCAAGACCAAGTTGGACCCAAAACTGGGGGTAACATGACTTTAGCAATTGAGAGAAGTGAACTGAAAACTAGAATTTGGCAGGGCTAATCAAGGCGTTTCAAGATTGGGTCTCTGGAAGACACTCCCACTGAGATGGGAAAGCAGTCAGATGAGAAGAGAAGAGATGAGAGATGCAGGAAGAAAATTAGGAGAGAATGGTGTCAGGGGAGCAGAAGGAAGTTGGAGGTATTAAAGAGAAGCAGGCCAAGGCTAGTAGGTGGCGTGGAGTTAAAATGCTGGGTCCCACATGGCTGACTGCCCAGTTCAAGTCAAGATTTGCATGCATGCTTGAAATCTCAAGTGGAGAATGGAGAAGGGAATGTGGCCTCGCCATCCCCACAGAGGTCATTTCTCACTTTCTGTCTCTCTGGCAAGCACAAGCATCCTATAGCAAAAATCTCTCAATAATAATAATAATACATAGGAGGCAGATACTTGAGGAAATCCAAATACAGTCACCCAAGTGTCATTGAGGTGATCTTCTGAAGTCAGAGACTCTCCTTGAGTATGAAAAGGATCTAGTGGGCAGGAGATAATGTTGTCTTTCATGGTTGACCAATATTTTCTGAACATACATTGCCCTGTTCCAGAAGTCATTTTTGTAACTCCAGCAAAAGTGCTCTGCATTATTGAAATGTTCGCTCTCTTACTGAAGTTAAAGGTGTTAATTCAAGTCCTGAGCTAGAAATGTCATTATACCTACTTCTCCCTGGTGGAGCTCCAGTTTTACCTTTATGAGCTGGGATGGCGGGTTGTGGTGATCCACCAGAAAGTGAAGGTGATCCCATTGCTATTGCTCCTACTGAAGAGCCACTAATTGACTGAGGTTGTGGAGTCACTGGAACTGGCAAATCCCCCATTACAAATCCAGGTAAGAACTGGGCATTAACTTCTGGCTTTGGAGATGTAGGTGAAAGCAACATCATTAGTTCAGATCCCAGTGTGGGTTCATGGGGTTCCACAGCAAAGACTGCCATCACAGGACAACTTCTCACTTTTCAGGCCATTTAATTTTTTTTTTTTTTTTTTTAAGATTTTTACTATAGGGTGCATGGGCTTGCTGGAGAGACATAAAGCAAAAAATTACTCTCTGGGGGAACGGCCACACTGCAATCTCTTCTCTTCAATTCTCCTCTCAGGAGTTTGGGCATGCACACACATGCTCCTGGTGTGAGTTTCAAGTCGCCAGGTCTGGGGCTTGAACTGTGGCTGGCCACATGGGAGTTCAGTGCCTTCACCACTATGCCACCTGCTAGCCCTAGCCATTTAAATCTTAAAGGCCTGGGCGAAGCGTACACCTGAGACTATGGTTATGCTCTATATCCATCAGGGTCACAGCCCCAAAAGGCATGTATTAGTTTACAGTAAACAAGTTGTAATGCTGCAAAAGGGTTATAGATTTTACAAATGTAGCTCCCATCTTTTCTTCTTCCCAGTGTTCTTGAACTCATGATGTCAAGAATAAGATCTAGCTAAAGAGTTGCCTACATTTTGTTTTTAATTTTGTCAGTGGGTGCAGGTGTTTGCAGAGAAAGGCAAAGAAAGAGAGGGAAAGTGACCGTTCCAAGGGGAAGCTGCACTACAATCCCTTCTCCATTTCTCCCTCCTTTCTGGATTTTGAGCATGCACACACACATACCTGGCACGTTTTTCAAGCTGTGGGGTCCTGTACTCAAAGCCATGTGAGATCCAGCTGCCTTAATTAACTTCCACATCAAGAGCTGGCCCTCCTGCATTACTTATTTACTTTTAGAGAGATTTTTGCTATAGGGTGTGTGCACTTGCTGGAGAGAGAAACGGAAAATGAGAAATCGCCTCCTGGAAGGGATGGCCACGCTGCAGTCTCTTTGCCTCCACTCTCCTCTCGGGACTTTGTGCATACACATACACACACCCGGTGTGAGTTTCAAGCTCCAGGGTCCAAGACTCAAACTGGGGTTGACCGTGGGAGTCCAGCAAAGTAACCATTACACTCTGTTGGTCCTTCTCTGCATTATATTTAAAGGAACCAATGTAAACTCTTAATAAATAACTTATAACTTCTCCTTTTCTTTTTTTTTTTTTTTTTAGATTTTTGCTATTTTCTGCCCCTTCTGTTATGTAAACCAGCTTTCTCAGTCCACATTTCAATGAGCCCAGTGTGTCTGGGAAAGTGGAAATCTGCTCAATTCATCTTACATTCCCGCTCAAATAAACTACTTTTATTTTATTTATTATGCCTCAACCTTCTCTTCAGGTTGACAGAGGCAAAAGACCCTGGTCAAAGGCTGCAGTTAAGTCATGGAGGACGAGAACTGAAAACTGGCCACTGGACTTGGTGATCGCTAACCATTAGGAAGACACTATTGGTTAGAGTGGTAGAAATGGAGGACAATCAGGGGCATTGCGGTTAAATGAGAAAGTTCTAAATTACACAAAAAAATCTTGGGAAAACTAGGCGTGTTTCAACAAGTTTTACAGCAGCTTAAAATAGAGTCGACTCGAGGGAAACAGCAGTTAGCATAATGGCTATGTCGCTGGATTCCCACGTAGTCGACTGCAGTTTGAGTCCCAGACCCGGTGGCTTAAACTCACGCCTGGCATGTGTGCGTCCAGGACCCGGTGGCTTTAAAACTCACGCCGGATGTGTGTGCATGCGTACCCAAGATCCTGAGAGGAGAATGGGGGAGAAGGGATTGCAGCGTGACCATCCCCTCTGGGGGGTGATTTCTCACTTTCTGTCTCTCTGTCTCTCTCTGTCTGGCGAGCGCATGTGCCCTATAGCGAAAACCTCTCCAATAAATAAATAAATAAATAAAAATAATAATAATAATTTTTTAAAAATAGAGTCTACTCTTTTGTAGGTCCTAAGAATCTACTCCAGAAAATAAAAAGTAGCAGGGCAGAAGAGTAGGGACAAAGAATTTTTTTAATTGCTAGAGGAGGGCACCTGCCATTGCCAGAGGGAAACAGAGAGAGAGTGCTAATGGGGCACAGTCGTGCTGCACCCCTTTTACCTACATTACTTCATCCTGTCAGGACTTTGAGCACACACACACCAGACATTGTTTTTCAAGTCACGGGGGCCAGTACCTGAATTGTGCTCAGCCATGTGGGATCCAGCATCCAATGCACAGTACTTAACCACTGCACTATGGGGCTGGTTCTGGACACAGAATTTCTTGCTGCTGTTACTTCTCCTCTTTCATCTGTCAAAGAGGGGAAACTGGGATCATTTCTCAGAGAGAACAGGAGGTTGGAGGCTGAAAAAACATCAATCTGCTGGGAGCCAGCAGGTGGCGTCATGGTTAGGGCACTGGATTCTCACTTGGCCTACTGTAGTTGGAGTCCTAGACCTGGCAGCTTTCTCTCACTCTCTCTCTGTCTCTGTCTCTCTAGTGAGTGCACATGCCCTGTAGCAAATTTAAAAATACTAATGATGATAAATAAAATGAAAGTAATAATTCTTAATTTAAAATAATATCTATCTGCCAGCTTGCAAGAAGGCTCAAAACTGATGACATTTTTCAGATGTAAGAGTCCTCCAGGAAGCCATTAACCTAACCCCACAAGCACAAGCAGTAACCCCATTTAGCAGGAGATAAAGGCAAGAACAGAAAGGCCAAGCGATTACGATTACTGACGTGGAGACAGTGACTGACAGGTCAGATTCCCTTCTCACTCCAGGTCCTCTGTCTGACTAGATCTACTCGCACTGCCTTTATAAATGTTTCAATGAATCTTATCTTCATGCATTGGATTAGCAAGATCAACTCCCCACTGATAATACAAAATAACCCTGAAATGTTTCATGCCTGGCTGAGAAGCCAGAAATTGAACTTTCAGTCTCCGTTTTGGACTGTGATGATCTTGATCTTTCACCTCCAGCAAAAATCTCGCAGCTATACTTTTAAAGTTAGTAATGAGTGCTTCATTTGCTTTCCGAGCAGATAGCAAACCTTTTTAAATACACACAGACTGCCATGACCTTCGTCTATGACTTAAAGAGTTCGCCACGTGTAATAACTTTCTTTGCTCAGGAGACATTCTTAAATTTTCTTTGAAGAGATTTCAACACTGCTCCCATTAATGAAACTAAACACACACACACACGTAACCTTTCTTCTAGATCCCAAATCAAAACATTTCTTTAAAATGCATTTGGATTTTAACATGACTATCTAAAAGTTCTAAAATCTTTGAACCTGTTAAATAAAACATAATAAAAATGCCAGCTAAATATGCTTACATTAAAAGCAGCACATAGTCATAACCCTAGACTGTGTCAACCCGGAAGGAAGGTTGAGGAACGGTGAGGCGGAAGTTTATTTGACACGAGGGTTGAGTACACTGTCTGGATTACAGATTCTAGTTGCCTAGTAAGAGCCCCAGAAATGGTGACTGAGAAGGCTAATTTATGGTTCTATTGGACCAATGGTGGATAAAGGAGCCATACTCTTACATGGTCAACCATGTGATTTGAGTCTTGATTCCAGTGGCTAGAAAAACACAACAGGCACATGTGTGAATGCCCCAAATCCTGACAGGATGGGGAGATGAGGAAGGGATTGTGGCATGGCCATGCCCCATTGGGGGGTGGGGGTGCTTTCTCCCTCTATATCTCTCTGTTGCTCTGTGTCTCTTTAGCAAGTACACATGACCTCTGGCAAATTAAGAAATGAAAATAAATTTTTAAAATAGGAAAGCAATCGTGATGAAGGTCAATCTAAAACTACTGTACCCTGTTTTGCTTATTTTTGTGTGGGGTTCATAACATGAAATAAAGGTTTTTGAATAGTGTAAGAACACAGTCAATGTAAACTTCTCAAAGGTAGGCACCAGACTGATATCCAGAATCTGGCCCATCGGTGAGCTGAGTACTTTGGAGCTGGAGAACATGGGAGGACCTCCAAAGCAAGGACGCTAACCTTCTCTTGCCCTTCTGTTTCCCATCACTCTTTCTCCCCCTGGGCAAGTCAGAGAAACTAGAATCCCTCTCTGCTCAGATGGAAAACCTTTGTAAAATATACCCAGAAATTAGAAAGGTCGTCTGACCTCCTCCCTTCCTCCACCAAAGTCCTCATGTGACAGTTGTTCTGTCCCAAAGTGGGGGGAAGGAATGTCTTACAGAGACACAGGGACAAATCTGAACAGGCATGTTCTGCTCTATCTCCCCAGTTTACTACAATTAGATCATGCCTCCTTTTTGTCCAATCAAATGTCTTCACACTATCCACTTCTTTCATCAGATTTGGCATAATAATCATCAAATCGTTTCACCTGAGTCTTTCAGTCTTCACTTCAGAAACCTTCCAGGTCACATAAAACATTGGTTAAATAAACCTGCTCTGCATTTCTCTTGTTAATCTGTCCTTTGTTATAGAGGACCATGACCCTACTTGTGGGTGGGAGAAATACTGCTTTGATCTTACTCTTTTTTTTTTTTTTATTCTCTATGGTAGGAAACAGTGCTTTAGGCTGGTCCCATGGCCTAGTGGTTAAGCACAGTACACTAGGAGCCAGACCCCATGTAATTGGTCATGGTTGGACTCCTGGCCCCAGAGACCTGAAAAACACACCAGGCAATACATCTGTGTGCCCAAAGTCCTAACAGAAAGGAAAAATAGAGAAAAAAGGGATTGTGGTGTGACCACTCTCCTTTGGGGGTGCTTTTCCTCTCTCTTCCCCTCCCTTCCTCACTCCCTTTTACCCTCTCTTTTTGTCAAACATTCCCTCAATTAAGGGGAAAAAAATGTTTAGAGTTTTAAATAAAGTGGATGTTTAACAACTGGTTGAATACCATATTCTATTTCTAATTCTGGATGGTAGACACAGATGCGTTTATTATGTTTTACACTGTATAAATGTGCTTCACATATCTTTTGTAGAGTGGATAAAGGAGCCATATTCCTACATGGTCAACCATGTGATTTGAGTCTTGATTCCAGTGGTTAGAAAAACACAACAGGCACATGTGTGTGAATGCCCCAAATCCTGACAGGATGGGGAGATGAGGAAGGGAGGGATTGTGGCATGGCCATGCCCCATTGGGGGTGTGGGGGATTCTTGAGGCCCACCCACCAGACATTCTAATTCAATAGGTCTAGGATGGACACAAAGAATTTGTCTAAGCATCCAGGCAATGCTAGTGTAAGTGATCCATGGAATTCTTTTTGAGAAACAAAAAATAAACAAAGCCAACATGCCTATAATTAGTACACTGCTATTAGTGATGGAGGTGCTTATTTTTATGGTTCAAATTACCAGGCTCAGCCTTAAACAGATAACATAAAGTTCAGCATAAATATCACTCTCAGATCTAACTGGAAACTCCTTCCTAACCTGCCCTTACCTTGATCTATCATGATTCTTAGTAGATAATGGTTCTTTCTTCCTCAGAGATTTGAAGAGACAAATCCCTAATTATATTTCTCTCTTACTTACTTTAATAACTAGACTCTGAAACATTTACAAGTTCTGTGATTTTGCAACTTAATTTGCAACTTAAGATCTTGTATTCATTTCCCATTTTCAGGCCTTGGCTTTTAACAGAATCTTTTCCTTTCTTAGTTTGCAAAAGAAGAAATACCGAAATACGGGAAGATAGTGCATCTTGTCCCAAACCTTACTTCCTTACCTCTTCTGCATTTTTCACTAGACACTAGCATAAATGATACAGAAATAACAACATATGTGTGTGTGTGTATATATATATGACAACATATATAACAACAGTATGAAAAGCAAGCAACTCTCCAAACATAAGGGAACAGTTTTCCAGAGTCTTAAAGAAACTTCTCTTAGAAAAGGAATCCATGAGGTACTTACTATAAGGTAGAACCAACCTGTTTAAATACAATGATTCTCTTAGCAAGTCTCATACATTTAAGGTTTTTTTAAGTTTATTTATTTCCTTGATGAGAGAATGAAAGAGACACAGAGAGAGAGGCACCCTCCATAGGGTCTTTGCACTGGAATCCTCTCCCAAACCTGGAGCCAGCCAAGACCATGGGCACCCAGGATCATGGTTACACCCTTGGGCATGCCCAGCGTGTTCAGACAGACATAAGATATGGAGCTGCAGCCTTTCCCACATGCCCTACAGCATCATGCAGCAGTGCCACCGTGGCTAGGCCAACAAGTGGCATAGTGATTACATCACTGGACTCCCACCTGGCTGAGTGGAATTCAAGTCCCAGACTCAAAGGCTAAAAATTCACACCCAGTGTGTGTGCATGCATGCCCAGGATCCTAGGAGGAAAATGGAGAAGAAGGATTACAGCATGGCCATCAACTCTGGAGGGTGATTTTTCACTTTCCCTCTCCCTTTTTTCCCAAAAATACAAGGCTATTGGGGAAAAAATATGGAATATTTAACACAGATATTTACATTTGAACAGAAATTTAAACTGAACAAATGTACATGGTTTTAAACAATGAATATTTATCCCATGTCTCCCATGTTCAAATAACACATAAAGCATTATGATCCATCTACATTTGGCAGTGGAATTAGGGTTCATCAAGTCTTTGGGTTTTTTTTAAGTTTATTGATTTATTTTTTTCCATGACAGAGAAAAATTCTAAGAATGAGGCAAATAGAGTGAAAGGCATCCTTTTTAGTAGTTTTTAAGAATTATTTATTTATTATTATTATTTTTTAATTTGCTGTAGGGCACATGCATTCACCACAGAGAGACAGAGACAGAGAGAGAGGGAAAGTGAGAAAGCAAGCATCCAAGGGACCAGCAGTGGCATAATGGCTATGTCACTGGACTCCCATGTAGCCAACTGCGGTTTGAGTCCCGGACCCAGTGGCTTAAACTCACACCATGTGTGTGTGCGTGCATGCCCAAGATCCAAAGAGGAGAACGAAGAAGGGATTGTGGCATGGCCATCCCACCCAGGGGGTGATTTCTCATTTTCTGTCTCTCTGTCTTTCTGGTGAGCACACGCACCCTATAGAAAAAAAGCCTCTCCAAAAAAAAAAGAAGAAGAAGAAAGAAAGCATCCAGGTCTGGGACTCAAGCCATCACCGGCCAGGTGGTAGTCCAACACCTTAACCACCATACCACCCACAGGTCCCTCAATAGGGTCTTGTATCATGATCCAACTCTCTGACTCAGGCAGCCAGGATCATAAGCCATGCACATGTACCCATTGTGCACAGGGAGACCTGGAGAGATGAACATGGGTCCTTCCCATATGACTTTAGAATCCCACAGCATTGTGCTACTGCTGCATCACCATGGCTGACAGGGTTCACCAAGTATTACTACTTTTTCTATTATTTAGAAAAGGTATTACAATCATGCACGTGTGCACATATACACACAGAAGACCACCCAACTCCCACCACCACCAGATGGACCATGTCAATAGCACTGTTTACAATTTTGCAAATTTGTGTTTAAAATGCTGAAATGAATAAATAACAATCACAAAATAGAGCCTAACTATGTTTTCAGTATTTAAATAAAAACAGTTTAAAATTTTTAAATCACAAAATAAGACTGTCAGTCAGCTGTATCTCCAATCATATTTAAATACCTGAAGGATATATTATTATTCTAGTATATACACATTTTCTTGGACATATATTGAATTCCCTCTGCTGCTAAAAATTATTATAAATTCTAGTTTGCTCAATGACACAAAAATAAGCTAAGTTATAATAACAAAAATCTTTTTTTTTATCATTAACAAAAAGTGGTAAGGCTGCTTCTTGCCAATATGCTAGCTCTGAGTTTAAAGGAATGCAATAACTCTATCCATGACAAAGTATTTTGATAACCAGTAATTTTACTAAAAATAATTTAAAATGAAAGGTGCATAAGAAACTTTACAAAATTAAAATGAAAAATTACTTCAGGACCAGCAGGTGGTATGGTGATTAAGGTGCTGAACACTTCCACATAGCTGACACCACAGTTCAAGTCCTGGACTTAGTGGCTTGCTTTCTCACGCTCCCGCCCCCACCCGCCCCTACACACACACACACTGTCCCTGTGTCTCTCTCTGTCAAATTAAAAATAAATGAATGAATAAATAAAATTAAAAATTAAAAATCACTTTAAATTACATTATTATATCTGCATATATTCCCAAATCACTAAAAACAAATATGCTACATAATGACATATTTTCTTTAATAGATGAAAGTACATACTAAACATGTATATATTAAATATAAACATGTATATATAAATATACAAAAGCATAATCTAAAGGTAAAGAAGTTAAAAACACAAAATCCTAAAGGAAAAAGTTTTCTTACAGGTCAAAAACACTGCCAAGAATAATCAGCTTGGAATCAGCCATTGGTATGGTGATTAAAGAAGGCAATCTGACATACTGACTGCAAGGCTTGAGTCCTAACCCAGCAGCTTGAAAAAGATGCTGGGCACATGTGTGTATGTGCCCAAAATCTCAAAAGGAGAGAGAAATGAAGGTGAAAGGACTGCAGTGTGACCATTCCCCATAGGATGTGATCCTCTCTCTCTCTCTCTCTCTCTCTCTGTCTCTTTCTCTTTCTCTGGTGAGTATGGTTTAAAAGGATAGTATTTCATAGAACTATTCCACAGCAATGTTACCACCATGTTGAAACTCTTCTGAGTACAGAGCCATTACATGTGTGGCAGAAAAGAGAATCACAGAGAAGCGCAATCAGAACATTCATCAAAGGTCACCTGACACTGGGCCCAGTTTTGGGAACTTTTCATTTATATGTATCAACAAGCTCACTTTTCACCCTTGGATTATATTTTTTTGCAAAAATATTATATAAAAGATGAACATTCTCTTACATTTACTTCAATAAAGACTTATATTCAATTACTTAATGACATTCTTTTAGAAAAATATTAAATTTAAAATGATCTTCTATCATTACTTGCAGATTATTTTTTTCTATAATCTCATGTAAGTATGAAATAGCCTATTCATTTCACATCAGAAGATGTGACCAAACTGCACTCTGCAAACTTCATTTCTGAATCTCAATTCTCTCTCTCTCTTAAGAGAGTTTTTTGGTATAAGGCACATGAGCTCACTGGAGAGACAGAGAGACAGAAAGTGAGACATCACCTCCCCCCCTCGGAGGGGGTGGTCATGCTGCAATCCCATCTCCTCCATTCTCAGGACTTCTGGCAGGCTTGCACACATGCCCAGCATGAGTTTTAAGCCACCAGGTCCAGGACTTGAACCACAGTTGACTACATGGGAGTCCAGTGATGTAACCGTTACACTACCTGCTGGTCCCTGAATCTCAATTTTTGAGATTTATAAAAAAATTGTCTTATTCCCCAGGTCTACAAAAATATTTAGTAATCACAAAAATTGCAAAATATAAACATTTGTAGAAGTAGATCAACACTTTTTATTTTTACATTTTTTTTCATTGTCAGAGTGAGTATGTGCTCACCAGGGTGGTGGCAGGGGAAGAGAGAGCACACAACTCCCAGTAGGGCATGGTTACGCTACATCCCTTATCCTCATTCTCTGTCCTGTCAGAATCAGAAACACACACATTCATACATGCCCAACATGTTTCTCAAGCTGCTGGGGCTGGAATTCAAACCACGGTCAACCATATGGTATCTAGCTCCCTTAACCACTAACTATGGGACCAGTCCATGGATCAATACTTTTAAAAAACAAAGGAGATTTCTAATTCTAATTTATATTATCATAAAACATTACTATAAATAATTTAAGTATCTGTTGGGGAGTTAACATATAAATACACTTCAGAAGAATGTAATGCTATGTAAGAGGAGTTTTAAAAAGACTGTTTAGTATTATAAGAGATAGAAGGACCACTAATCAAGACCATGCAAAGCAACTTAGCTTCAGTTCATCAGCAGAGAACCCTATCCAGCCTGCTGTGGGGGGAGAGGATCTCTCTAGCCTTCAAGAACCAATATGTGGTTCCTAAAATCTCAGAAAAAAAAGCAATAATAGGGAGATCCTAAAATTCCAGAGACAGAAGGTAGGAGCTATTGCCTCACATGTGCTGGCACTGTTCTGGCCCAAGCCAAGCTGCTCAGCTTGAGCTCATGAGCAGGAAACCCCATGCACACTGATGTGGGGAGGAGGGGTGCCACACAAAGTTGTTTACCACCTTACATTCTACCTGTCAGCTTAACCTCCATCCACATGGGGAGCAGTTCGATTTGGATATACAAGAACCCAATACCTGAAAATAAAAGACTCTAGAAGAACTATTCCACCATAAACTCTCTAAGCAATAAAAAGAGAGAAACTCCCCTTTGAAAACCTGAACCCAAAACTCCTACTCTGGATTCCACACTCCCACCCAGAGTAGCAGAGGGAAACTGGCATAGAGTTTTCACATATCATAGAGAAGTACAGAAGCACACAGTTATAGAAACATACCCCAAAGATATAGGAAGTGACTAAAAATCAAAGCAGATGACTAAAAGTCAAAGCAGAGCCCCCCGAAAATCATGAAAAATTTAGGAAATATCTCTCCCTAAAAAAATCAGAACTTCTCACCAACAATAGAAAAGACACATGAGATCACAGAAATGTAAGAATGAGAATTCAGATTATTCATTGTAAAAAAAACTGAAAGAGTTGCAAGAGAAAACAAACAACTAATTCCAGGAGGTGAGAAAATCCTTCCATGACTTGAAGGAGGAACTCCATAAAGATATAGACACACTGAAAAAGAATCAAATAGAATTTCTTGAGATAAAAAAATACAGGAAATCAAAATCTCCCTTGAAAGTATCAACAGCAGATTAGACCACACAGGAGAAAGAATATCTGACCTTGAAGAAAAAACCTTCCATTCAGTACAAGCAACAAAAAAGAATAGAAGAATAACTATTTAAATGGGTACAATACACAGGAAATCCTAGATGTCATTAAACAGACGAGTAGCCATGTAATAAGTATCCCAGAAGGTGAAGAGATAGGTAAAAGTATAGAAAATATCTTTCATACTATATTAGCTGAAAACTTTCCAAATTTAGAGAGGCATGCAGACATCCAAACTGAAAATATATAAGGGACATCAAATAGAGATAATATAAGAAGTTCCTCTCCAAAGTATATCACAGACAATTTAGTAAAAATCAAAGACAAAAAATAAAAAAATCAAAGACAATATTCTAAAAATGGCAAGAGAGAAATGCCAAGTTACATACATATATTACTCCATTATACTAACATTGGATCTCTCAACTGAAACAATGCAGGCAAGTAAAAAAAAAAAGAAAACATATTTAAAACTTTTAAAGAGAAGTGATGTCAGCCAAGAGTACCATACCCAGCAAGATTATCCTTCAAATGGAAAAGAGAAATAAAATTATCCCCAGATAAATAAATGCTGAAAGAATTCACCAGAATGAAACCAGCTTGTCAGGAAATACTTAATGAACTATTACACCAGAAAAACTAAAGGGAGACAAATAGAAGTAAGAGAACACAAAATGACTAGGAAAAAAAAAGGCTAAGTCCACACTTATTTTAATAAAAAGTTGTCTATATTATCAATAATATAGTTATTTATTAATGTGAGTTTTTCTAAAGAAAACTATGTTTTACACATAAAAAAGATTATCTAAGAATGGAATTAAAGTTTGAGTTTATTTTGCTTAAAAAAAAAAAAAACCCTGAAATCCATTCAACGATATTGGATCTCTCAACTGAAACAATGCAGGCAAGTAAAAAAAAAAAGAAAACATATTTAAAACTTTTAAAGAGAAGTGATGTCAGCCAAGAGTACCATACCCAGCAAGATTATCCTTCAAATGGAAAAGAGAAATAAAATTATCCCCAGATAAATAAATGCTGAAAGAATTCACCAGAATGAAACCAGCTTGTCAGGAAATACTTAATGAACTATTACACCAGAAAAACTAAAGGGAGACAAATAGAAGTAAGAGAACACAAAATGACTAGGAAAAAAAAAGGCTAAGTCCACACTTATTTTAATAAAAAGTTGTCTATATTATCAATAATATAGTTATTTATTAATGTGAGTTTTTCTAAAGAAAACTATGTTTTACACATAAAAAAGATTATCTAAGAATGGAATTAAAGTTTGAGTTTATTTTGCTTAAAAAAAAAAAAACCCTGAAATCCATTCAACGATAATACTAATTTTCCATGAACTTTTTGAAGACCTCACATGTGTCTGTGTCTAACAATGGATGAACTTTGAATTTCTGATAAAGTTCACTCAAGAATAGAAACAGTTTTGTAGTCTTTTGAAATCCATGAAGCCTATATACCTCTTAAGAGAATCATATTAGAAAGAAAGAGATAAATTAACACTGGTCTTTGATATACCAAAAGAATCCTTTTCTAGAATTTTTGCAAAGCTTTACAAGGAAAACTATAGTAATCACTAATCCAAAACGCCTATAACTCCTCTATTTTACTAATTATGTTACAACTGAAAATAACTACTTGCTATCATGAAACCTGGTTAAATCCAACTGTTTTCCAATTTCATCCCTATACCAAGAAGCTAAATGTGGCTAACAGAAAATACAGCTAGGATGCCTAGCATCACTTTAAATGCATGTCTATGAATCTCAACTGTCTTCTCAGTGCTGTCTGACAATTCAAACATACCCTGAAGTTAATTCACACTCCTCATCTGCTCAAACATTAATACCATCTATCCCCTCATCATTCTCAGCAGCTGACCTTGTTTTCTACGTCACTGAGAAAGTCATCAGATAAGGACCTCCAAGGTTCTCATCTACATTCTCGTTGTACCCATTGACATGCATCTGTATCTACACACTCTGTCTTCCCTCTAGTTTTCATGAATAAATAGTACAAGCTTCTTCTCATGCAACTGATACCATTCTCTTATTTGGTCAAACATTTTACTCTAGCACTCTCTCTTTATTATAGCAATAGCTCCCTCTGTACTGTACCATTTTCATTGTTATACAAACACATTGTCATTTCTACATTTAAAATAAATAAGTAACAAGACCAGCAGGTGGTGTGGATGTTAAGACAGCTGTGTCCCACATGGCAGAGTCTCAGACCTGGTGACTTGAAAAACACTCCAAGCATATGTGTGTCTGTGCTCAAAATGCAGAGAGGAGAATGGAGAAGGGATTGTGGCATGACCATCCCTCCCTGGGGCAGTGATTTCTCACTTTCCCTCTCTCTGTCTGTCTCTCTCCAGTTTGTGTACATACCTTACAGCAAAAGTGAAAAAAAAAAAAAAAAAAGTCAGTGAGGGAGTGGGAGGGAGCCATAGCTGCACGGTTAAGGGAGTCAGATCACACATGACTAACCACAGTTCAAATTCCAGCCCCGGTGGCTTGGAAAACACACTGAGTGCTTATGCATGCCCCAAATTTTAACAGGATGGAAAAAAGGAGGAGGGGTTGTGGCATAACCACACCTGACTGGGGCATGCTTTTTTCCTCTCCCTTTCTCTGGCAAATGTATTCGTTCTCTAGCAGTTAAAAAAAAAAAAATAGTCTTAGAAGAAAAAAAAAATCTTGAGCTTACATCAACCTCCACTTCCCTCTTCTCTGTTATCACAAAGGACCTCAAAACAGTTGTCTATACCTCTTATCCCAAATTTCTCTTTTCCCATTTTTTTCTTGAGTCCAAGAAGCTTTTGCCCCAATGCTTCACCAAAACCACTTAGTCAAAGTTAACAATACCCTCTACATAGGATAATTCAGTGGTTAATTCTCAGAATTAATCTTTCACAATTTACACCAGCATAATTTTATGCAGCTAATCACACTTTCCCCTCTCACCTTCTTCACATGACTTCCAAGACACCTGGCTTCCCAGACACCACACTGCTCCTTCTGTCTCACTAATTATGCATTCTCTTTGCCCTTCCTGGTTATTCCTCATTACTTTGACCTCTTAATGTTGGAAGGACCCAAGATTCAGCCACCTCTCTTTTCTCTCCCCAAGTAATCACATCCATTTTGGCATTAAATACCATTTATTCACTGATGACTCACTAATTTATATCTCTAGTTTAGAAAACTTCTTGAGTTACAAACTCTAATGTCTCTCATTCTTTGTCAGCACTTCCATCTGGTTATATTGTGGGCACCTTAACACATCTAATAATGATAATAATAATAATAATAAATTGATCTCTACTCATATGGCTGACATTACAAGTGTTCACCAATACTCAGTTCTCCTCTCCTTCAGGGCACATGAATGATAACATATAGTAAGGTCACACAACTTGTTCAAACCTGACCTACTTTATCCATTTTTATGACATCTTCACTTGCCCTTAAATACACTGAACCTTCTACCACCAGTTTGGTTTGTTACGAATTCCTTAGAAACTAAAGAATGGTAGTAGAAAGTATCCTCAGTATCTGAGTCTTGGATGGAATGTCCCCTTCCTTGGACTCCTCTTGTCTTTTGTCTCCTAGTTTCTTCCTGAGGTGAAAAAAAAAATCACCATCTCTACTTCATTCATTTCCCTTGTTCTTCTCTTTGAAATCCTAAATTCCACTATTATCATCAATTTTAACATCATCCTAATACATGAATACTTCTTTCATAAGCTGCTATGGTTCTGAGTTTTCTGCAACATACTCCTTCAAAATAAAAGCCCAGCACACATTTGTGTTTAAATAAAGTGAGGCCCCATGACTCACCTCATTTCCACCAACTGCCTTGGTTAAAATCACTGCAGAAGACACGGGGGGAGGCATGCAACCTACTGTCTGCAAACTGAAAAATAAGAGAAAATCCGATCATAAATAGGGTTCTATTTTTTCAATTATAAATAGCTTTCACTATATTCATTTTCACATAGTAGAGCTGTGCAAATGAGTATAGGAGATCATTTACGAATGGCCTGTGTGAGGCAACAAGGTTTACAAGATTCTGAACAGTTTCTAAACTCTTATTCTATTCCATAGGCTAAGATGATTTTATTTTTTAAGTTATTTAAGTTCTAATTTTACAATTCAAAAAAACAGTCAAATTATAATGAGTGCAATCATTGAAAGATAATCAAAATATCTAATCATTTGGAAAAATGTATATAATCTTGGGTTATTTTTAACAAAGTAAAAATTTTCCTTACACTTTTTGTAGGACATCTTTTCGTTAAAAATGTAGCTTCAGAACCACAACCAAAGTTCAAAATATTTAATTAAGCACTAGCTTATATTTTTGTATTTCTTTCTACAACACAGCAGTTCTCAAACTTTCATCTCCTAAAATACGTTTCCATTATAGAGATAAGCATGACATAATCATATACTTCTTGGATTCAAACTGTGCAGTAAATTATAATATCTCTAGTATTGTAGTAACTCCTCAATATTTGTTTTTTTATTAAATTATGTGTATTCTCCAAGAACTCCATTCTCCTAGCCTAAAATACAAAATAAATTGCATGGCAAGCAAGTAAAACTAAGAATAGTAAATTTAAATAATAAAAATTAAATATATATATATATATTATTCATAATTCATATAGAACATACATTCTGGGAATAGCAAGTAGCCAGCCTACATGAGAAGTTCATATAGGGTTGGAGGACACATAGTGACTGACTTAAGCAGATTTTGAATAGGTATGATTACAGATGATTTTTATTCATTTTTGTAAGAGAGTATTCTCTAAACTTGGGAATTTACATTAACTCTGAAATTAAAAAAGAAAGCTAAACTGTTTTAATTCATTTGTATTGAAACATAAGAAAACATGTTTTGTGGAATTTCTAGTTCAATTCAGTTAGATGTAGTCTTCAGGTCTCTTTTTCCAATAGATGCTAAAATAGTCTGTCCTACGATGAATTCCCAATTTCTCAGCCTTCCTATGCCAATGAAACTGTTTTTTCCCCCTAAAGATCCAGTTCGAAATTTTGGAGTTACATATGACTCCACTTTCTCCTCATAAATCAATCAGTCCTCACAATCAACTTCTCATTTTTTTTTTTCCCATGACTTACTGTCGCAACCCCTGTTTAGGTGCTTTTCACCCAAGTCTGGACACTTACAAATCCATTATCATCATCAATAACAGCTACTGAGCAGCTTCCATTTGCAGTAGATACCATGCCAGACACTTAATATGCACTATCTCATTTATTCCTCACAAATATCTAAGATAAATACTATTGTCATTTTTTTTTATTTTATCAAAAACTGAAGTAAAGAAAGAAATCAAATAACTTGACCAAACTCACAAAGCCAAATTAAATGCCTCTGGGGTTAAACATTTATTTTGACATCCAGGGCTTCCATTCTCTCTACCTTCTAGCTTTCCTAACATTAGTAATAGGGACAGGTTCATTCAGATACATTCAATCTTTCTAATTTTTTCAACCTTTCTCTTTCTTCTGGTCCCTTCCCTTCTATGTATAAAAATGTGAAATTGTCCCTACCTTAGAAACAAAAAAATCACTAAACTATATATTGAATATATATATGCCTTATAGATAGGATACTACATAAGGGTATATTAGAAAAAAGAGATTATTCCTGCCTTCAAGGAGGTAGAAGATTCAATCAACACACAAATGTAGTAAATATTTTTGCTGTTGCAAAATTAATACTGTTGCCTCCTCAAGATGCAGTCCTACTGTTTTCACTGTGACTCATTGTTGATCTTCTTTATAAAGTGCTCCACCTCTATGACCCTATAAATAATCTTCTCTACTCCTCTGGAATGGGATTTCTGCCCTCCCTACAAGTAAAAGTAGTAGCCTTAAAAATAACTTTTGGTCACCAACTCCAATAGCCTTTTCCCCAAATTCATTCTATTTGCTTCTCAGGATACTCTGTTTCCTTGGTTACATCATATTTTATCATTCTAATTTATCACATATCTTTTAAACCAGCCCATTTTGGGGTTTTGCTAGCTTTTCTGCCCTCTGGTCAATCTTATTTTCTATCTGTAAAGTCTTTTAAAATTAACATTTCTAGCCCTAACTACCATTCCCAAATGTAGCTGTCTATAACTGGCACCTCAAACTACACATGCCTAATATTTCATTTCTACATTTTTCTTCTCTCTAGCTTTATTGCAGTATAACTGGCAAACATACCTTATATACATATATTTACTGTATATACCATATTGTTTCAATTTGTATATGCCATAAACGATTACCACAATCAAGCTAATACATCCGTCTTATCTGGTAATAAATAATCTCATATGTGTGTGTGTGTATATGTGTGTGTGGGGTGAGAATATTTAAGATCTACTTTCTTAGCAATTTCCAAGTATAAAATATCCTGCATCAGGGACCAGCAGTTAGCATTATGGCTATGTCACTGGACTCCCATGTAGTCAACTGCGGTTCGAGTCCCGGACCCGGTGGCTTAAACTCACGCCGGGTGCGTGTGCGTGTATGCCCAAGATCCCGAGAGGACAATGGAGGAGAAGGGATTGTGGTGTGGCCATCCCCCCTGGGGGGTGATTTCTCGCTTTCTGTCTCTCTGTCTCTATCTTTCTGGCACATGCACCCTATAGCAAAAAAATCTCTCTAAAAAAAGGGAAAAAAATCATGCATCATTATTAACTATAGTCACCAGCTGTATAATAGGTCACCAGGATGAATTTGTATATTTTCTAAATGTGCCCTGTGAATTTGCCTATTTCTGTCAATGCAACTGTGATTTCCCCTCTAATGATCCAGTTTGAAACTCTGGAGTTATAAATGACTCTACTTCTTCCTCAAAAATCAGTCACCACAATCAACTTTCCGTTCTTTTTCATGACTTACTGTCACAAGCCCTGTTCAGGAGCTTCTGGTCCAAGTGTGGGCCCTGCCAGGTGAATGCTCTATCTAGCTCCACCGTGCCTTGAACACAGCAATCTAAAGAGTGTGTGATCGGAATCTCTTTACCACCGTTAAACATGATTCTAAAGTAAGAGTTGCCAATGCCAACAAGTTAGCATAGTAAATGTGTACTCTCAAATTCACGAGAGGAGGGGAGAAAAAGCTCTGTCCAGCTAAGTTAGGGAACGTGTATACTTTTTTAACCTCCTAAGATGAGAATTGTACACCTGTTTTATTTAGTGGACTAAGATTGCAACACAGCTCTTTTAATAGCAAATCCAGTGCAAGACCGTTCAGATTAACCTCCCTTAATTGATCATCTTTTAACATGTTCCCTTGTTTAGGACTCTGGAGAGCTTTCTTTCCCCATCATCTATAACTTCAAATGCAAACTCCTCAGCCCAGTAGTTCAGGCCTTCTGCAAGAAATGTTTTCTCTTGGACTCCCAGTAAAGTCCCATTTTTTTCTCTCTCTATAGTAGACATACCCAGCCCTTACTGGACTGCTTATTTTTTAACAGATTATACCATGCATCCTACAAATCACATGTTGCCTCATTTTGATTGGTTAATATCTTTAACATTGGAAGTTCCCTGATGACAATGAAAATGAGTTCATTAATATCTTCCTATTTTAGGGCCGGCAAGTAGAGTGATGATTAAGGTGCTGGACTCCCACATGGTTGACTGTGGTTCAAGTCCTGAATCTGGTGGCTTGCTTTCTCACTTTCCCTCTCTCTCTTTCTTCCTGTCTCTCTCTGGTGGGAGCACATGCCCTATAGCAAATTTAATATTAATTAATTAATTCATTCATTCATCAAAAAAAACCTTCTGGGGCCGGTAGGTAGCATGGTGGTTAAAGGCGCTGGATTTCCACATGGCCGGCTATTGTTTTGAGTCCCAGACCTGGTGACTCGCTTTCTCACTTTCTCTCTCTTACTCACTCTCTCTCTCTCTCTCTGTCTCTCTGTGGTCAAATTAAAATAACAACAATAACAACAACAACAACAATAATAATAAATGGAAATAAATAAATAAATAATTCTTATTAAAAAAATCTTCCTATTCTTTGAGGACCCTGCACATGGCAAATATTCAGTAACCATTGGTTAGTAATATGCATAATGCATTTGTACCTTAAAATGGTGTCGCCATATATAAATGTGACATTTTATGCTTTTCAGCAAAATTTGGTGTTCATTCTCTCAATCTAAAATCTGGCCAAAACAGCATTCCTGATCGGTCCCTCTTCTAACCTGTGTCTGCCAATTACAATGCCGTCAATTATCCCTAAAAAACAAGAAGTGGTTCCTTTTTGTGTTTCCTTGGTTCCTTTTTTGTCCTTATTCTCATCCTCTCCACTCACAGGTTCTGAGAAGGCTAACATTCAAAGCTACATTACATGCATCCGTTTCCCTCTGTTACACTGCTCCCTCACCATGCCAGTCTCCAAGTTGATCTCGGTTCTCTCAGAACCCTCTCCTATCTGTGCTCCACACAGCAGCCACAAGAACCATTTACAAATATAAATTATGTGTTATCACTCCCTCGTTTCAACCCCTCCACTAGCTTCCTGTAGCATTCAGAATAAAGTGTGAATCCTTTACCATGGCTACAAGGCCTATGACTGGGCTACTGCTGACCTTTCCACATCCGAGTCATATTATTCTTCTAAATCACCAGGGTCTGCCCATCCTGCTTTCCTTCTGACCCTACAACGCATCAAGCTTGTTCTTGTCCTCTAGCCTTTGTACATTCTGTTTCCTTTGCCTAGAACATTCAGCCCCTAGAACTGCAATGTAAATCAATCACCAGTCTGCCCACCCACCACTTTCAACATTAGCTCCGTAATATTCTTTTCACATTACTCATCTCTGATTGCTCATCTATTTACTTGTTTATTGATAATCACACCCCTTAAGTCTCCCCAACATGCAAAGCTAACCAGCACTTTGCCAGTGTTCTTCACTGTTGTTTCTCCAAACCCAACGATTATGTCTAGGACAGAGCAGATGCTAAGTAAATAAGCAATCTCAGTCACATCATTATTAAGTAGGCAGTAAAGGATAATTATCCTCATCTTACAAACATGAAAATTTAAGTTCAAAACTATTAAATGACTGCTCCAAGTCTCATAGAACATCAGGGACAAGGTCAGAATTCAGTCTTCAGGCTGTAGGTTCAGTGTTTCAGCTATTATACCATAATGCCAAGATGTGGCTAGTTTTAGACCACTTCAAATAATTTTTTAATTGTTAAGTCCTTTTAGTAAGCATGGAAATATTTTTATTACTTTTTTAATTGCTGGAAGTGCAGGAAGTACCCATTAAGAGATGAGACAGAGAAAGAGAGAGAGAGATACCATTCCCTAATGGGGTGTGGTCACACCACAATCCCTTCTCCATTTTGCTTTCCTGTTGGGATTTGGGGCACACATGCACATGTACCTGGTGTGTTTTTCAAGCAACCAAGACCACAGTGTGAGCTACCATCAAACACATGAGATTAACCATTAAGCTACGGGGCTGGCCCATCATAGCAACATTTTTCACGAAAAAGAAAAAAAAGACTCTCGGAAAAATCTACTATTAGCTATTACATTAAACATAAAATTCAATAAGTAAAAAAGTAAATGTCCCACATAAGTGATTTTTTCTTTCTTATACACTTTTACAAACGTATTATACTCAGCCATTATTGTACATATTTGGTAAGAAATATTGTAGAATGCGAAGTTAAAGTATCCATTGACCATCCATTATACATATACATAGAGATCCTACATCCTCTAGTTCCTCCTAGTCTTCTCTCAAGACCACTCTTGAAAAACACCAGACAGGTATCCATTCTAGAACCTTAAGATTAAGCATGGAGGTATGTTTTAAGATCCTGCTAAACAACTCTCATATGAATCTCTTTGAGGAAACATTATTGTTTCAAATGATAGTAAAATCTACCCCATACATGGGACCAGCGGGTAGTATGGTGGGCAAGGTGCTGGACTCCCACATGCCCACTTTACATTTCAAGTCGTAGGTGGGGCTTGAAACTCAGGTGCATGTGTGTGCATGCCCAAAAACTCCAGAGGAGACTGAAAGAGAAGGTACTGTGGGATGGCCATCAACCCAGGGGACGATGTCCCACTTTTCCTTTCTCCATCTGTCTTTTTTTCAGCGAACACACACACCCTATGGCGAAAACCCTAAAACACAAAACCTATCCTACACACATCCATGGCTCTCTGTTGCACTGCAGAATTAGTAGTATTTTTATTAATCTCCTTACAAGATAGCATATATAGCCCTTTTGTATATATAGGGACAATAATGTCACTAGAGATGTCCCAGTAGAATTAGAATGTTCAAAAGACCTGAACATACCCCTTTAAAAGCCATTCATTGATGGGCGTGATTGATAAAAGCTGGAGGAAAAGCCATATTGCTGCTGGGAAGAATGCAAGTGTAAAGATCTGAATAAACAGATGCAGCCTTAGATGCACCAGAGCACTGGTCAGCTCCTGGAAAAACAGAGGACACAAAATAAACAAATTTCAGAAAACTATTGCTGAATACAAATTGCTATTCCAATAACGACATATGTTCGTTTTTAATTTTGTGGTATTTCATAGACAACATTTTTATCTACAAATATATACATAAAAGACAAACTTAAAGAGAAAAAAGTAAGTCATGATGATTACAAAATATTTCAATATGAAATTTCTGAACTAATCTGATTTCATTGACGTACACGATATACCGTAACAATTCAGATTTGTAAAATTTCTGAACAGGCCTAAGCTATACATTAAAAAAAAAAAAAAATTTAAAAAACAAAATTAGCAGGATCTATCACATTTTAATTAAGTATATGGCATCTTCAAAAAGTTTGTGGAAAATATGGATTGTGATAAAACTATACATGGATTTCAAATTTCTTTTTTTTTACCAGTATAAACTTTTACTTTAATTTCATAATAATTAATTTCTATTCAGGTCAGTGGGTGGCATGGTGATTAGGGCACTGGACTCCCACATGGCCAACCACAGTTCAAGTCCCAGACCTGGCGGCTAGCTTTCTCACTCTCTCCCTCTGTCTTTCTCTGTCTTTCTCTGATGAACACGTGTACCCTACAGCAAGTTGAACATTAATGACAATAAATAAAATAAAATAAATAATTCCTTAAAAATAATAATTCCTTAAAAATAACAATTAATCTTTATTTATTATGCCAAACTGATAAGGCCTCAATTTGGTAAGATGTTTCCGAATCCACAAATATTTCTTTAAAATGTTTTCCTTGATGACAGTCTAATTCAAAACAGCTTTCCCTAGACCCAATCTACTCACTAGCTTTCTTTGTTAACATTTACTGAACACCAGCTCTACGCCACATCTGAGCTTGTAACTTTACATTGTTATCACATTTAATTCTCACAAGAAACCTGCTAGGTAATTATCATGATCCCCAGTCTACTGTTAAGGGAATTGAGGCTGAAAGCTACACTACGGTGGAGAACAGAATCAAATCTGTAGCAATGCTATCAAACCCATGCCTGCTTTTTCCATTGTCCCACACGGGTGCCCCAAATTGGAAAACACTGCATTCTAAGCATGAAAAACTAGGCAAATGCTATGAGTCTCATGAATGAAAAAAGATGACTAGTTCACCCCTGGGGTTTAAAAATATATAAACTAACACTTACATTTGAATTTGTGTTATGAGATTATTCAATTGGAATAAAATAAATTCTGAAACTTATAGAAGTATAGTCCTTTATAATAAGCAAGTAATTATTAAAGTATAATAAGCAAGTAATCATTAAAGTCTATTCAAAGATGCCAGAGATTCACTGATTATAAACACAGAAGAGTAATGACTCTTTTGTTCAAGTAAGATGATTAAGAGAGTCTCAGCCTCAGAGACTTTAGCCAAAGTTTTTTGTTTTTTTCTTTTCTTTTTTTTTTCTTTTTTTTTTTTTATAGAGATTTTTGCTATAGGGCGTGTTTGCTTGCCAGAGAGACAAAGAAAAACAGAAAGAGAAAAAGTGAGAAATCACCCCCCAGAGGGAATGACCACACCTCAATCCCTTCTCCTCCACCCTCCTCTTGGGATCTCAAGCATGCACACACACATGTCCGGTATGGTTTTTAAGCCACCAGTCTGGGACGTGAACCACGATTGATTACATGGGAGTCCAGCGACATAACCATTATGCCATCTGCTGGTCCCAGTTTATCAGTTTAATAAATGATAGGTCAATGTGGATCCATCCATTGATGGCTGGGTTCTGAGATTTGTCCCATCAGCTCCCACTATATGTCTCCCTTTGTGAAGACACACAGCAGTTCTTGTTCAGTCAAGGGACATCCCTAATGACATCCCTAATGACATCTAGGTCTAACTTAGCGCCATCAAGAAACAGTAGGCCTACCACTACTGGGAACCTCAGTAGGTCCTTGGATTAGAACTAAGAGAAGACAAGCCACCCTTCCTGTGAATCGGAATTTTTAAATCAAGGCGTTAGCATATATTTCTTTTTTTAAAGAATTATTAATTTAATTTAATTTAGTTTATTTAAAAAATTTGACCAGAGAAAGAGAGCAGGGGAGAAGGACAGTGAGAAAGTAAGCTACCAGGTCTCGGATTGAACTACAAGCAGCCATGTGGGAGTACAAGGCCTTAAGATATGCCACCTAACAGCCCCACATACATTTCTGACAGGAATTTGAAGACCATATAGCCTTTCTGAAAAGCAATTTGGGATTACCTATCAAGAACTACAATCCAATTCACATTCTCAGATCCCAAAATTTTTTGTCCAGACATTGATCCTAAGGATATAATACGGGGACTAGCAGTTAGTGTAATGGCTGTCGCTGAACTCTCATGTAGTCAACCACAGTTCAAGTCTCAGACTCAGTGGTTTAAACTCATGCCAGGCAAGTGTGCATGCATGCCTAAGATCCCAAGAGGAGAATTGAGGAGAAGGAATTGCAGTGTGGCCATCCCCCCAGGGGGTGATTTATCATTATCTATCTCTCCATCTCTCTGTCTCTGTCTTACTGGTGAGCGCACACACCCTATAGCAAAAAACCTCTCCAAAAAAAAAGTATATAATCCATGGTTACAAACATTTATATACAGAATGGCTCATGGCACTTTTCTATTAGCATAAACTCTAGAAACAACTTACATGCCCCCTAAATGGGAAAATAAGTAAATAAATTCAAGTATTATCAGAGTACCATGAGTTATTAAAAACTGTGTCAATGAGGATGTGGAAGAATAGGATCTCCTGACCAGCAGTTAAAGTAATGGCTATGTCGCTGGACTCCCACGTAGTTGACTGTGGTTTGCGTCCCGGACCCGGTGGCTTAAAACTCACGCCAGGCGCGTGTGTGTGCGTGCCCAAGATTCCAAGAGGAGAATGGAGGAGAAGGGATTGCAGCGTGACCATCCCCCCTGGGGGGTGATTTCTCACTTTCTGTCTCTCTGTCTCTCTGGCAAGCACATGTACCCTATGGCAAAAACCTCTAAAAAATAAAAATAAAAAAAATAAAATAAAATAAAAAATAAAAAATAAAACACATAGAATAGGATCTCTCCCAGCTTTATCACCAGAATCGTAAATGGGCCCAACCCATAGAGGGAAATCTGGTAGCTCATTCCTTCATTCAAGAATTACTTGCCCCTGGCACCATATCTGGTCCTTGGAACAGCCATCACAGCTCATACTGCACTATCATCTGATCTACCAAGTCTGCCTCTGGGAACTTATCCTTCACACATATTCCCAAAAATGGGGAATGACATATTTTTAGGTTATCCTTCACAACAACTTTGTAATAGTAAAACCTTGTAGGGACCAGCAGATAGCATAACGGCTACGTCACTGGACTCCCATGTAGTCGATTGCAGTTTGAGTCCCAGACACAGTGGCTTCAACTCACACCAAGCACGTGCACATGTGTGTCCAAGATCCTGAGAGGTAAATTGAGGATGTGGACAGAAGTCTGACTACTTTTCCTATTTTTCCAGAATCTTTTCAAAAGGGACTAGGGAAGTCATGCCCACAAACATTAACAGACCATTTATTTTCTATTAACAGAATTCTTCCTATCTCCTGTCCCTGGCATAGTATCTTTGAGATGTATATTTCAATGGATTACAGTATATTCTTTTGCTTAACTCTTCCCAAGACACAGAACTTCCCTTTCCTTGAGATGTAGATTAAGCCTTTCTTTAACTAATCTCTTCCCAAGACACAGATCTTCCCTTCCAATCACCAACTTAAGAACTGTGAAACCCGGGAACCAGCAGTTAGCGTAATGGCTAACTGGATTCCCAAGTAGTTGACCGCAGTTCGCGTCCCGGACTCGGTGGCTTAGAACTCACACAGGGCGTGTGTGCGTGCCTGCCCAAGATCCCGAGAGGAGAATGGAGGAGAAGGGATTGCGGTGTGACCATCCCCCCTGGGGATGATTTCTCACTTTCTGTCTCTATGTCTCTGTCTGTCTGGCGAGCGCACACGCCCTGCTCAAAAAAAAAAAAAAAAAAGAACTGTGAAACCCACCCATAGCCTACAAGCCCCAACTTCTACATGTCCCACCTTTTTTGGGCCAGATCAATGGAAAATCTTTTCACTAAATGCTGTCTGTCAATCTCAAAAACGAATAAAAGGAACCCCTGTACATGATCACCCTGAGAAAGGCATGTATGCCTCTTTTCCGGACCTAGGTCACTCCTATTTTGGCTTGGAAATAAACCGTATTAATTATTAATTATTAATTTTACAGTTGGTTATTTTTCCGTCGACAAGGAGAAGGGATTGCAGCATGGCCATCCACCGGGGGTGGGGGGGTGATTTCTCACTTTCTGTCTCTCTGTCTCTCTGTCTCTCTCTGTCTTTCTGGCGAGCACATGCACCCTATAGGAAAAAACTCCCCCCCCCAAAAAATGTCCATCAATAGAAGCCAAGTAAAATATGGCATGATTCATCTACATAGCAGAATAGTATTTGGCACTCTAAGGGAGATGGAGTTCTCCATGTGTTGATACAAAACAATTTATAAGATATGTATTTAAGTAAAATAATGTAAAGGGCTTGTCTCTGACAAGGGCATGCACCCTCTGGCCAAAATAAGCCCAGTAAAATAAATCACAGTGGCCTACCATGTTGGGCCATGAGGGGAGGAATAGGCATAAAGTATTTTTTAAAAAGAGTTTCAGGGCTGTCACAGTATCCTGTGTTGTGTATTCCCGTATCATCTCATACAAAAAAATATTCCTGTATCTTCTCATACAACCAAAAGACTAAGGTAACATTGGGAAAGAAAAAGAAAGTAAACCCCATAAAATCCCAAACCACATTATTCCATGTGCATCTATGTAGAATTTAGGGCGTACATTCAAATAAGTGCCATGAATAATTGAAAAGTGGACTTTTCGTGACATTTTGTTTATTCACATATAATACAAATCGAATTCCACTAAAATAAACATGAGGAGACACTCTGCATACTGCAGTGATTATAGGAGAGTCTCACTGACAAAAATAAGAATTGCTTAAGACCAGGGCTCTGACTGGGACAAAGAAAGATTTTCATTACATACCAATTTCCCTCCAAACCCTTTTTCTGACCTTTATTTGATTCACTTTCTGATTCAGTTGTCATAGCTCTGGCTTGAAACAAGAAACATGAGCCTAATGTTTAGAATTCGCTATATTTACCATTTGGTTCTCAGGATTAAAAAGTAACTAATTTCTTGAGACCAGCAGATGGTGTATGGCTACATTGTTAGACTCCCACATGGTTGACTGCAGTTTGAATCTGGGACCCCGTGTCTTGGAAGGGTGTCTTGGAACTCACCGGGTGCATGTGTGTGAGTCCCCAGGATCCCAAGAGGAAAATGGAGGAGAGGGCATTGTGGCATGGCCATCCCTTCTAGGGGGTGAGTTCTTGCTTTCTGTCTCTCTGTCTCACTCTGACTCTTAGGTGACTGCACACATCCTATAGCAAAAATCTCTCTTTGGGGCCAACCATTGGCATAATGGCTATGTCACTGGATTCCCATGTAGTGGACCTCAGTTAGAGTCCCAGAGCCAGTGGCTTAAAACTCACTCCAGGCACATGTGCGTGTTTATCCAAGATCCCAAGAGGAGAATGGCAGAGAAGGAATTGCAGCTTGGCCATCCCCCCGAGGGGTGATTTCTTACTTCCTGTCTCTCTGCCTGATTTCTCACTTCCTGTCTCTCTGCTTGTCTTTCTGACAAGTGCACACGCAGTATAGCAAAAACCCCTTAAAAAAAAAAAAAAAAAAAAAAAGCTCTTAAAAAAAAACTAATTTTTTAATTGATTTAAAAACACAAAACCTGTATATTCTGCTCTACTCAAAATCCTTTTTCAGGCCTTGAGCCCCCTAGTCATCTCTGTTTCTAAGCATCAAGCATGGTGCTTGTTTAAATGAGTAGGTATTTGTTTAAATGAATTAACCCTGCCAGTCTAAGTGACAAATTCTCTGAAACTGGGTTTGAAATTAGCTAAGTAGAATGTCAAATTTAAAATATAACTTTATTCCAATTCAATAAGAAAATTTCAGAAATCATTTCAACAGATATTTCAAAAACTAGAAATCAACAGTCCTAAAACTGAAGATTTAGCATGGTATGTAATTTTACTATATTAGTAAAACACATTTTTGGATATATATCATTAAATCAGTGTAAGAGTAATGCCCCACAAAATGTTCAATATCAATCAAACCTAGATGGGACCAACATAAATGCTTCCAAATATACTGAAGTCAATCTGCTGTCTTCTGTAGGCAAAAATGCACCCACCATTCTAGAACTGAAGAAGATACACAAATCGTAGGTAGTCTCAGCTAAAATGCATTCAAGATTATTAACTAGAAAACAAATAAGACCACCATCTCTCCTAATTTACAAATCAGGTTAACCCAGGAAATTAGCTTGGCTTAATGATGGTTTAATATTATACACCGATGCAATCTAGGCCATCTTCAGTTAAGTGGCTTTTGAAAATGACTTAATCTTGCGTTAGTTTGAAAAGGGCCTCTGATGCAGGAAATGGCGTGGATGGTACTTAGATGCCACGATAAAGTACAGGCTCGAGGCGTTTGGGCATTAGATCCAAATTAGCTGGATGACTGGGAAGGTTGCCTAGGTGCTTACAGAAGAGGTCGGTCCTTAGAGAAATGCTGATGGCTGTGACCGTCTCCTTTCTTCAACGTCTACATCCCACAAAGTTGGCTGCTTTACAGGACGGCATTAAGTAAGAAGCTAAGGAGTGAGAGAAATCCAGTCTCTTGCCAGATTCCCCATGGCATAAGTAACAGCTGTAGCCATTAAGCAGCCACCAGGGGACGTAGTTAGAGCAACACCCCAAGTAGAAGACTGGGGTCAGGCAGCTGCGCCACAGAGACCAGAGCCAAGGCTAACAGGAAGTCCTCCAAGCAAGAATCCAGCCTCACGGCAGTGGCAAACACCTTTCTGGATCATGGTGGCCCGTATTTGAGAACCATAGTATGAGCACTCACGTGTCAATGCAAAAAGCCTGTGCCCTGTAAGCGCTAATCATGGTTTCTTCATATCAATAGTGTTGATGAAAACTGGAATTGGACCTATTTAGGAAATCCCATTTCGTATCAGGGATGTGCAGAAGAGCACCTAATCAGCAAGAATATTTACAGTTCTCCAGAAAGAAATGACTCGTTTTGGACACTACTGATTACTATAGATATCAAAAAACACCCCAACGAAAAGATTTATAACAACCTGATAGCCATAAAATACATATATTCAATACAGTTATGCTTTTTCCATGCTGCTACTGGGGGTCATCCAAGAAAGAGTTAAGTACATGTGGTCTTCAATTCGAATCAAAGGCAAGATATGATGTTAAACCACAATTTTAATATTTAAAACCATTTCTAAAAAAGAAAAAAAAATCCTCTTATAGTAAGATTTTCCCACCTACATAAGAATAAGCACGTGAGAATGATAGCTTTATGCAATTTCTTCAAAAGCAAAGGGAATTTTCTCTTCTTTTTAGGCTACTATTTGTTAGTCAAAGGATAATCATAAATCCTACTCATTCATCTCTATCTGCAAGAAATGTCTGGATTTCTTTACTTCCAAGAGAATCCCATGTTCAGTGAAAACCAGATCAGTAAATAGCATTACCTATATGTGTGCATGGAAGAGTATGACTTGAAATGAAATATAACAGTATACCTCTTAAAATATCTATTAATATTTAATAGATATTCTAGAGAAGAAAATGCTTTTAGGAAATAAAAATTAGTTAGAAGTTAGACCTAATAAGCATTGCGTGAACAGCTTGAGTCCCAAGTATAAACGATGATCCACAAAAGTTATGAAAACCTTAAAAAGGGCTAAATGTGCGTGCGCACAGTAGGCATTACTAGAGTTACCACCATCCTTTGAGGAAGTCTTAGAAGTAGATGTTTCATTTCAGTTGTCACATTAAAAACAGATTCATCATTGGTCCAGCTATGGCACTTCACTACCTAATTTTGAAGCCATATGGGAAGTCTCTGGGCTTGAATCCCAGGTCCATCTGAATGTACCTGGCATGCTTGTAGGTATGCATATGATCCTGGCCGGCTGTGGAAAGGGTCAGGGCATAGTAAGTCTTTGTCAGAGGTCCCTGTCTCCTCCTTAACCTCAACAAATAAATAGATTGAGACCAAAGCTTGACAAAAGGACCCTGATATTTCAAAAAAGTAAGTACAAGTTAAATCTTTGTCCTGTTTAATCACATTCCCCATAGGTGACATACCTCTGTTTTTAAAGACAGTCCACTGTTAAAGAATATTGTTGCAACAGCAATGTAGGATACAGTTATTTCTGGCTTCAGTGGTCCTGAAAAGAGAGGAAAGAGTTATTATTAGAAGAGAATGTTCAGGAGATAATTTGGTATGAAAGAAAAATCTACTGAAGAATAATAAAGGTACTTCGAATAGTAGTGTTGCCCCTAGACTTCTACTGTACTGAGAGAGTTAGGCATTTGCTAGGACCCAGCCTAACTCCACAGGGGGTTTTCCAGAGAGCAAGGCTGTCAATTTAGAGCTGTATCTATCCTCAGACCAGAAAAATTAAAACACACACACACACACACACACACACACACAGGAGAGGTGATAAACAACATCCTTAAATATAGGTCCCAATAATATCTACCACATATCAGTGATTACGTAACAATCAAAATACCCCCAAGCCCAAATCAACGGAAGAAATTCCCTCCTCTTTAGCAAATATATTTTTAATTGCCAGAGGGTGTGAGTACTCACCATAGAGAGACAAGAAACAGAGAGAGAGGGAAAAAGCACCCCCAATGGGGTGTGGTCACACTGCAGTCCCTTCTCCATTTCTCCATTCTGTCAGGATCTGGGGCATGTACACATCAGGGCTCGGATTCAAACTGTGGTCAGCCATATGGGATCTGCTTCTCTTAACTATGAGGCTATGGGGCTGGCCACAAATATTATTTTATTCCTTCTAGGTTATGCATGCATTCAATTATGCCCAAGAGTATTCATTCTGCCAATATTTATTGAGTACTCACTATGTGATTGAAATAATGCATATAAAGTAATTAACAATATACTGCAATGACACAGCAAAAGAAATAATTAATAGAATTGGGGCCAACGGGTGGCATGGTGATTAAGGTACTGGACTCTCACATGGCCGACAGTGGTGTGAGTCCCAGACCTGGTGACTTGCTTTCCCACTTCCCTTTCTCTCTGTCTATCTCTGGTCAAAATTTTAAAAAATAATAATAAGTAAAATAAAACAAATAATTTTTTAAAGGAAACAATTACTGGGACCAGCAATTAGTGTAATGGCTATGTTGCTGAACTTCCATGTAGTAGACCGTGGTTTGAGTCCTGGACCTGGTGGCTTAAACTCACACCGGGTGCGTGTGCATGCGTGCTCAAGATCCCCGAGAGGAGAATGGAGGAGAAGGGATTGCGGCGTGGCCATCCCCCCTGAGGGGAGGGGTGATTTCTTGCTTTCTGTCTCTCTGTCTCTCTCTTTCTGGCAAGCGCACGTGCCCTATACCAAAAAACACACAAACAAACAAAAACAAACAAACAAACAAACTTTAAAATAAATAAATAAAACAATTACTAGAATAAAGAGATAAAGAGACAGCCCACAGATTGGGAGAAAATAATTGTAAATCACACATTGAATGAAGTACTAATATCTAAAGTATATAAGGAACTCCAACTACTTAATAACCAGAACACAGCCCTATTAAACAAGAGCCAGCTGACTCTGTGGCCTAGTGGTTAAGATAACTGGACTCCACATGACTGACCACACAGATTGAGCCCAGACCCAGCAGCTAGGAGAAACATGCCAGGCACATGTGCACATATGCATGCCAAAAATGCCAAAAGGAGGGAGAAATGGATAAGAAGAAATTGCAGTGTGACCATTCCTCAAAGAGGGTACTTTCTCCTTTCCCCAGCTCTCCCTGTCTCTCTGTCTCTCTCTACAAAAACACACACCCTCTAGTAAAATAGATAAATAAATTTAAAAATGAGCAAAGGACTTGAATAGACTTTTCTCAAAAGAAGACAAGAAAACAACTAACAGGACAATGCTCAACATCTCTAATGAGCAGAGCGATGGAAATGAAAGACAACTAGGTATTGTCTAATACCTCTTAGATTGAAAATTATCAAAAAGATGAACAATAACAAGTGTGGTAAGGATGTGGAGAAAAGTGAACTCTTATACTTTGTTGATGGCATAGCAAATTAGTACAGTCATTTTACAAAACACTATAGAGGGATCTCAAAAAACTAAAACTTGGGACCAGCAGGTGGCGTGGTGGTTATGGCGCTGGACTCTCCCACATGGCCAACCGTGGTTTGAGTTCCAGACCTGGCAGCTTGCTTTCTCACTTTCCCTCTCTCTCTCTTTGTATGTCTCTCTAGTCAAATTAAAATAAATGAATGTATAAATACAAATAAATAAATTATTATTTTTTCAAAATAATAAAACTAGACTTACTTAATGACCCCACAATCCCACTACTTAAACCCAAAGAAAGTTAAATCAAAATGCAGAAGAAATGTCTGCATTTCCATGATCATTGCCTCATTAGTCACAACAGCCAAGATGGGAAATAACCTAAGGGTACAACAACAAATGGATGTATTTAACAAATGTGGGATCTATACACAATGGAATCCTACTACTCAGCCTTAAAAAATAGGAAAATGTCATTTGTGACAAATGGATGAACCTAGAAGTTACTACACTAAGTGAAATAAGCTAAGCACAGAGAGGTAAATACTGTATGATCTCTCTTACATATGAATGACAAAAAGTCAAAGTCATAGAATTCTCCAGCTAGAATTAGAGAGTAGCATGGTGGTTATTAGAGACTAGGGAGTAGGAAGGGTGTAGACAGGGGAAGGGAGATGGTCAGCAGGTGCAAAGTTTCAGTTAGATAGGAATAATAAGTTCTGATGTTCTATTGCACAGTACGGTGACTATAGTTAATAACACATTGTGTATTTTTTTTCCTTCAATTCCCAGAGGGAGTGTGCACTTGCCATAGAGTAACACAGAGAAAGAGAGACACACAGAGAAAGTACCCACAATGAGGCCGGGTAATACCAAAATCATTTCTCCATTTCTTCATCCCGTCAGGATTTTGGCATACACATGCCCAGCGTATTTTTAAGCCATAAGGGCAAGATTTTGAATCTCTCTCAGACTCATGGGATTCAGCTTCCCTAACACTAAGCTATGGGGCTAGTTCTTCATTGTGTATTTCAAAATAACTAATAGAGAGGAGTTAATTAGGCTGGCATCACCACAAACATGTTAACACTGCAAGGACCATAGGTGCCACCCTAATAGTTAAACTATCATTTGTGACAGGATTGGCCAAAGGACCTACTGTGCTATCCAAAGAACATCTTTTAAAAGGTACATCTCTGAGAAAAAAATTAATAATAATAACCATCTTATACCTGCATAGCAGAGGTTCTCCAATTTCGACCTGCCTGGAGTCTATCTAGCAATGTGTAGAACTTTATTTTAGGAATACTACTGGCATCTACTGGGTAGAGATCAGGAATTCTGCTCAACATCCTGAAAATGCAGGGCAGCCCCGCCAACAACAAATGATCACACCCAAGATGATAATGGTGCCAAGGCTGAGGAAGCCTGGTGTGTATTTGACGTCCTAACCCATTCCCTTGTACTGATTTGGGCAGTGTCCTGTGAAAATTCTTAGACTTTATTTAAAACAGGGTCTTTATGGATGTAATCAAGTTAAAATGAGGTCTTACTGGATTAAGGTGCTGACTAACCTAATAACTGGTTTTCTTACCAGAAGAGAGAAATTTGGACACAGACACACACAGAGGGAAGATGGCCACGTGAAGAGAGAGCCAAAGACTGGTGTTATATGGCCCCAACCCAGGGTTGGCAAGGATTGCTGGTCAGTAACCACCACCACATGCTAGAAGAGGCAAGGAGGGATTATTCCTCAGAACCTTTGGTGGCTCATCTTTGGTCCATCTTGACCTCAGGCTTCTAGCTTCTGCAGTGATGAGCAAATACATTCCTATCATTCTAAGCACTCGGTTAGTGGCGTTGGCTCCAGCAATCCTAGCCAACAAATGTATCCCCTTAAGTAAATCAACAGGACTACAATCATGGCTCTTCCATCGCCAGAAACTCTGCACTCTATTTACACATGGTGCTCGATAAATAGATGGAAGACCAAGTCCAGGAAAAACCACCATTCATTCGTTCAGCAACATGTCCCAAGGACCTACTATGCCTTAGGCATCCGTAGTACAACAATGAAGAAAAGAAGCAAAGGTGCCCTCAAAGCCTGCAATAAATTATTTTATATACTATTTACACAAATTATTGGCCGAGATGTGAGAGGAGGGAGCAAACGGGAGAAGGCGAGCGCCAAAGGCAATGTGTTTGGGGACAGCAGAGTGTTCAGACTTTTAAAAAGAGGCTCATTATTTTCACACGTGAGTGAGTCTGTCTTCTGCAGTTCATACTTAGAACTCATATTTCTTCGGCAGCAGAGGAGGGTGATTCAGGAGCAGATTTGAAGTCAAGGAATCTGGCTTATTTTGGAAATAGATGACTGCTAGGAATTTTTAATACCCTGATGTATGTGTGTGCGTGTGTGTGTTTTAAATCATCTTTTTTTAAGTCTTTATTTCCTCCGTAAGCAGCAGAAAGGGAAAGAATGATGAGAGACAGTCACCAGGGTCATCGGGGTCTCCACTCTGTGATCTACCCCCAGCCTCAACCAGCCCTAGATCATGGGCATGCATTCCTCTGGCATGTTTAGTCAAGGCTTACATTCATAACCCTCCCCTGTGGGTCAGCCTTACAGTGTACATAAAAACATCCATGTCTTTAAAGCATGTCGCTTTTATCTTCTTCCAATCCCCTGCTTTCCATGAGCCCTTACTCTTGTCCATTATAATTGTATCCACCACGGGGCCTCCAGATTTTCTGTGTAGGTGGGGTTAGGTAGCAATATGGTTTCAAATGTGAGCCAGGAGGCATGTTGAAAGATGCATCTCTGTAGCAAGCAAGTGGTGTTTATTTGGATAGCATGTCTCTCTGGGGTAGCTGAAGCATGTACTGCAATCCACCAACAGCTTTACTTTTTTAAGATGCTAACTCTTGGGGCCAGCAGATGGTGTAATGGTTAGGTTGCTGGACTCCTACATAGTAAACTGTGGTTCAAGTCCTGGACCCAGCAGCTTAAAACTCACACCAGGCACATGTGCATGCATGCCCAAGATCCTGAGAGGAGAACGGAGGAGAAGGGACTGTGGTATGGCCAACCCTCTCGCCTGGGAGGTGATTTCTCACCTTCTTTCTCTCTCTCTCTCTCTCTCGCAAGTACACACACTCTGTAGCAAAAAAATATCTCTCAATTAAAAAAGAAACTTAAAAATAAAGAAGCTAACTCTTCTTATGCCTCACACCTACATAGAAGGAGGTCTTCAAAAAGTTCACAGAATACGTACTATGAAGAAACCACATGTGGATTTCAAAATGTTTTGCACTAAATGAATTTGTACTTTAATTTTTCCACTTAGTTTTTAATTCTCCTCATGCATAAAGACACATAACTATTGACTAATTGACCTAATTCAGTAGAGTAATTCCTGATAGGGTATCCTGTTCTTTGTATTAGGCACACAGCAAAATAACTCTAATCCACAAAAGAACACAGTGAAGATATTCCAGGGCTACCAACAGCGTAAGGAGGAAAGAAAAATTCATTTTGATTTAGAGAAACCAGAGAGAGGCATAATCAACTGAGAGGCTAAGAGACTGCCTAAATTGGAAATGCAGAACTAGCAGTCACCCAGGACTACAATAAAACAGTGGTAAATATTTGCATATAGGTGAGAGTTGGAACTGAGATATAAAAAAAATGGTATTTGCTCCCTCCCAAAGCTACACCTAGTCATTAAAGTGGAATGGAAAAGCACAATCAAAATTAGTCAGAAATACAAAAACAAAAGCAAGCAGCAGCAAATTTTGGCTCCAAATTCTATGCCTTATCATTGGAAGCAAGAGAGAAAATGTCTTGGAATACGTAAGAATGCAAGGAGCTATTATCATGCCATAAAAGCCACTGATCACCAAAGTAAATTTCACTTTCACACCTCATCTAAAGTATTCTGAGATAGTCATGCAAACATACTTCAGCTTATACCCTATTCCAGGTTGTTTTCAATGGGAAAACAAAGCACTTTCCTTTTAGAATTACTGCCTTATCAACAGCAATCATTGAAGCCTGCAGGTGGAAATGAGAAATGTACTCTGTATTTCTAAAGAAGGAAACTTTTCTCTCCCTGAGAAAGAATAGCACAGTGTTGAACTCTACTCATCAACACCTCAGAACCGGCATGTTACATCTACTATGGCTTTTTATTTTCAACTTTCTTCTATAAATTTAAATATGAAATGGAACAGTAAAAAACAAACAAGCAAAAACAGTGAACTAAAAATTCAGTGATCTAAGCTATAAGTATCTGTTATGCTTTTTCCCAATTATAAAGTCATTCAACTTCTCTAATTTTAGGATTCCCCAATCTACTCATGTCCTGCCATACTAACTTAAAAATGGCCACAGATATATTTTTAAGGGAAGTCAGAAGATGCAGAAGTGCGATTCTTTTTTTCTTTATTGTCAGAGGATATGTGTGCCCACCAGAAAGAATTAGAAAGAGAAAGAGAGAGAGAGAGAAAGCAATCCACATAGGCATGGCCACACCACAATCCCTTCTCCTTCACCTTTTCTCCCATCAGGATGTTGGGCACACATGCACTCCGTAACTATGATAGTTTAAGTGCGGACGTCTCACATTTTAAAATAGAATTTAGTCACTAAGTTATTAATCTAGGTAAAGGAGAAGTAGCATCTTAACAAATTGAAAACTACCAAAACTTTGCCTATTTAAAAGACTGTTTAGAAAATTGTTCAACTTGGGACCAGCCGAGGGCATAACGGCTACGTTGCTCCCATATAGTCAACCATGGTTCCAGTCCAAAATTTGGAGGCTTTAATTTCCCGCCAGGCGCATGCGCGTGCGTGCCCAAGATCCCAAGAGGAGAATGGAGGAGAAGGGAATGCGGAGTGGCCATGCCCCCTGGGGGGATGATTTCTTGCTATCTGTCTCTCCAGGGAGTGCACGTACCTTACAGCAAAAATCTCTCTCAAAAAAAGAAAAGAAAATTGTTCAACTGAAAATTGTCCAGTTGATATGAATGCATTGAAAATCATTTTCCGGGCCGGTTGGTGGTGTGGTACTTAAGGGAATCAGATCTCACACAGTCAATTCCCCAGTTTGAGTCCTGAGACTGGAGGCCTGAACAACACTCTGTGCACGTGTGTGTGCCCAAAACCCTGACAGGGAGGAGAAATGGAGGAGAAAGGATGATGGCAGACCGTTCCCCATAGGAGGTGCTTTCTCATTCCCGCCAAACTCTGTCTGTCTGGCAAAAAAGAAAAAAAGTTAACAATCATTTTCTCAGTATACAAAGCCTGTACACAGAAACTTGTGACAAAAAGTCACAGGCCAAAAAGTACATTAGACTATTCTAAAGAGCAGGATAAGACAAACATGTTCAGCAGCCAGCCCTCTCCTTGTTCCTGGATATTTACTGTTTGAACTAGTACGTGAAGGCGTCATCTGGTACTACAGGGGGGTTTCTTTGTATTTAAGAGGTTTTACAAATGGGAAGTCAATAAAGATCAACATAAGTATCAAGAACACAATCTGACAGTGTGTACAGGAAATCACAAAGTTTAACTTTGTTTTCAGAAAAAGTAACTTTCAGACCTAGAGGAGGAAATCATACAAGACCACCGCTGTTCAATATTGGTTGATTTTGTTGAGCCAGCAGGTAGTGTGGTGCTAAAGGTGCTGGATTCCCACATGGCCGACTGTGGTTTGAGTCCCAGACCAGGCAGCTTGAAAATCATGATGAATAAATACATAAATGTTTCATACATAAATATGTACATACACACACACACATATGTATCTATATAGTTGAATGTATAGATATGCATATTCTGTATATATATTTATATATACATATGTATGTGTATGTATGTGTGTGTGCATATATATATACACACACATACAGTATATATATATATATGGAATTGGGGGCCAGCAGGTGGTGCCGGACTCAGACTAGTGAAAATGAGAAATGATATTTGAGATACAATAATGTACCAAAATGCCAATAATCAGAGTCCAAGGGAACAAATACTACTACAGAATTTTAGTCAGCTTTAGTGGTAATGCTTAGGTCACATGGAAAGATTCCAGGTTCAAGTCTTGATGTCTCTATATACAAGGAGTACATATATGCACCGGTGACCCAGGCTGACTGAGGCTGTAATATGATTGAGGGATAAAGACTTTGTGGAAGGGACCAGCAGATGGCATAATGGTTATGTCACTGAACTTCCATGTATTCAGCCGGTTCGAGTCCTGGACCCGGTAGCTTAGAACTCACATTAGGCGCCTGTGTGTGCATACCCAATATCCCAAGAGGAAAATGGAGGAGAAGGGATTGAGGTGTGGCCATCCCCCCCGAGGGGTGATTTCTCGCTTTCTGTCTCTCTGTGTGTCTCTCTCTCTCTGTCCGGCAAGGGTAGGCACCCTGTAGCAAAAATCTCTCAAAAAAAAAACCCTAGAAACAAAAAAACACTTCTGCCTCTCTTTTTCTTCATCCTTTCTCTCATGACAGAAATAAATAAAAAGCAAACAAAGATTACATAATCTATCTTATATATGACTTTTCAGGAAGCTCTAGAGAAATGATTAGATTCTATCACCTTCCTTCCCATGGAGTAATAAGGGATTTCGCCAAACCTAGCCCTGCAGATTTAACCTTAAAGATCACACTCAATTTCACCCCAAACTGAGTGAATAAAAGATCTAACACTAGAAGCGATAATTAATGAGGTATGCATTACAGATCACCACTAAGATATTCTAGTTCTTACTATTCAGTGAGCTCCAGGGACAGAAGGGGAATCCTCTTTTGACAGAACCTGAAATACCAGGCATCACAAGAATTTCCCAAAAGCTCACAGAGAAGGCACGTCAAAGAAGAAATGAATATCTTCAGACAGAGACCCAGGAGGAACAACAGCTTCATTCTCAGTTAAATATATTTTTTGTACTGAGTTGACTATGGAAAGAAAAAATAATTTAACGAAAAAAGCTTTAATTGCCACCACCTTTCTTTAAATAGTTCCTTTCCAATTATTCCTAGAAGCTACTTCTACATGAAAAAATTGAGAGCGGAGAGAAGGAACCCTGTTCTTCTGAGAGATCATTTCTTTCGCTTCCATCATGTGTTAGCAAAAAGGAACAAATAATTCCAAATATCCTCCTGAGCACATCCTACCATGAAGAGAGTGTGTGTCCACTTCTGTCCTTACACGTCCTTCTGGCATGACTTACATGCATTAAGCCTGCCAGTGAACTGGGAAACTGACCAACAAGGTCAAAAAGAATGAATTGAAAAAAGTCAATTCATGTCTAAGAAATGTAGGACAAGACTGTCAAAGGGTGGGGAGGGAGGTGCTTAAAGGCATATTTCCAGTGCCCCCACCAAGACACGCCCTCCGAACGACAAAGCCCCCAGTATTCCGAGATTTAAGAATGTTTTCGGCCCATCTACCTTTCCTTGCCAAAATACACACTGCCCATAGCCTAGCCCAGCGTGCAGGAGCTGAGCCCGAGCAGCACACGGAAGTAGCTCCTGTAATGAAGGAGTGCAACGTGTCAGTCGGCTTGGGAGTTTCTGGAGCGGCAGCAAACGCAGCAAATCATCCCTCTCCAACGTGTGGGCCACCAAATGTGAGCTGGGGGCGGGGGATGTCCTTTTCCATTATTTAGTTTTTTTTTTTAAAAAAAAAACGTGGGAAAGGAGGACTTGAAAACAGACTAAAGAATGAGGTCCACTCCCAGGGAGATAAGGAACTCCTGGCAACGTAGAGTCCCTAGGGATAGGATGCTACTTTGCAGGCTAGAGTAAGTTTCCTTCTCTGTAACCTCACTCTTGGACACAGGGAGTCCTTGATTGTTCGCGTCAAAGGCGACCCGCGCTCAAATGCCTTTGCCCGGTTCCTAATGGCAAGTCCCCTCTGAGGTTAGCAAATGGGGAAATCAGCGGAGGAGCCAAAGGGGACCCGCCGGAATGCTCCGTGTCCCCGGGAGGCGCAGGCACTGGCCAGTTAGGGTCGCCCCTCCTTCCCGAGACTCGCAGCGGAGTTGGGAAGTGGGAACCCCTGGGGAGCGGGCGGCGGCGCGGCACTTACCCCCGTTCACCCCTATGGACGGCTGCAGCTTGGCTCCGGCGATCGCCAGCACGATCCCGACCATGAACCATTCTTTCCTCATTCTCTCCAGCAGCCTCATGTTTGTTAGGGTGGGTGCGTTTTGTTTATTTGTTTGGTTTTTTCTCTTTCCAAGCTGCGAGCGCTTAATCCCCGGGGCGTCTCCACACTTTCCGCGGTCCCTCCAGACATGCAGCAGAGCAAGTCAAATTGCCACTTGTAAACTAAAGACCAGGGGGTTGCTCCGGCGGCTTTGAGGAGGGCTGGGAGTAGTAGTATCCAGTGACAGGAAAGTCTCACTGAGCGCCGCCATCACTACCACGCACCACCTAATAGGCGCGCATCTCGCCCCCTGCAGCTCCGGCAGTGGCTCCCACGCGCGGATGCTCTGAAAGGGCTACTCGGGCCAGGCAAGCAGGAGAGAGCGATCGGAGGAGAGAGGGTGGCCATAAGCGTCTTAAGGCGCCACGGCCAGCCAGTCTTGTCGAGGGTCCCGTTCCAACAAGCCTTGAGCCTCAGCCGCCCGCCGGCCTGGGGCACATGCCCACCGGGAATCTCTCGGTTGCTCCGCCAGGAGCCCGCGGAAGGGCCGGCATGCGGGTAGAGCAGGGATTCCTCTGCTGGGTCTGCGGGATTCCTCTCCTGGGTCTGCGGGGGCGGGGAGCAGGGTTTCCTGCGGCGCGCTTCTTCTAGCCATTACGACGCTTCCAGGACGCCAGGGTTGACGCGTGCGCGGCGAGACCGGGAGGCAGTCCACCGGCTCCAGATCCCCAGTTTGAGCTGCTGCTAGACGCGCGTGGCGCTCGACGCGGGAAAGCGGCTCCCGGGGGCGGGAAGCTTGAGCCCCGAGTTGGAGCTGGGGAGTATTGAACCCTGGACACTGAGCAGACAAACAAATTCGCAGGATCCTCGCCTTCCAGCGCCCACTGCAGTGGGAGGAAGGCGGGCCAGACCCCCTCCCGGGTCAGCCCTGCACCCGGCCTGGTTTGACTGCTAGGGTGCCCGCAGAGCTTCCTTGGGGGGTGCGAAGGGCTCAAAGCCGCACCCCACCGACAAAGCTCCCCGAGTGCAGAATGGGGTCTGAGCTGGGGAGTCCGGAGGGCGCGCGGGGTCGTCTCTTCCTTGACCCCCAGGCCCGCCTAGACCCCTGGACGGATCTGGACAGGGGATCAGGGACCTGGCGAGGGGTGAGGGGTCTGTCCCCCGCTGCCCTTCCCCGGGTGCCAAGTTATCTCTCTTCAGTTTCTCCTTTGAACTGTTGCCTGGCGACCAGTGACTCTGGTAGTTTCACGAATGCACTTTCCACAGGTAGACCTTAGGGCAGCACCAACTCCTCCCTGTTAAATCTTCCAAATAAAGAGAAAAAGACAACATTCTGTGACATTCTGGAGTATTCTGGCATCTGAAATTTAAATGGCACTTAAGGTTTGGGAGGGATTGTTTCCTAGTGCCAGACTTTAATTCTTAATTTATTCCAAGCTTGAAAGAGACTCATCCTGTAATTTACGCTGCGTAGTTAGCTTTATCTTCGTATGACGTGACTTGCTCTCCAAACTAAACTGCTTTAAGCAGTTGTGCTAGCAGTTGTAGGTTACACGTACGGAGTGTCAGCTAATGATACATCAGGCAGCATAAAGAAAAGTTAATCTCAAGATAAAAAGAACTTAATCGAGAGACACTGATGACATTAAACAATTTACCCTGAAAAGAGAGAAACGCATGCGGTGTGATAAACTCTGATGTTAATTATCAGGCAGTCAGGAAATAAGCGAAGATACATGAAAGATAGTTTACAACACAATTATTTTCCTATAGTAATTTCTCTCTAGCTTAAAGAATCATACATCTCAGTCACCAAAGGGAGGCTGTTGTACTAACAGAGCACTAAACACCATGTTTACAGAAATCCAGTCAGTTAAACTTTATGGCTGTTTACAAATTCCTATGTACTAAGAAAGCTTTGATCTGTTTAGAGCAAAAGCTAATCCATGAAAAGACATTTTTGTTTTGTTTTTTGTTTTATTCCCTTTTTGCTGTAGAGTGCATATGCTCACCTGAGAGAGACAGAGAGAGGTAGACAATGAGCAATCGCTCTGTAGGGGGGATGGCCATTCCGCAGTCCCTTCTCCTCCATTCTTCTCTTGGGATGTTGGGCATGCGTGTACATGTGGCTAGTGTATTTTTCAAGCCAAGGGGTCTGAAACTCAGACCATGTAGTTGGGCATGTGAGATCCAGCCACCTTAACCTCCATGTCACCTGCTGGCTGGCCTTTTGTTTTGGTTTTAATGATACTAAAAGGAAAGGAATGCAGTACACTGTGAATTCTGTGCTGTTAAAGCTTGTATTAGTTTGCCGCAGCTGCTGTAACAAAACTGGATGGCTACAAACAACAGAAATTTATTTGCATGGTCTGGAGGCCAGAAGTTCAAGATGTTTGTAGGATCTCACTCCTTCTGAAGGCTCTCTGGGAGAATTCTTCCAGTTTCTGGTGACTGCATTCATTGGCTTGTGGTTATAGTGCTCCAATTTCTGCCTCTTCACATCACATTCTCCCTTGTGTATCTGTCTAGTGGCCAGATCAGTCTCTGCATTCATCTTCACATTGTTCCTCCTCTGCCACTCTGCCTTCTTCTCTTTATAAAGACACTTGTCATTGGATTTAGGACCCATCTGGATAATCCAGAATGGTCTCATCTAGAGATCTTTAATAATATCTTTTAAAATCCCTTTTCCAAAGTAGTTCATTATGCTGTGTTCAATAGTATCCTTCAAAGATTCACCTCCTGGAGCCCCAGAATTTTACCTCAGTTGGAAATCACATCTTTGCAGATGTAATTAGTTAAAATGAGGTAAGATGGGATTAAGGTGGATCTTAAATTCAGTGACTGGTATCCTAATAAGAAGGCCATGTGGATTCACACACGGCCAACCACAGTTCGAGTCCCAGACCCAGTGAGTCAGGCCAGACGCATGTGCCTGTGTGCCCAAGATCCCAGGAGGAAAATGGAGAAGAAGGGATTGCAGTGTGGCCACCCCCTCTGGGGAGTGATTTCTCATTTTCCTCTCACTGTCTCTTTCTCTCTCTCACGCACATGTACCCAGCATGAGTTTTAAGCTGCTGGGTCTGGGACTCGAACTGCACTCAATTACTTGGAAGTCCAGTGACATAACCATGATGCCATCTGCTGATCCCCATCTTTGTGTTTTGAACAAATACTGTGCCTCCATTGTATGCTAGACATGTTTCAGGTGCTGGACATTCGATAGTGAAAAAAAAAAAAAAAAAAACCTCCCACAGAGTTTATAATCCAGTGGAGGAAATGGATGTAAGCAATTTGGAATTTGTAGATTGAAAAGAGTAGGCTAGGGGGTCAGAGGTGACAAGGTGGTTAAGACACTGGACTACCACATGGCCGACAGTGGTTTGAGTCCCATACCTGGCAGCTTGCTTTCTAACCATCTCTCTCTCTCTCTAGTGAGCGCATGTGTCCTATAACAAATTTTTAAAATAATAATAATAAATAAATAAAAACAAATAAATAATTCTTTTTTTAAAAAAAAGGAAAAGAAAAGAGCAGATATTGTGAGTTAGCTAGATTGGAGAAAGTGTCCCTGATAGCTGAAGAAGGAACAGACAGGCAGGTGAGAGAAGGCTGTAACTCAGGGAAGGGAGAGCTGGACACTCCGTGGAACTGGAAGACCATGGTGAGCAGACCAGTTCAGAGCAGTGGGAAAGGTGGGGGGCTGGACAGGACACAGATCTACGTGAAATCTCTCATGTTGTCATAAAGGACTTAGAAGTTATGCAGTATCATAGAAAGCCACTAAAGGATTTTAAACTAGCAAGTAACATGCCCAATTTTGTTAACGTGATTTTTAAATGTATATAGCATTGAGGTTTACTTTTTTTCTCTTTAAATTTGCTATATGGTGCATGTGTTCACTGGAGATAGACGGGGTAGGGAGAATGAGAAAGTACCTCCCAGGGGTTTGGCCACAATCTCTTCATCTCCATTCACTCTGGACTCTGGGCATGCATGCACATGTGCCCAGTGTGTTTTTCAAGCCACTGGGTCCAGGACTCAAACTGAATAGTCAGTCATGTGGGGTCCAGCCACCTCAACCATTACACTATATATTTTTAAAGTTTATTTATTTCTTCCATGAGTGAGTGAGAAAGGGAGAGAGATACACCTTCGATGAGGTCTTGATGCCATAGTCCACCCCCAGCCCCAGCAGCCCCGACTGTGCACTCTTACCACATGTGCATGAGAACATGCCTGGATACAAACTGGAACCTTCCCTGTGGGTCAGCCTCGCAGAGCATTGTGTATGACCTCTGTGCTACCACAAGGCCCCGAGGAGATTATTTCAGAAACAACCTATGGACAAATCGTTCATAAAGAAATAACTAAGACAATGGAACTGGAAAACACAATCAGTCTAAAAACTGTTAAGCAGGGAGAATCAAAAATAAATTACCATTAAAATATAGGGGAACAGAAGGGAAGTCTAAAATGACTCCCAGCGATCTGTCCCATTCCCTCAACCAGAAAAGCTTCACAAAGTTGTTTTGGGGAAGGATCTTAATTTCAGTTTGTACAGCTTGAGTTCAGAGTCCACTGGGGCATGTCAAGAGAGCTGTCCGGGGTGCAGGTAAATAAAGGTTCATTTCATGAGAACGGGATCGGCTCACAAGGGAGCTCTGGGATTCTTCCAGCAACTGTAGGGGTTGTTGATTTTGCAAAATGTAGTAGATGTCTGCTTTTTGATAGTTTGCTAGAGGGTACTTACACTTGCTGGAGGGGACAGAAGAGAGAAAGCACCCCTTATGGGGGATGGTCATACCACAATCCCTTCTCCTCCATTCTCCTCTCAGGATACTGGGCACTGGGCACAAATGTCCAGTATGTTTTTCAAAGCCACTAGGTCTGGGACTTGAACCTCACAGTCAGTAGTGTGAGATCCAGCAGCCTTAACCACCACACCACCAACCGATCTGATATCTACATTTTTTTTTCTTTTTTTTTGAGAAGTTTTTGCTATAGGGCATGTGCGCTCGCCAGAAAGACAGAGAGAGACAGAGAGACAGAAAGCAAGAAATCACCCCCCCTCCCAGGGGGGATGGCCATGCCACAATTCCTTCTCTATTCTCCTCTCAGGATCTTGGGCACGCATGCACACGCGCCCGGCGTGAATTTAAGCCACCAGGTCTGGGATTCAAACCGCGGTCGACTACATGGGAGTCCAGCGACATAGCCATTGTGCTAACTGCTGGTCCCCTGATATCTACATTTTAACCCTTGTTACTTACACTGGCTTCTTCGTGTCTCTGAAGATGGTTCGTTTACTTATTTGTAATATTTATGAACAGTCACTGTTGCCAAAAGCAAGTATTCCTGTGTCTGTTCTCAAAGAGTTTAATAAAATGGTGCTAGGAATGCTGTCTCATTGGGCTGCTGAAAAGATGAAATGGGATAGTATGTTTACATTTTCCTGCATGATATACATACTCACGCATTTATTCTGCAAATAGCTATCGAGCTTCTGCTGTCTACTAGGTACTAGTATAGATACTGGGTTTAGGAGGAAAAGGAAGAGTCAAAGGTCCAGCTTTCCTGCTGTGTTCTGACGACATAAAGAAGGAAAATAACAAGTAGTAATAAGGCCACGGTGTAAATAAAAAAGGTCACATACAGTGGCGAAGGGGTGACTTTAATTAGTCAGGGACAGCATCTTAATCAGTTTGGGTTGCAACAAGTTATCATAGACTGGGGTATCTTTTTTTTTTTTTTCTTTTTGGAGAGGTTTTTGCTATAGGGCATGTGTGCTCGCCAGAAAGACAGAGAGAGACAGAGACAGAAACTGGAGTGGGGGGGTGATTTCTTCTCCTCCATTCTCTCGGGATCTTGGGCACACACGCACATGTGCCCGATGTGAGTTTAAGCCACCAGGTCGGGAACTCAAACCGTGGTTGAGTCCAGCAACATGGGAGTCCAGTGACATAGCCATTACACCAACTGCTGGTCCCAAGACTAGGATATCTTAAGAACCTTATGTGTCTTACAACTCTGGAAACTGAGAAGTCCAAGATCAACATGCCCACAGATGTGTGTCTGGTGAGAATCCACTTCCTGGTTTGCAGGTGGCCATCTTGCTATGTCTCACATGGCGAAGAACAGAGAGAAAGAGCAGGCCCTGGTGTCTCTTATAAGGGCATTAATCCCATCTGAGGGCCCCACCCTCATGACCTAGTTATCTCCC
>NW_006159562.1:1093946-1124902 GCF_000334495.1 Tupaia belangeri chinensis | reverse complement strand
TCCTGCTGATACTATCACACTGGGTTTAGGATTTGGGGATGTGAACATAGGGGAGGGGACATCAACTTTCAGTCCATAACAGACTGCCTCTCTGAAGGATGTGATGTAAACAGAGATCCAAATCACATGGGAAAAGCCTCACCCCTCACCTCCGCTTATATCTGGGAGATGAGCACCTTCGACAGAGAGGCTGCTCAGGAACAGCTCAGGGAAGTCTCCCGGTTTAGGATTTGGGGATGTGAACATAGGGGAGGGGACATCAACTTTCAGTCCATAACAGACTGCCTCTCTGAAGGATGTGATGTAAACAGAGATCCAAATCACATGGGAAAAGCCTCACCCCTCACCTCCGCTTATATCTGGGAGATGAGCACCTTCGACAGAGAGGCTGCTCAGGAACAGCTCAGGGAAGTCTCCCAAGATCAGAACAATCTTGTCATGTGTGTTAGTGGATCATCACATCCTGACTTTTCCCATGACCCAATATTTTCCTATTACTGCTATCCATAGATTTAGTGGCCTAAAATAATACAATTTTATTATATTATTGTTCTGGAGTTCAGATGTCCAAAATGGATATCACTGGGCTAAACTCAACACCTTTCCAATGGGTTCTAGGGGACAGTGGTCTTTTCATTTCCAGCTTCTAAGGTAGCCTGCTTTCCTGGGCTCTCTGTTCTTCCATCTTCATAATCAGCAGTAACCCATCAAGTCTCTCCCAGAAGGAATCACTCTCTTACCCCTCCTCCTTCACTTATATAAACCCTTTTGGTGACATTGGGGTTATGGGATGAATTGTGTTCCCCCTTAAAGATAGGTTGAAGTCCTACCGCAGAGGACCTTAGAATTTTTCCTTATTTGGAAAAATTAAAAAGGAATCAGGTTAAAATGAGGACAGTAGCATGGGCCCTAATCCAATACTAACTGCTGTCCTAATAAGAAAGGGAAATTTGGGCACAGGGACAGACACACAGGGAAAACACATGACAATACATGGGAGAAGGTCATGTGACTGCGGTATAAACAGGGGCCTACCTTAGCCAGGCTGACTCCATCTTGGTAAGTCAAAAACATTTTTATCTCAGTTTAATACTCTATGTTGGAGATTTCTTACAGGAACTCCAAGGAGACAACCCATCAACCAGCCTGGGTGTTGTGTGAGGAAACCCTGTTGAGGGTACCTGCCCCATCTCTTGTGTACACAAGTATGTGCCCTGTCATGAATTAAAAAAAAAAAATAGGGAAGAGGAGGAGGACAAACAGCCAGAAAAGGTACAAAGAAATCAGGAGAGTATGGAGTCACAGAAGACAGGGGGGAATGGAGTTTGATGGAGGCAGACGCTATTCTGGGCAAATGCTACAAAGAATTCACTATGTGCAGATCGTAAGTGACTTCGAAGTTCAAGAGCCAGCCAGTGGCATGGTGGTCAAGGAGTCTGGATCCCACATGGCTGATGGTTGGCTGCATGACTCCAGTCTCAGACTCGGCATCTTGGAAAACATGCTGGGTGTGTGAGAGTGCATGCCCCAAATCCAGAGAGAAGTCATCTCTCAAGGGCAACCTGTTGTTTGGGGGTTTCATTTGTTCAGGAACTTTCCGGGGATGTGTACTTTCTGGGGTTTTCACTCCTACAAGTTGGCTGAGCCATGTTTGTTAAGCCATTCTTTAAAATGAATCACTGGGACCAGCAGTTGGTATAATGGTTATGTCTCTGGACTCCCATATAGTTGACTGCCGTTCAAGTCCTGGACCCAGTGGCTTAAACTCACACTGGGCGCATGTATGTGCGTGCCTAAGATCCCAAGAGGAGAATGGAGGAGAAGGGACTTCGGCGTGGCCATCCTCCCTGGGGGGTGATTTCTCACTTTCTGTCTCTCTCTGTCTTTCTGGTGAATGCACGTGCCCTATAGCAAAAACCTCTCCAAAAATAAATAAATAAATAAATAAAATTAAAAGGAAAAAAAAAAATCACTTGGGGGGCCAGCAGGTGGTGTGGTGGTTAAAGTTGCTGAACTCCCAACATGGCCAGTCATTGTTCTCTCGGACCTGGTGGCTTCTGTTCTCACTCCCCCTCCCCTCTCTGGTCAAATTGGAAAATAATAATAAATAAAGTTAAAATAAAATAATTCTTTTAAAAAATTAATCACTTGGGATATTTTCTTACAGTAGACATGGCCAAAGTTTTCTGGTCATGTATGTATGAGTGTTTAGCATAGACATGGCATGGAGAGTGCCCATGAGCAGTGTCTTAGTGCAAGTCGGGCTGCTGTAACAAATTACCATAGACAGGTGACTTAATAAATAATAGAAATCTATTTCTTACAGTCTTAGAAGCTGGGAGGTCCACAAGAAAGGTGCCAGCAAGTAAGAACACACACTTTGATTCATAGATGGCACCTTCTCCCCGCTTCCTCCTGTGGTGGAAAGGCAGATGGGTTTCCTTGGGTGACTCTGCCCTCATGATCTAACCATTTCCCAAAGGCCCCACCTCTTAATACTATCACATTGGAGATAAGTTAGCAACCTAAGAATTTGGGGAAGGCGGGTACAATCATTCAGGTCATAGCAATGAAATAAAATATGAACTTAAGTAACAAAATACATATCAGGCAAATAAGCCTCTGAACCTAATAAATATCTAATAACACGACATGACTGAACAATACGTGAAAAGTTTAAAGTTCAGTTTCTGTTCATTCTTAGGCTCAAAGTCATTTTCATATGTTCAAGCTGACTGCCTGTGCTGTAATAATTCATTCAAACTTTACACTTCTGTGTCCTCATCATGCTTCTAACTCCATCTTTTCAGTCTATTCTTATGCTCTCGTTCGAGAAAGTCCCAAATCTTGGGGCCAGCAGGTGGCATAGCAGTTACGTCACTGGACCCCCACATGTCTGACCACGGCTCTAGTCCCAGATCCAGTGACTTGAACATTATGCCAGGCACAAGTGCATGTATACCCAAGATCCTAGGAGGAGAATGGAGAAGAAAGGATTGTGGTGTGGCCATCCCTCCTGGGGGGAATTTCTCATTTACCCTTTCACTGTCTTTGTTTCTCTCTCTTTCTCTTTCTCTCTCTCTCCCTGGTGAGCACATGAGCCCTACAGCAAAATCCTCTTAAAAATAAAATTCTCAAGTCTTAGCATAGACTTCCAAGAACATTGATAGTATAGAATCGCATTCAGATAAGTTCAGTAACCTACATCTTAATACATGGAAACAATTTAGGGCCAGCCCCTGGTATGGTGGGTAAGGCAGCTGGATCCCATATGGCCAACTGCATGGTTCTAGTTCCTGACCTGGAGACTTGAAAACCATACCGGATGCATGTGCGTGCATGCCCAAAATCACAAGAAGAGAAGGGAAGAGAAGGGAGGAGAAAGGATTTTGATGTGGCCATCTACCAAGTGCTTTCTCACTTTCCTTCTTAGTCTCTGTCTCTCTCCCCTAGCAAATTTGTAAAAGAGAAACATAACTTAGATGACAGTGCTTGGGTTCAATAATCAACTCGTGTCATTTATTTATCGCTGGTAGATAATTCGTGAAACTCATGTATAGTATGGCATTCTTTTATATTTTTCTTTTGAGAAATTGCGTAAGTCATTCACATTCCCTTTAATCATTTGAAGTAATTACAAATTAAGTGAAACAATCTTTAGGATATACGCACTCTTCAAACAGACACCCATTTATGAACAATGGTTTTGATCAGGGGATGCTTTTCAGACAAGTGAATGTTGCTAGCACCAAAATGTTACCATGAAAGAAAATGCTGACTTATTTTCCTGTATTCCAAATACAGCAAAGATGAAGATGTACTGTGTTCGTGGTGATTACAATGGAAGACTACCAACACATGCATAATTTGGAAACACATTACAGCTGGCGAAATAATTTCCCAAATACATGTCTGGCAGTCCACTTTTCTGAGCATTGCTAAAATGCTTTACGGAGATAGAGCACCATTTTCTTCCTTGATGTTACCTCTCCCTAGAACGACTCACAAGCTAATATTCAACAGTTATGAAAAGTCTAACTCAAGTATAGGAAGCCATGCTTTACATTAGGCTGGGAGTGGGACCACTTCTCTTTTCTCAGCAGAGGAATTTAGGTACTTAGTTTCTATTGTATTTGTGTTCATGAGAGATATGCACGCAGATCCCCTCAATTCAAATGCAATTATGCCCTCCCCACAGTGAGAGTGACTGGGTTTGACGGGCTTCAAAGACGTAAGGCTGCTTTCCTTTTTTTAACCCACAGCAGGTGAATGGGGCTCTTTGCAGAAGACCTTACACTCTGGTGGTTTGTGGAACCTCTCTACCTGATAGTTTCCCAGTCTCGTAAGTGGAAATCTGTCTCTGGAAATGAAGGGGAAAGAGGAGAGGAGACAGTAGCAGATGAGAAGCGATTGGGAGACACAGAGAATAATGGAGGGAAATGCAGCTACAAAGAGAAGAATCATTTAAGGCTATTAGATGACAAATCCACGTTAATGCAGTTATTATACCTGTAGATATAGAAAAATGATCATGTTGACAATGCTTCATCACACAATCCGTGTCAATAAATGAAGAAGGATATATAAAGAGTGAAAGGAGGTTCATACTCTGCATAACCGTATTACAGAAGCACTTGGGAAAATGAGCTAAGCTAAAACACAAAGGCACCGGTAATGAAGGGTGACTGGGCTCCAAAGAGAAGTTTCAAAAGTGAGCATGCTCCTGCGTGTGTGTGAAATAGCACGAACAATATAGGTTTTGCTATTTTAAATCAATGAAATATGTACCTACCTTACGGTATCAGAACAAAAGGAATGTATAATAATTATCGTGTGGGGCCAGCCCTGTAGTCTAGTGGTTAGGGGAGTCGGGTCCCACATGGCTAACCATGGCTCGAGTCCTGGCCCCTGTGGCTTGAAAAACACACCAAGAGCATGTCATGCATGCCCCAAATTCCAACAGGATAAAGAAATGGAGGAGAAGAAACTGTGGCATGACAAGATTCCACTGGAGGTTGCTTTTTGCCTCTTTCTCTCTCTCTCTCTTGCTGTATGTCTCTCTGTCTGGTGAGTGCACATATATTTTGGCAATTAAAAAAATACCCATGTGATGTTGATTTTCAGATAAAAGGTAGCTGCCAGCATTCTTCTCAGGCAGCCCGAGGTTGTTTATAGAGTAATTATCTGCTTCCTGTTCCTGAGAGATAGTATTATCTGCTAGAAAAATTATATATAACTACTATATCTCTTGAGTGTCCTCTGAGGTGGATGTCAACTGGGGTTATAATTCCACCTTAAGAAAGAATAAAGATCTAGGGACCAGCAGTTGGAGTAATGGCTATGTCGTTGTACTCCCATGTAGTAGATCACTGTTCTAGTCCCAAACTCAGTGGCTTAGACTCATGCTGGGCACGTGTGTGTGCGTGCCCAAGATCCCGAGAGGGCACTGGAGGAGAAGGGATTGAGGCGTGGCCATCCCCCCAGGGGGTGATTTCTCACTTCTGTCTCTCTGTCTTTCTCTGTCTTTCTGGCAAGCGCATGCACCCTATAGCAAAAATCTCTCAAACAAAACAAAACAAAAATGAAAACAAAGAAAAAAAAAAAAAAGAAAGAATAAGATGTAGAAGAAAACTTTCAGAGCCTTACATCTCTGATTTAGAGACCTGTACACAGCAGGCTAGGTTCATGCAGTTCCCAAAGGCCGCACATTTCAAAAGAATAGACGGGGCTGACGGATCTAAGGGCTGTGTCATTAGAGTGGGTGGTGGAGATCCCTGGCAGTCTCCCATTGTCCACTCTCGCCTATTTCCTTTGTGTTAAAACCCCTGATTCTAGCTGGACATGTAGCTATTAAATAAAGATGAGAGCTTCCTTTGAAGACAGTGACTAGGTATGCATCTAAGTTCCAGCAACAGAAACCTGACAGCGCCTGGTTTCTGGGGAGTTCCTTACAGGAAGGGCACAGGCACCTCGTGATTCCTTGCTTCTTGCTGGCTGGGATGCAGATGAAAAGGCTGGATTGTCTGCAGCCATCTGCCAAGACTGGCAGCCCAGCAAGATGAGAGCAGACCACCCACTGCCAGATTATGAGCACAGTTGGCCCTCTGTGTCCTCGGGTTCCACATCTGCAAACTTAACCAGGCTTGGATGAAAAACGATCCCTCCTTGCTGACATGTACCATGTAGTTGGGCCTCTGATGGTTGTATCTGTACCGAACATGGACGGCCTTTCTTTTCTTGCCATTGTTCCCTAAACAATACGATATAACAACTATTTACATAGCCTTCGTATTGTATTAATACTGGGTTGCCGGGAAAGTCATGACACATTTTTGCATAGAAGAATACATCATGACTTCCCCACAATATATGTAAGTAATTAGAAGTGACTAATATTACAAGTAATCTAGCAAGGACTTAAAGTACACAGGAAGACGTATGTAAGGTATATGCAAATACCATGCCATTTATATTAGGGACTTAAACGTCTGGAGATTTTGGTATTGGGGAGTAGGGTTAGGAGTAACCAACCTCCCAAGGATATGAGAACAACTGTATATAAGAGAAATAAACCTCTGGGACCAGCAGTTGGCATAATGGCTATGTCGCTGGACTCCCACATAGTTGACCATGGTATAAGTCCTGGACCCAGTGGCTTAAATTCATGCCAGGCACGTGTGCATGCGTGCCCAAGATCCTGAGAGGAGAGTGGAGGAGACGGGATTGCGGTGTGGCCATCTCCCCTGGGGAGTGACTTCTCGCTGTCTCTCTATCTCTCTGTCTCTGTCTTTCTGTTGAGTGCATGCACCCTATAACAAAAACCTCTCAAAAAAAAGAGAGAGAGAAACAAATTTCTATCTTATTTTTCACTATTTTTGTGAGTTGTCTATTACAAACTTAATCTTTTTTTTTTTTTAAGAATTTTTAAAAGTTTGACTTTATCTATTTATTTTAATTTGGTCAGAGAAGGACAGAGAGAGGTAGACAGAGGGAAAGTAAGAAAGTGAGAAAGCAAGTTGCCAGGTCCAGGACTTGAACTGTGGTTGGCCATGTAGGAGTCCAGCACCCTTAACCATCACACCCCCTGCTGGCCCCCCAACAAGCCTAATCTTAAATAATGTGTTATACATTTCCAAAAAGACCTAAAGAGTGCTAAAATAAAGTGAATTTCTAACTGTGACTAATGCCTACTTGATTGTTTTTAATTCCTACAGTCTCTTAAACCCGTGTACAGTAGAAGTAAATCGTTGATGATAGAGGATTAAATAGAAAATGAAGGCTAGAAGACTGCTGTTGTAAATACTCATCTTGGTAAATCAAATTCGTGCATCTTTGGATGAGAGAAAAAGCAGAAGCTACATTTGAAGCCACCTCGGAGTCATACCAGGTCTGTCATCTATACGTGGTGTTTTCAAGTACTCTGGGTCTCCTAGCATTGATTGTCTGGCTGGCTCCTGACCACAGAATGACTCTGGATACTAGGATTGAAATTCTGTAACAATTAGGTAGAAACAGTTGCCACTGCCATTCTCCAAGAGAAGAACCACTTTACTCCTCTCCTTCTGCAGGGACTGTTCCAGTCATCAGTCCCTCTACCAAAGGGACTTGAGCCACTGGCCCAGTGGTATTTCCCAATCTGTAAACTTTTTTTAAAAAATACACTATTTTATTTGCCAGAGGGTGTGAGTGCCCCCAGAGAGAGGAAGGAAGAAGGAGAAACCAACCCTCCCTCCAAAGGACATAGTTGCAGCCTAATCCCTTCTCCAATTCTCCATCTTGCTGGGATTTGAACATGCACACACACACCCAGCGTTTTTTAAGCTGCTGGGGATGGATAATCAGCCATGTCGGATCTGGTTCCGTTAACCACCAGACCAAGGGCTGGCCCCGAATTTGTACATCTTATCAAAGAGGAACTTTTAAATCCACATCTCCTAATTACTAGCCTGATGATCTTTGTCCTGTACCAGGGTGGGCAAACTAAAGGCCTCAAGGCCAATCCTCTTTTTATAAATAAAGTTTGACTGAAATGTGACCACAGCCATGCCCGTTGTTTAGTATTGTCTATGGCTGTTTTCACTACAATAGGAGAGCATTTGCAACAAGAGCTTATCATCTGACAAAACCAAAATATGTATTATCTGACCCATTATAGGGGTTTGCTTTTGTAGAAAAGTTTCCTGCTCCCTCCTTCCATGTAATAGACCATGCAGGTGAGAAACAGCTCTGACACTGCATTCTGTCCAGTCCTCCCTACCTCAGGATAACTCCCCGGATCTGCCTACTCGAGGGTGCGGCTTGCATGCTTTTTGCTCAGGTATTGCAGAACTTTATGATTAAATCCCACAGCTGGTATTTTCCTGCACCAACCCCAAACAAGCAGCACTTTCTTGAAAATTCAACATAAAGCTCTAAAAGGTGCCAAAGAAATAAATAAATGGATATAGAAAGTCTATATATTAATATATATATATAATTTTATTTACCTTATGTATATAGTTATATGTGTGTAGGTTACATGCAAATACTAGCTATTTCTCTAAAGGATTTCTTGGGGAGCAGGAGTCAGGGAAATCAATCCCCCAGGATATTAAGAACTGCATATAACAGAGAAACCAACTTCTTTCTGGTTTATCACTATTATTTTGAGTGTTTTATTTTCTACATATAGATTATTCATCTAGAATCTCAATGGAACTGAGCACCTACATCTAGGAAGTGAAGTCCTTAGATAGGCAGAGAATGGCCTGACATCGTTTTTGTTCCTTTCCAGAATATAGGAAAAAATGCATGTAGTGAAATCAACAAAAAGCAAGGGCATAACCATAGAAGACAGATTTGGCAGACAGATACACAGAGCTAAGAGAAATAAGTAAAGTTGGAGAATGAGGACAATTTAAAATAATAGAGAGGGAAAACAATGAGAAAGGGTCTAGTGAGGTGGGCAGAAATGGGGTAAAGTGAAGCATTAGGGCTAGTGAACTAGAAAGACTAGTTCCTGATCTAGTCATTCATTTCGGGGTGAAAGTTATTCACATGCTTCTATGAATTCTGAACACAATCCACTGGTTGGAAAACCAGTTCTAGGCCAGTTGTGGTGGTAGGATGGTAACACAGTGCTCTGCGAGGCTGAAGCCATGGAGGAAGGTTCCAGGTTCACATCCTGAGATTCCCTTGTACGTGCCTGGTGTGCACACAGGTGCCCCTGATTCAGGCTGGCTGAGTCTGGGGTAGATCACAGTGTGGAAACCCTGTTGCGGGTGTCCCTCTCTCCCTCTTTTCTCTCTCTCTTTCTAATGGAAAACTTTTAAAAAAAAAAAACAATCCTATTTTGGGGACCAGCAGGTGGCATGGTGGTTAAGATGCTGGACACTCCCTCATGACTGACCATGGTTTGGGTCCTGGACCTGGTGGCTTGCTTTCTCACATTCTCTTTCTCTCTGTGTCTCTCTCTGGTCAAATTAAAATAAATAAATAAGTAAATGAGAAGAATTAAAAATCAACAATTATTTTTAAAAAATCAATCCTATTTTAATTTGCCACCATTTCTCTACAATTCTAGAAATCTAAAACTGAAAGTGAACTTCAATATTAACAGGATTCTAGTCCAACATGCCTATTTTGCCAACAAGAGCCAATAGGGCCTTTCCCCAAATTAAGCTTTTGGTGTGGCGGTTAAGGCAACTGGATCCCACCTGGTCAACAGCATGGTTCATATCCCAGACCTACAACTTGAAAAACACACAGGGCACGTGTGCGCATGCCCAAACTCTCAACAGAAAGGAGAAATGGAAGAAAGATGGAGGCGTGGCCATGCCACAGGGCAGTGGGGGGCGTTTTCTCCCTTTCCAATTCTCTGTGTCTCTCTCCAAAGGGTGCACATGCCCTCTGGCAAATCATAAAAAAAAAAAGAAAGGGAAGGAAAGGAGGAATGAATAAAGAGAAAGAAAGAAGAAAGAAAAATGAAAAAAAAAATTATACACCACATAGTAACATTGCTGGGACAAGTGAGCCCAGTTCCTGACCCGTGTTCTCTCTCCCGTGTTCACAACACTCGGTCATGCTCACCCCGAAAATGTGTTTTGTTGGTGAAGATGATTACAGGCAGAACTCAGTTTTAGCAAAGAAAATGTAGAACTTCACAGATTGAGAGTTGTCTTCTCAATTGGGAGATTAACGTTTAGGAATTCATTTAGAAGTTAAACTGGACTCTCGAGCATGCATGTGCTAGCTGCAAATGGAGTGGAATGCAGCGCTTTGATAACTTAAATATATCTACAGGCTCAGGTTAGAAAAGAGGTTCCAGCTGGCAGCATAAGGTGGCTGAGTTTTTTACGTGACCAGCATCACGGTTTAAGTCCTGAACCGGCAGCTTGAAGAACATGCTAGGTGCATTTGTGCACATGCCTGAAATCCCAAGAGGAAAATGGAGAAAAAACTATGGCATGGCCAACTCTTTAGGGGATGCTTTCTCACTTTCCCTCTCTCTCTGTATCTGGCAAGTACATGTGCCATATAGCACATGTTTTTCTTTTTTCTTTTCTTTTCTTTTCTTTTCTTTTCTTTTCTTTTCTTTTCTTTTCTTTTCTTTTCTTTTCTTTTCTTTTCTTTTCTTTTCTTTTCTTTTCTTTTCTTTTCTTTTCTTTTCTTTTCTTTTCTTTTCTTTTCTTTTCTTTTCTTTTCTTTTCTTTTCTTTTCTTTTCTTTTCTTTTCTTTTCTTTTCTTTTCTTTTCTTTTCTTTTCTCTTTTCTTTTCTTTTTTTCCTTTCCTTTCCTTTCCTTTCCTTTCCTTTCCTTTCCTTTCCTTTCCTTTCCTTTCCTTTCCTTTCCTTTCCTTTCCTTTCCGCGCCTGGCGTGAGTTTAAGCCACCGGGTCCAGGACTCGAACCGCAGTTGACTACGTGGGAGTCCAGTGACATAACCATTATGCTAACTGCTAGTCCCTGTTTTTTTTTTTTAAAAGGAGGAAAACATGAATACTTTTCTCCTTAAGTGATAAACAACAGCAATAACATTTTTCTTTTTTTCTTTTAGGTTTCTGCCATAGGGAGTCTGTGCTTGCAGGAGAGAGACAGACAGTGAGAGGGAAAAATGAGAAATCACACCTCAGGGGTATGGCCATACTGCAATCCCTTCTCTTCTACTCTTCTCCTGGGATTTTGGACATGCACATACATGTAGTCAGCATGATTTTTAAGCCTTGAACTATGGTCGTTCACATAGGAGTTCAGCACCTTAACCACCATGCCACTTGCTGGCCCCAGTAACAACAGTTTTGAGGGTTTTAACTCGAAACCTTTGTGATATATTTCTCAAGTTGTCTCTCTGTGATATATTTCTCATGGGCCATCTTCCTTTTTTCATACACTTCCAGTACTTAAAATTTCTCATTCCTTATTCTGGCCTGTCTTTGACCTTCATTTTTTTTTTGGGGGGGGAGGGGTTTGCCATAGGCCATGTGCACTCGCCAGAAGAGAGAGACAGAGGGATAGAAAGCTAGAAATCACCCTCCCAGGGGGGATGGCCATGCCGCAATCCCTTCTCCTCCATTCTCCTCTATGGATCTTGGGCACGCATGCACATGCGCCTGGCGTGAGTTTAAGCCACTAGGTCCGGACCCGAACTGTGGTCGACTACATGGAAGTCCAGTGACATAGCCATTACGCCAACTGCTGGTCCCTCTTTGACCTTCTTAAGTGTCTGAGCTTTTGTTTCACTTAAAGCAGCCTCAACCATGGGAGTTCTGTAGTCTCTTACGGAACACTAGAGACTATGGACTCTATTTGGAATAAAGAGGTGAGCCATACTACCAGGTAGCCAGGAATATTAATTAGGCCACGGTCATACTTACATTTTAGTGCCATTTTAGTGCTTCCTTGTGGTTGCAAAAGTGCACCTTTTTACAAGTTCACTTCTTCATCTTCACCTGAGTGGCAGATAATGCTTTTTGTGTCTCTTCTTCGGCTGGGTATCAGCTGCAATGTCCCAAAAGCTTTCAAAGGGAGACGAATGGACCTAATCCACAAACAGTGACAGATGCCAGAGTAAGGACAAGGGGCTCTGCTTATTGCCTATTAGTCTTCGATAAATGATAGCAGTGTTAAACAACAAACACGGAGCTCTGAGAATATCATTACTTACAAAATAAATGTTTCTGCAATATATTGGTTTTCGGTTGCCAAATCCCCCAAGGGCTCCAGAACTGGATTTGTCTTTTGTTGTCTTGTGAACACACACCTCTTTTTTAGAAAGAAAGCTGTTTCTGGTTCTCAGCGTTGGTGGACTTTGAGAAGTCTGGGATCTTCTCAAAGAATAAGATCTTAAGTTCTACCAGAGTTGTATCATGTGCCACTGGGCTAACTTGAAGAAGAGCTGGGAATATCCAACAAATGTCTTGATCTCTTCACAATGTGGGTCCATGTACTTGAACTGCATGTTACAGGAAACATACATAACCCACCAGCTGTCTAACCCAAGACAGCAAATAATAAACCCCGAGACCTTATAAAATAACTAGCCTCCAAATGAGATAAATTTGTGTTCGTACTGCTCTCTAAAAGAACATAGGAAAAAGCAATGAGAAAGTCTGTTCCACTCCCCTCACCTGCCTGTGTGCTACCATGTTGCAAATGATAACCCTGCTGGGTGCTACCATGTTGCAAATAATAAGCCTGCCCAGTGCTACCATGTTGCAAATGATAAGCCTGCCCAGTGCTACCATGTTGCAAATGATAATGTTGCCCAGTGCTACCATGTTGCAAATGATAAGCCTGCCCAGTGCTACCATGTTGCAAATGATAATGTTGCCCAGTGCTACCAATGTTGCAAATGATAAGCCTGCCCAGTGCTACCATGTTGCAAATGATAACCCTGCCCAGTGCTACCATGTTGCAAATGATAACCCTGCCCAGTGCTACCATGTTGCAAGTGATAACCCTGCCCAGTGCTACCATGTTGCAAATGATAACCCTGCCCACTGTGCTATCATGTTGCCAACATCCGATGTCAATCATACATCATAGTATCAGTCCCACTTGTTGAATTTTCTAAAACCAAACACTAAAAGCATTAGAGACAGAAAGAATAAACATGCTTTAAATGATTCCATTTTCATGCTATGTGACTTTCTCATGATCATTTTAGTCATCTACCTAAAGATTTGTTGTGGAGATTAAGTGGTGATAACCGGGGAATGCACTTCGGAAACCAATTTGAAATGCTTTACTTTAAAACACTTAAGAATGCAGGAGAGAGTGAAAACTTGAAGGTTTCTAATGCCACGTGAACCCATTTGAATAAATTATCTAATCACAGATACAGGTCTGATTATTAATTGATGGAATAGTCAAGGAGTTGGGTTAATATCCAGTTCTCAAAATTCACAAGGAGACATGCTCTTGTTATTTTTAAGAATTGAAAAAAAAAATTCTCACACTATCTCTTCGAGGGGCAAGTGACCCTTCTAATCCTTGGTGAAATGTGTCTTGGTCAGTAATACCTACTCAATAAGGTGGTCATAAAAGTTAAAAACAGTGGAAGCACCTAGCGGTAGAGTTAACCATCAATACATGGTCATTCTTTCCCCCTTGTTTTGTCCTTATTTTTAGAGAGAAGAAAAGTAAACAGTGATTCTAGACATCAATATTTGTGGAATGGATTTAGGAGCAGAGTAAGATAAAAGTCTTGAGCTTTGGTTTTGTTTTTGCTTTGATTTTTAAAATTTTTGCCAGAAGGCACATGCATGAAACAGAGGGAAACAGAAAGGGAGAGGGAGAGAGCACCCCCAATGGGACATGTTCATGCCGCAATCCCTCCTCCATTTCCCTCTGTTTGGGATGTTTGGCATGCATGCACATGTGTCTAGCATGTTTTTCAAGCTGCCAGGTCCAGGATTTGAAACATGTCGTAGGCCATGTGGGATCCAGCTGCCTGAACCACCACAGCACAACTAGTTTAAAAGTCTCAACTGTTTTTACTTTTAGAGGTTTTCGCTGTAGGGCACGTGTGCTCACCAGAAAGACAAGAGAGACAGAGAGACAGAAAGCAAGAAATCACCCCCCAGGGGGATGGCCACAGTGCAATCCCTTCTTCTCCACTCTCCTCTCTGAATCTTGGGCACGCACACACGTGGGCCCGGCATGAGTTTAAGCCACTGGGTCCAGGACTCGAACTGCTGTCAACTACCTGGGAGTCCAGCGACATAGCCATTACGCCAGCTGCTGGTCCCCTGAATTGTTTTAACTATAAACATAAGACATGGAAAAGCCTTTCTAGAATCCTTGCAAGAGGCCAATGCTAATTATTCAAATTCTAAATCATAAAAAGTGGAAGCACCAAAATGTTAACAACTTCTCTGAAGTTACTTAAGGATAGGTCCAAAACGAATGTCAAGATCTCCAAATGTGGAGTTCAAAATTCTAAAAAAATGGCGCCAGGTGGTGGTGCAGCGGGAATGCAAATGGACCCACATGGGAAAGGTCCTGGGTTCACAGCCTGAGACCTCCGTGAGCATGCCATGTGTGCTGTGATCCAGGAGGGCTGAGACTACACGTGGACTGAGGTGTGAAGTCCTGATGGGGCTCTCTCTCTCTCTCTCAGAAGACATAAATAAACTTTAAAGATAAATTTTTGCTACTTTAAAAAAATTATTTTTAATTGCTAGAGAGTATGCACACTCATCAGGAAGACAAGGGGGCAGGGAGAGAAAGTCCCTCCAATGAGGCCTGGTCACCTTGCAATACCTTCTTCTCCACTGCTTTGTTCTGTGGGGACTTGCACATGGGCCCGGCATGTTTTTTAAGCCACCAGGGCTGGGATTCAAACCAGGTCTTTGACCATGTGGGATCTAGTTCCCTTAACTACGCTACAGGACTAGCCCCAATAATTTTTATTTATTGGGACCAGCAGCTGGCGTAATGACTATGTCGCTGGTGGCTTAAACTCATGCCGGGCGCGTGTACATGTGTGCCCAAGATCCCAAGAGGAGAATGGAGGAGAAGGGATTGCAGTATGGCTATTCCCCCTTGGGGGTGATTTCTCACTTTCTATCTCTCTCTGTCTTTCTGGTGAGCGTACGCGCCCTATAGCAAAAACCTCTCAAAATAATAATAATAATATTTATTTATTTATTTTAGGTTTTTGTCATAGGGCATATGTGCTTGCAGAGAGAGGCAGAGAAAGTCAGAGAGTGAGAAAGTGAGACATCACCTCCTAGAGCGATGGCCATACCTTAATCCCTTCTCCTTCATTCTACTAGATTTTGGACATGCACATACACATCCTAGGCATGATTTTCAAGCTACCAGGTCCAGGACTCGAACCGTGGCTGGACACTTGGAAGTTCAGCACCTTAACTGCCATGCCTCCCTTCTGGCTTCCCATTAAATATTTAAAAGAAAAGACATACATTATTTTTGAGTTATTACTTGGTGTATTTGTATACGTGTCAGCAATCAGTAATGAATTCACTCATGATTTTCAGGTTGCATTGTCTTCTGTGCATTTTTTAATGGGCACTCCATTGTGCCTTCCTGGGAGGAAAGAATTACGGAACCCAAGGAGAACTCCATGATGGAGAGGAAAGATTGAGGCTAAAGGGAGTGAGTGCACCTGCAGCAACCGTGACTTGTTTGAGAAGCTTTGTTTCAGAGATTGGCACCATCTGTGCCTCTTACTGACATTCCTATTTATTTTCCACTGTCTTTTTTTTTTTTTTTTGAGAGAGAGAGATTTTTTGCTATAGGGTATGTGTGCTCATCAGCGAGAAAGAGGCACAAAAAGTGACAAAATACACACACACACACAGATGGTCACACCACAATCCCTTCTCCATTCTCCTCTCAGGATTTTGGGCATGCATACACACATGCTCAGTGTGAGTTTTAAGCTGCCGGGCCCTGGACTTGAACCATGGTCAACTATGCGGGAGTCCAGCAATGTAACTATGATGTCCTCTGCAGGTCCCACACTGCTGAGTCTCTGTGGCTTTATTCCATGCAACTTTAAAACCTGGTGCCACGTGCATAATTGCCTGGGGTGTCTCCGGGGCTCCCCAGTGCTCATTTTCATCCCAGTTCTCCGGATTGCAATAATTGCTCCTCTGTCAACTCACACAGGTTCGCCACTACCAGGTCATCCCCTCTCTGCTCTCCGGGTGCTGAATTAGCATGTGACCTGACCTCCAGTTCAGGACCATGTGTTGCTTGATGGGATAGAAAACACATAGCACCCCATGAGCGTCTTAGAACATCCCCAAGGGTCAGTCTACGGCACAGTGGTTACATCACTGGACTCCAACATAGCTGGCCACGGTTTGAGTCCCAGATCTGGTGGCTTGAATCTCACAGCAAGCGTGTGTGCCCAAGTACCAAAATCCCAGGAGGAGAATGTAGAAGGGGTTGTGGCGTGGCCATCCCCCCAGGGGATGTCAGTCTGTCTCTGTCTCTCTTTTTCTCTAGGGAATACACGCACCCTAAGGCAAAAAGCTCTACAAAAAGAATCAGAAATAAAGAATCCTCTGCAGTATACATTCACTGTGTAACATTCAGTGTAACATTCAGTGTTTGCACGTGCAAAGCTCCAAACATGTTACAGGTCTAATGCTTCATTCCCGGGCCATGGCCTAAAGGCTGAGAGTCTGCTCCCATCTCCAGAGAGAGACGGAGAGACAGAAAGCGAGAAATCAGCCCCAGGGGGGATGGCCACACCACAATCCCTTCTCCTCCAGCTGAAGATTTGCCAAGGAGCCGCTTGGATCTTGCTTCACACTAACCCCCATTAGATGGCTTTGATGTACTCCGAGAGACTACAGTCACAGGGCAGGTGTGGACCCTGCTGCAGCTCAGGAGCCGCACGACGGCTCTACTCTCAGCTCTCTCGAGATAGACTGAAATGTCCTTGGAGGCCCTAAGGCCAATCCACAAGTTCAGATTTTGCTGGCTCACAAAGGGCCAGCAGCAAGCCATAGCCTTTTGATGCCTGTAAAAAGCAGAGCAGGAGGGTGGATGGACGCGCGTGCAGCGATCCAGGCTAACATTTAGCCTTATTTGTGGTAAGAACCCACAGAGGCCATCAGCCTGCTTCTACCCAGCAAAGTGCACTTCAATTTCGAGCTGATGCGTTTACTTCCCAGGGTTGAAATTGTTGTCAGCAATTTTAACTAGACGTTGCAGACACTGGCCTTTTAGAATACTTCTTATTTACAAAGGTGCATTTTATAAGAACATCCTAAAGTGCTGCATGAAAATCATTTCATTTATCCTTATGACATCTCTGTAGAGCAGAGTCATCCACATTGCGCTCCTCCATCATCCCAGACCTGATGTTCACGCAAAAGCATGCAAAGGCCCACATGGATTCTAGAGGGCTGGCACAGGGGACCAGCAGATGGCGCAATGGCTATGACACTCGACTTCCATGTAGTTGACCATAGTTTGAATCCTGGACCCAGTGGCTTAAAACTCACACCAGGTGCGTGTACATGTGTTCCCAAGATCCTGAGAGGAGAATGGAGGAGAAGGGATTGTGGTGTGGCCATCCCCCCTGGGGCTGATTTCTCGCTTTCTGTCTCTCTGTCTCTCTCTGTCTTTCTGGCGAGCACATTTGCCCTATAGTAAAAACCTCTCCAAAAAAAAAAAAGGCTTCTAGAGGGCTGGATCAGAACTCACACTGGGCCCAAGAAGAGGCCTACTGGTGTTCAGGCTCTGCCAAAAGTTGGGGTCAATACATTTATCACACCAAAAGAACAATACTTTCTTTTTCTTTTTTTTTTGGAGAGATTTTTGCTATAGGGCGCGTGCGCTCCCCAGACAGACAGAGACATAGAGACAGAAAGCGAGAAATCACCCCCCAGGGGGGATGGTCACGCCGCAATCTCTTCTCCTCCATTCTCCTCTCGGGATCTTGGGCACGCACGCACACGCGCCCGGTGTGAGTTTTAAGCCACCGGGTCCGGTACGTGAACCGCGGTCGACTACGTGGGAATCCAGCGACATAGTCATTACGCTAACTGCTGGTTCCCAAGAACAATACTTTCTTGAGGGCAGAGAAATGGGGCATGGGAAGAGAAGGCTCCTGAATGAGCCCATTGTGTTAAAGACCCTTCTTCTCTCTCCTGTTCTCCAGTAGCCAGTTGTTACTATCACAAAGAAAGGGAGTGAGGGGGAGGCATGGGTCAAACTGATATGTGAACCCATGAAATACTGATCCTGTTATTAGGTTGGTGCAAAAGCAATTGTAGTTTCAAACCACAAATTTTAAATTATTGTAACTAAACCCAAACACATCTTTATTAACGGAAATCGAAAACTTTACAATCAATACATTTTTGACAATGAGAATTAAGTTTTATTCCTGTAGTATAAAAAAAAATATGTGCTTTGGGGTTCTACAAATTCTTGGAAAGCATCTTCTGAATCCTGCTGGTTGCAGAAGCATTTTCCCCACAGACCGTTGTTGAGATGCTGAAAAAGTGGTAGTCGATTGGAGAGAGGTTACGTGAAAATGGTGGATGAGGCGAAACTTTGTAGCCCAATTCCTTCAACTTTCGAAGCATTGCTTGTGTGCTGTGTGGTCGAGTATTATGGTGAAGAAGAATTGGGCCTTTTCTGTTGACCAATGCCAGCTAGCTGTGGGCATTGCAATTTTCAGTGTATCTTACCGATTTGCTGAGCATAGTTCTCAGATGTAATGGTTTCACCAAGATCCAGAAAGCTATAGTGGATCAGACTTCACCAAACAGTGACCATGGCCTTTTATAGGCCCAAATCTGGCATTGAGAAGTGCTTTAGGGCTTCTTCTCCATCCAACCTCTCATCTGGTTGTTGCCAGTTGTTGTATACAATCCTCTTTGTGTAGCACATTAAAGTCTGATCAGGAAATGGTTCATTGCTGTGTAGAAGAGGACACTTTGAAATGATGATTTTTTTGAGAGAGAGATTTTTGCTATAGAGAGTATGCACTTGTCAGAAAGACAGAAAGCATAAAATCATCCCCCAGGGGAGAGGACCATGTTGCAATCCCTTCTCCTCCATTGTCCTCTTGGAATTTTTGGCATGCAGGCACTCATGCAGAGAGTGAATTTCAAGCTGCTGGGTCCAAGACTTGAACCATCGTCAGCCATGTGGGAGTCCAGTTACATCACCACAAATATCCAATGGTAGATTTCAACAATGTAAAACTGCAATTACTTTTGCACCAGCCTAATATTTGCTTTTGAAATGCTCACCTGTGTTCTAGACCAGAAACCCACCGATTTTTATTTTATAGCACTTTCAAGGCATTAGGATAATCTATTAAACACATTATGAAAATCTTTATTTCCTAGGGTTAAATTGGGTTAATTTGACTATTCAGCAAATCTTTTTATAACTGTATAATTGGCTATAAGAGTTGGGGAGGGGTAGGGATGATAGAAATGTGTGTTACCGAGCAAAGTAAGGAAATGAGCACTTTTTTTTTTTTTTTGGAGAGTTTTTTGCCATAGGGTATGTGCGCTCACCAGACAGAGAGACAGAAAGCGAGAAATCACCCCCAGGGGGATGGCCACACCACAATCCCTTCTCCTTCATTCTCCTCTTGGGATCTTGGGCACACACACGCACGTACCCTGCATGAATTTAAGCCACCGGGTCCTGGTCGCAAACTGTGGTCGACTACATGGGAATCCAGTGACATAGCCATTACACTAACTGCTGGCCCCAGGAAATGAGTATTTATCAAGAATTTACTGTGTACCAGGAGCTCTTCTGGACAATCTTATCTATATGATCTAATCTTGCATTTTGGGAATTCTGATTTCCATGCTTCTTTTCATTTTCTTTTTTTCTTTTCACTTTGCCAGAGGGTGTGTGTGTTTGTGAGAGAGACAGAGAGAAAGTGAGAAATACCTCCCATGGGGAATGGTAACGCCGCAGTCCCTTTGCCTCCATTTCTCTCTCCTTCCGGGATTTTGAGCACACACATGCATCCGGTGTGTTTTTCAAGCTGCCAAGTCCAGGACTCCAACCATGTGGTCGGGCATGTGGGATTCAGTTGCCTAAACCACCACACCACCAGCTGCAGCTCATACTTCTCTTCAAGAAACCCAATTTCAGAAAGAATAAACAACTTACTGAAGGTTTCCACAGTGAGTAGGATGTACTGCAGAGTATGGATTGGACCCAGAGCTTTTGGATTCCTAAACACCAGTTAAGCATCGCTTCGGTATTGCTCCCACAGGCTAATGTGAAGTTACTCAGGAATACAGCAGACGTACTCTTACCAAGTCAATTGTTCCCGGTCCAGATTATGCCTTCTGTACTTATTATTTGGATTTTGTTATTTCATTGTTTCCCAGACTAATGAAATATGATTACAGAAGAAGATAGCTTATGGAGACCAGCAGGTGGCATGGTGGTTAAGGTGCTGGACACTCCCATATGGCTGACCACGGTTCAAGTCCCGGACCTGGTGACTTGCTTTCTCACTTTCTCTCTCTCTCTGTTTCTCTGTGTCTCTCTGGTCAAATTAAAATAAATGAATGAATAAATACAATTATTTTTTAAAAAGAAAGAAGCTTATTATTTCTTTGAAGGCTAACTAGAATGCTTTAGAAATACTGCTTTAAAATTGCTTTTATATAAATATATGGGTGATACACTTACAAAATATTGGGTGAAGTCACAAAAGTCTAGGATTCTATTTGAATCATGATAGCATGCCCTATAGTGCTTTGATTCTCTAAGAACTCTATCAGCTGACCAATTACATATATTTTCATCAATATGAAGGGAATGCATACAAGAAGCTAATTCTTACTGTGAAGAAGGAGAAGAATTGAAGATGATGCGAAGAGAAAATATCCAAGGATGGGTTCTCAAACAGAATGGAAATGAATATAAAAATCGAATAAACAATAAACTGATCAATTAATGGCTAGATCCTAATGTTAAAATAGAAGATACGCTGTGTAAAATCATGTGTTTTATGCTGTTGCTTTTGTTTACCTTTATTTCTTTTTTTGGGGGGGTGGTGGTGAGGGAGGGTTGCCGTAAGGCACATTGCTCTCTGGAGAGAGGAGACAGAGAAAGAAAAGTGAGAAGTCACCCCCCACCAGGGGCAGGGGCGGCCATGCTGCAACCCCCTTCTCCAGTCTCCTCACCAGATTTTGGGCATGCACACACATGTGCTTGGAGTGATTTTCAAGCCACCAGATCTAGGGCTCAAACCGCAGTCAGCCATGTGGGAGTCCAGTGCCTTAACCACACAGTACCTCCTGACCCCTGTTTACTTTCATTTCCCAATGAAAGCTTTATTTTTAAGAAATGCCAACCTTCTTCACTACACACTTTCAATAAGAACACTGCATTCGCTGCCAACTAAAGTCCCAAGCCAAGGAGTCATCTACGGCTCGTCTTCCTGCCCATCCCGAGTCCCTTGATGTGCATCTCACAGTTTAGTATCTGTTCCTTTGTCTTAGTCGGAGGGAATTGAACACGAGGGCAAGGACTTACCAAGTACATATTAAAGCCAAAGCTGGGGCGAGCAGAGGGCATAATGATTACGTTGCTGGACTCCTACGTAGTCAACCATGGTTCGAGTCCCAGACCTGGCAGCTTAAAACTCACACTGGGCACATGTGCATATGTGCCCAATATCCCAAGAGGAGAATGGAAGAAAAGGTACTGTGGAGTGGCCATCCTCCCGAGGGGCAATTTCTTGCTTTCTGTCTCTGTTTCTCCAGCAAGCACACGTGCCCTATAGCAAAAATCTCTCTTAAAAAAAAAAAAAAAAGAAAAAGAAAAAAGAATGCTCTCTGCATTTCATTTAGCAGAGAAAAATGGCTCCATTTTGCCAGCATTGTTTTCTGATTTTCATCAACTGCTATAATATTTGCTTCCCGCACCTGAAAGCAGTATAAAAATGCATTTTAAATCATCGACTAGATTTTCTATGCTCTGATTTGCATTTAAAACTTTAACAAAAACATTTAGAACGCTGAGTCTCCGCTTCGTGGAAACATTCTTATTTTGAAATTAAAAAAAAAATGAATATCACTCATCAATGAAACATCATGCCATTTACCCACTGTACTGGTACAGGATGAATTATTTATAATCGAATTATTATCATTATTATTATTAACATACCAAACCCATTGAGGTACAGGTTTCACAGCAATATTAATTTTCTGACATGTGCACTAATTGACTAAGTAAATAAATCATTGGAAAACGTTTGTACATTTGCAGAAGTGGAGATCAGTGCTTCTAGGGTTATCTTCTTGAATACATCCCATTTCTCACCCTCGAACTCTATGCCAAACTCTGAGACTTAGACCGGACTGGACACAACATACTATCTGGCATCAACCACCCTATTTTCAGTCATTTCTTCAAATTAAAACGGAATGTAATTTTTCACTCCCCGTTAGCAATTACATATTTTTAAAAGTTTGCTGTTACAGTTATTTGACCTTCATCATAAACAACTATTGATCCCCATTTTTGGTAAAAGAATAATCTCTGGATATAAATGAAGCACAAGCTTTTTTCTTGGAGAGGTTTTTGCTATAGGGTGTGTGCGCTTGCCAGAAAGACAGAGAGACAGAAAGTGAGAAATCACCCCCCAGGGCGGATGGCCACGCCACAATCTCTTCTCCTCCATTCTCCTCTCAGGATCTTGGGCACACACACACACTTGCGAGTCTGGGATTTGAACTGCAGTCAGCTACATGGGAGTCCAGCAATATAGCTATTATGCCAACTGCTGGTCCCCAAACTTTCTTTTTTTAATCTTCTGTCCAGTGACTGCGTTTAAACAGAGTGTGAGAGAGCCCCAAGTGAAACCGCAGCAATAATCAGTGTGCGCACACTAGTCCCCAGTGAGCAGCGGATTCATGTCTGGCTGGTAATTTAATGGCACCTCTAGGCATAAACAAAGGTTTATTAAAATAGAAAGTAAAATATTCTTGAACACTGGATCGCTTTTTAAATGTTCCTACTCTGCTTTTGGAAATTAAGAAGGCCTATCTCCTGATGCTAAAAGACATTGAATCAATACCTGGCATCATTTTATTTAGGTTCTACTTAACATCGCCCAGAGCAAAGACTGACTTACATTCGTATGCAAAACTTTATTTCTGGGAAAGAAACTATAATGGTAATAGAGTCCCTTTCTCCAGATTCTTTTTTCATCTATTAAGTTCTCTACGGTCTTTCTACACAGCTCCCTATACACTTTAAGATGACAAAATTCCGGGAAGCACTTAATTTTCATGAGAAACAATCAATGGAAGTAAAATGAACACGACAGAAAGTGTTTTACGACTCTACCTTGAACAAGAAGCTTTGAAGTTCACATGGTCTCCCCGTAACAACGGTATCTGAATGGCATTGGGGTGGGGAGGGGCATTGATGAGAATTATTATTTTTTCAAGGAAACTAGTCTGAAGCATTATTTGGCATTTGTTTATAAAATGACAACAGGTAGGCACCAGCAGGTGGCGTGGTGGTTAAGGTGCTGGACACTCCCACATGGTTGACTATGGTTTGAGTCCCAGACCTGGTAGTTTGCTTTCTCACTTTCCTTCTCTCTCTCTCTGGTCAGATTAAAATAAATAAATAAATAAAACTAAAAAAATTGTTTTTTAAAACATGACAACAGGTGGAATATAATGGTATCTTAAGAAATATTGACTTTAAAAATGTGATACATTCACAGTTTAGGATCACTGCCCTTAAAGAAACTGCAAAATTGTATCTATGGTATGACCTGTCCCATCCCTTCTACAGACGATAACATGATTTAAAACAATTATTTTTGAAGGGAGTAGAGCTCATTAACTCCCCTCTAAATTATCTCTCATCTGTCTGCTTACCTATGTAGTCAAAACATAAATCAATATAACAAAGCAAGTGACTTCTAAGTGAATGTTTGTCACTGAGATCATGTTATAAGGTTTTTGCCTTGAATTATAGAGGCCTATTTGGCACTGTTACTTAATCCATTGCTCAGTATACAACTGGTTGACTTCTCAATAGCTGAAAACGTTACTTACCAATGAAAGTTGATACACATTTTTTATAGAAGTTTATAGTGGCTTGTATAACAAGTTTATTTTCCCTGAAGACATGGTTGCACATAGCGATTTTAGCTGTGGGTGCTAACAAATCACTTAGAAAGGCTTTCATAAAATAGTTTTAACAGTTTAATAGTGACGGGTACAGTACAGTCTTTAGATGTAAGGGAATATAGGTAAGCACTCTGACAGACATCTTCCCTTGGTTCAACAAGCTAATTTTTTTAAATTTTGCATATTCATTCACTGGAGAGAGAGACAGAGAGACAGAGAGAGAGAGAGGAAAAATGAGAAGCATCCCCCGTGGTGCATGGTAATGCCAAAATCTCTTCTCCTCCATTTCAGGATTTGGGGCACACAAGCACACCTGCCCAGTGTGTTTTTCTTTTTCTTTTAAATGATTTCATTTAGCTTTCCTTATTTATTTTATTTTACCAGAGAGGGACAGAGTAAGAGAGAGGAAAGTGAGAAATCAAGTCCAAGTCCGGGACTAGAACTGCGATCGACCATGTGGTAGTCCAGCACCTTAACTACCATGCCCCCTGCTGGCCCCTACTCAGTGTGTTTTTCAAGCCTCCAGGGATTTGAACCCACAGGTGGCCATGTGGGATCCAGCCTTCTTATTCACCAGGCCACAGGCTAGCCCTCAACTTAATATTTTAATCTAAAATCTATTTGATACAATGTCTCCTAAAGTAAACATTGTTTTCCTAGGTTGAAAAGGATATTTTCCCACTCTTCATCCAGAAATTCTAGTTTAAAGTTATAATGACAGGGAACCAGCAGTTAGCATAATGGCTATGTCACTGGACTCCCACATAGTCGATCGCAGTTTGAGTTCCAGTCCCGGTGGCTTAAACTCACGCCGGGCGCATGTGCATGCGTGCCCAAGATCCCGAGAGGTGAATGGAGGAGAAGGAATTACGGTGTGGCCATCCCCCCTGGGGGGTGATTTCTCGCTTTCTGTCTCTCTGTCTCTCTGGTGAGCACACGCACCCTATAGCAAAAAAGAAAAAAAAAAAAAAAAAACCTCTCCAAAAAAAGAAAAAAAAAAGTCATGATGACGGCGAAATCTTCTATGATGAGGGAGTGACTTATTTCCCTTCCGAAAGTGTATACTTATTCTTCCTGTCACCCAATAATGCAGAGTGTGGGCAAAACACTGTCACTTTATGAGCTCCGTCCACTGGTTTTGGCAAAAAATAATGGCTTTATCAATAAAAGCAAGGACAGGAAGTTAAAAAAAAAAGGATAGGCTGGTCTCAAAAAGAGGGAGCTGGCCTTAACGTGAGGATAAAGTTTAATTAGGGAAGCTCTGCAGGGCCCCAACTCATAAAACTCATTTTATTAAATTTATGCCCCCTATTTTTGCCACACTATATTGCTTTCTGCACTTAAAATCCAGGCATGAGGATATGAAATTATTTTCCTACTCAGTCATTGGCTCCGGGGGACAGGGTCCTGATTTCACTAGGGTCTTTGGTCCTCTTGCCCTTTTGTACCTTATTCAAAAGTTTCAGCCAATTTGACCTCTCAGCAGATACAATTTCCTGTTAGCCTCAGAGTTTGACTTTTCGGTTTGCATATTGGAATTCTGCTCAGAAGTAGAAAGTCTTACCGCTGAGCTTGGGAACCGGAGCTGATATGAAGTCGTTTTGTTTTATATTTCACATCTGGGCTAATTTCCTTACTCAGAACTTCACATTTAAATGTTACTTTTTTTTTTTGGAGAGGTTTTTGTTATAGGGCATGTGCGCTCGCCAGACAGACAGAATTACACTAACTGCTGGTCCCTAAATCTTAGTTTTTTAGAGTCCATTTTGGAATGACTTGCTTATGAAATTCTTTCAGTGACCCAGTCCAAATACCATCTAGGTAATACTGGAAAATGTCTTTGTCCCCACCATGAAATCATGCCATTAAAGAAAAAACGGAAAGAACACATGTTTCATGTAACACATGTGTAACATGTAACACAGTAACACACAAGTCTTGGGTCCTTAGGGAGAGAACATTGATGATGTCCAGACAAGTGTCCAGTTCTGCTGCTCTTCATTGATGGGGGTGACCCTGCCTGACTAGACTCTCCTACTGTGGAACTTTGTTCTCGAAAAGCAGCAAGAGTCCCACTTACACCTTTCAAAGGGACATCTGCTAGCTCATTGCTTGGAACTCATTTTCCAATGAAACGGTGTTAAAAACCAGAGACCAAATGCAAACACAAGTATTTGGTGTCAGATACGCACTATTAAGAGTGAAGGAGGGGAGGAACCAGCAATTAGCGTAATGACTCTGTCACTGGACTCCCACGTAGTCAACCATGGTTCGAGTCCTGGACCCGGTGGCTTAAACTCATGCCGGGCACACATGCGTGCGTGCCCAAGATCCCGAGAGGAGAATGGAGGAGAAGGGATTGCGGCATGGCCATCCCCCCTGGGGGGGGTGATTTCTCGCTTTCTGTCTCTCTGTCTCTCTCTGTCTGTCTGGCGAGCGCACGCGCCCTATAGCAAAAACCTCTCCAAAAAAAGAGTGAAGGAGGGGAGGGGCCAGCAGAGATGACTTATTCAACAAAGAACCAGAGAAGAAACTTGGTGAGGGTGGTTGTGGGAGCATGAGAAACTTTCTTCTAGTTGCTTCTATTTTCCTGGTGAAATAAAGGAAAAGAGTGGAGCCAGCAGGTGGCATAATGATTGAGGCACTGAACTCCCCCATGGCCAACTGTAGTTCAAGTCCCGGACCTGGCAGTTGGCTTTCTCACATTTCCTCTCTCTGTCTCTTTCAGGTGAGTGCACATGTTCTATAGCAAATTAAAACAGAATAATCAATCATTCAATATTAAATAAATAATTATTTTTAAAAGCTTTATTTAAAAATAAAGAGCAAGATTCTTTTTTAAAAAGAATTACTTTTATTTAATTTTATTTACTTATTCATGTTGTTTTTATTTGACCAGAGAAAGAGAGATACAGAGAGAGAGAGGGAGGGAAAGTGAGAAAGCAAGCCACCAGGTCCGGGACTCAAACTGTGGTTAGCCATATGGGAATGTTCAGTGCTTTAACCACCACACCATCTGCTGGTCCCAAGAGCAAGATTCTTAAAATGAGAATAATGAGGATTAGATTGAGAAGAAAGGCGAAAAGAAAAGTGTGAAAGTTATCTAGGAGAGTAAGAGGAAAGTGACTAAGCAAGGCAGTCTGATTCCCTGGCCACAGAGAGAGGCCACTTGAGCTGAGCAACCCCAGGAGGAGATGTGTCAGAGTAAGTGTGTGCTTTCTTTGCGCGACCTCTGACAGCTCGGGGACAGGAAGGAGTAGGTGATATTTAGATCTAACTAACAGCAAGTAAATGTGATGGCGGGAGAAGAACGGGGGATTGGAAGGCAGGCAAGGAGGCAAGGTACTGTTGAGTTGAGTCACTGAATCCCTTTTCTTTTTTTTAAGAGGTTTTTGCTGTAGGGCATGTGTGCTCGTCAGAGAGACAGAGAGAGACAGAGACAGAAAGCAAGGAACCACCCCCAGGGGGGATGGCCACGCCACAATCCCTTCTCCGCTAGGGATTTGGGGCACTCGCACACACATGGCTGCCATGAGTTTTAAGCCGCCAGGTCCAGAACTTGAACTACAGTTGATTATGTGGGAGTCCAGCGATGTGACCTCTGTACCACCTGCTGGCCCCGAGCTATTGAGTCTTGACTAAGAAGAGAGGTGCATTAGGACATGAAGAGGTGAGGGAGAAACGCCTAGGTCCATAGATGGGCATTTTTCCTGGGGCTGGAGACTGACTGGAGTGAGATGGAAGGAAGGGGGCAGGTAGCCGTGGGAGTGTGTGGTGTCTAAAGTGGGCCTTATCAAGACAGTGTGGCTGTTGGGAACGATGAGGCCTAGGGTGTGACTAGGAGAGCCGGTGGCTGGAGTGAGGTGGACAAGTCATAGAAGTGGAAGATGTCAAGTTCCTGGGAGTTCGACTACCGTCAGGATCTTCTCCACGCTATTGCAATCACCACAAACGGGAATACTGTTGGAAGTAGTGACCCGTGGTCTGGTCTTGGAAATTGTCCAGAGTAATGGGAAGTGACTATGAAATCTGTAGATGGTTGATGCGAGGAGGAGAAGGGGGGTGATCCATGACTGAGCGTCAGAAGCAGCAAGGGTGTCCAGGGAGGAGGAAGCGAGGGTGGTCTTGACCTCGCAGTGAGCACCCCTGGCTGTAGGAGGATCTGGTTTCACTTAGAATAAAGAGGTGATGGCGGTGTAGCAAACACCTCAGGGATACAGGGAATTTTGCCGGTGACGGCCAGTAATCCCTGCTGTGAGGACACAGTGGACGGGTCTATAGCGGGGAAGGGTCTAAGACCGAGTCGTGAAAAAGGATGGGCAGAGCTGAAAGGGGACGTGATTTACAACAATGAGAGGGGACTGAGGCTTCTTTTGGTGACTGAGATGCCATGGATGTCTACCATTTTCCACTGAAGAGAAACATCCAGGACACATTACTGAGTCGTAAGTGTAGAGTAAATGGGGGGAAAGTGGCTTATGTCTACGCTGAAGCAGTTGTATTAATTTACCATCATGGCCAGTAGGTGGTGCTGTTGGCCCAAGATAGTTTTGTTGCAGTCGGTTCAGGGCAGGGTGGAGGAAGGAAGAAAAGGTCACGGATTGGGTAAGAAGAGAGAAGAGGCGTCGTGTTCTCCACCTGGTAAGATGTAAGGGTGGTGGTAGACTCGGGACATCTCCTTTCTAAATAAATCATTCTTCCTCGAAATTAATGTTTAATAGGCTGGAGAAACAACACTGATTCTCAGAAAGGACTGGAACTTTAACTTGAGCATACAGACAATTGTGGAAATACATCAAATGCACATAATGGTGCTTTCACTTTGGGGGAAGGAAATTTAAAAAAAAAAAAAGACAGAAAAAAACTACAAGAACTTGCAGTCCCCTTGAGACATTTCAGGTTGCGAATGTCTGAGATGTCACTGGCTAAATTCTGATATTTAGCTGAATGCTTATATTCTGTTAAGAGGCAAATTCAGTTTTTGCTATAAAAACAAATAAAAATCTATCTTCTCTCTTCTCTTCTGCTTGCTTTGGGGATTCAGCACACAGAGTTTAGAAAGCCAGAGGCACAGTGACTTCCTTTTCAGAAGGAGGAGAGGCTGCAGGAGGCAGATGCTGATCAGAGTCTATGAGCTTTGCATATTCATATCCCTCCATAAGAAAATTCAGGTAATGAGTGCGTAAAAGCTCGAACAGCCTTTGTATGGCTTGGGGGTTTTCTATTCTCGTGTTCTCTAGGTAGAACTGACTATATCGAATCAAGAGGTCCCTACTTCCACCCCCAGATTGGATCAGCTCTTGTACATTGAAGTTTTTAACATCACCCACAAGAATTTTAAAGGCTTGTCAAAAGAATCTTCATAGTCTCTAGCCATGAATAAAAATGATCTCAGATAGATCATCTTCTCTATCACATTTTATTTCATGGGATTAATTTAACTGATTGAGCTGAATAGTGTGAGTTGTTAAGTGGTTGCTACTAATAAGTAGAATTTTTTAATTTTTTAGGAACACATAGCAAGTACTTTCTGACATACTGGTTTTATTTAAATGATTTTAACTTTTTAGAATTTTAGGACACGTACACAGGGGAAAATCAATTTTATAATAAAATCAACCGTATTAAGAAAAAAAATCTGCAATAGCACATGAAGTTGATCTGCTTGGTATTTATTTAAACTTTACAAATGCCATATGATTGTCTCTGCCTACATCCCCTATTTGGTCAAATACAGTTGTAAGTTAATACTAGTCCTGGACCAAATTAATATTGTTTTACATTTCCTTTGTACCTATTATCCTGGCTAGGCATCTGAAGGCCAGGTTATCACTTAAAATTTAGTAAAGATTCAAAGGCCATAGTTTATGAGCTTAACCTGGGAAATTTTCTGGTGCGAATTGTGATTTTGTTCCTTCATTGAACATTACAACAAAAGGCCAGAAATCTCTACTTTCCTCCAGCTTTCAGGTAAACTTATCTACTTCTTCCTTAAGGATAATTCACTATAAAGTAATTGGAGACAAAATTTTTCAGCATTTTGCTATAACACTTCTTTTTTTGTTACTGTTTTTGTTTTTGTTAAAAGTTGTTTGTGTTGGGAACCAGCAGTTAGCGTAATGGCTATGTCGCTGGACTCCCACGTAGTTGACCGCGGTTCAAGTCCCGGACCCGGTGGCTTAACACTCATGCCGGGCACGTGTGCATGTGTGCCCAAGATCCCAAGAGGAGAATGGAGGAGAAGGGATTGCAGTGTGACCATCCCCCCTGGGGGGTGATTTCTCGCTTTCTGTCTCTATGTCTCTGTCTGTCTGGCGAGCACACACGCCCTGTAGCAAAAACCTCTCAAAAAAATAAAAAAGTTGTTTGTGTTTGCTGGAGAGAGACAGAGAGAGAAAGGGAAAGTGAGAAAGCACCCCTAGGGAGGATGGCCATACTGCACCCCTTCTCCTCCATTCTCTTTTTGGGATTTTGGGCATGCACACACAGGTGCCCCCGCATGTTTTCAAGCCATCAGGTTTGGGACTCAAATCATGGCATTAGCCCCGTGGGATCCAGCTGCCTTAACTCAGATGTTTCCTGTCTGATATTCGTGCAACCTATTACTTCTGAAGGCTGCTCATAGGTGGCAGTGACTCTTACTCCAGCCAAAGGCACTTCTAATTCTTATTAGTTCTTCCCATCAACGGTTCCAGTTTGGAAGCCACTTGGAGCAGTGTTTATCACAGCGCGAACAATCACCTACTTGTTAAAAATGTCTGGGCTTAGCCTGATGGCACAGTTAGTAGTGAACTGAACTGCAGTGCTAGAAACCACATGGCCAGCCACAGGTTTGAGTCCTTGGGT
>NW_006159562.1:1083175-1085260 GCF_000334495.1 Tupaia belangeri chinensis | reverse complement strand
TTGCTATAGGGCGCGTGCACTCGCCAGACAGACAGAGAGAGACAGAGAGACAGAAAGCGAGAAATCACCCCCCCCAGGGGGGATGGCCATGCCGCAATCCCTTCTCCTCCATTCTCCTCTCGGGATCATGGGCACGCACGCACATGCACCTGCTGTGAGTTTTAAGCCACCGGGTCTGGGACGCGAACCATGGTCGACTACATGGGAGTCCAGCGGCATAGCCATTACACTAACTGCTGGTCCCTAAATCTTAGTTTTTTAGAGTCCATTTTGGAATGACTTGCTTATGAAATTCTTTCAGTGACCCAGTCCAAATACCATCTAGGTAATACTGGAAAATGTCTTTGTCCCCACCATGAAATCATGCCATTAAAGAAAAAACGGAAAGAACACATGTTTCATGTAACACATGTGTAACATGTAACACAGTAACACACAAGTCTTGGGTCCTTAGGGAGAGAACATTGATGATGTCCAGACAAGTGTCCAGTTCTGCTGCTCTTCATTGATGGGGGTGACCCTGCCTGACTAGACTCTCCTACTGTGGAACTTTGTTCTCGAAAAGCAGCAAGAGTCCCACTTACACCTTTCAAAGGGACATCTGCTAGCTCATTGCTTGGAACTCATTTTCCAATGAAACGGTGTTAAAAACCAGAGACCAAATGCAAACACAAGTATTTGGTGTCAGATACGCACTATTAAGAGTGAAGGAGGGGAGGAACCAGCAATTAGCGTAATGACTCTGTCACTGGACTCCCACGTAGTCAACCATGGTTCGAGTCCTGGACCCGGTGGCTTAAACTCATGCCGGGCACACATGCGTGCGTGCCCAAGATCCCGAGAGGAGAATGGAGGAGAAGGGATTGCGGCATGGCCATCCCCCCTGGGGGGGGTGATTTCTCGCTTTCTGTCTCTCTGTCTCTCTCTGTCTGTCTGGCGAGCGCACGCGCCCTATAGCAAAAACCTCTCCAAAAAAAGAGTGAAGGAGGGGAGGGGCCAGCAGAGATGACTTATTCAACAAAGAACCAGAGAAGAAACTTGGTGAGGGTGGTTGTGGGAGCATGAGAAACTTTCTTCTAGTTGCTTCTATTTTCCTGGTGAAATAAAGGAAAAGAGTGGAGCCAGCAGGTGGCATAATGATTGAGGCACTGAACTCCCCCATGGCCAACTGTAGTTCAAGTCCCGGACCTGGCAGTTGGCTTTCTCACATTTCCTCTCTCTGTCTCTTTCAGGTGAGTGCACATGTTCTATAGCAAATTAAAACAGAATAATCAATCATTCAATATTAAATAAATAATTATTTTTAAAAGCTTTATTTAAAAATAAAGAGCAAGATTCTTTTTTAAAAAGAATTACTTTTATTTAATTTTATTTACTTATTCATGTTGTTTTTATTTGACCAGAGAAAGAGAGATACAGAGAGAGAGAGGGAGGGAAAGTGAGAAAGCAAGCCACCAGGTCCGGGACTCAAACTGTGGTTAGCCATATGGGAATGTTCAGTGCTTTAACCACCACACCATCTGCTGGTCCCAAGAGCAAGATTCTTAAAATGAGAATAATGAGGATTAGATTGAGAAGAAAGGCGAAAAGAAAAGTGTGAAAGTTATCTAGGAGAGTAAGAGGAAAGTGACTAAGCAAGGCAGTCTGATTCCCTGGCCACAGAGAGAGGCCACTTGAGCTGAGCAACCCCAGGAGGAGATGTGTCAGAGTAAGTGTGTGCTTTCTTTGCGCGACCTCTGACAGCTCGGGGACAGGAAGGAGTAGGTGATATTTAGATCTAACTAACAGCAAGTAAATGTGATGGCGGGAGAAGAACGGGGGATTGGAAGGCAGGCAAGGAGGCAAGGTACTGTTGAGTTGAGTCACTGAATCCCTTTTCTTTTTTTTAAGAGGTTTTTGCTGTAGGGCATGTGTGCTCGTCAGAGAGACAGAGAGAGACAGAGACAGAAAGCAAGGAACCACCCCCAGGGGGGATGGCCACGCCACAATCCCTTCTCCGCTAGGGATTTGGGGCACTCGCACACACATGGCTGCCATGAGTTTTAAGCCGCCAGGTCCAGAACTAGAACTACAGTTGATTATGTG
>NW_006159562.1:1025352-1082969 GCF_000334495.1 Tupaia belangeri chinensis | reverse complement strand
TGGCTGTGGGGAACGATGAGGCCTAGGGTGTGACTAGGAGAGCCGGTGGCTGGAGTGAGGTGGACAAGTCATAGAAGTGGAAGATGTCAAGTTCCTGGGAGTTCGACTACCGTCAGGATCTTCTCCACGCTATTGCAATCACCACAAACGGGAATACTGTTGGAAGTAGTGACCCGTGGTCTGGTCTTGGAAATTGTCCAGAGTAATGGGAAGTGACTATGAAATCTGTAGATGGTTGATGCGAGGAGGAGAAGGGGGGTGATCCATGACTGAGCGTCAGAAGCAGCAAGGGTGTCCAGGGAGGAGGAAGCGAGGGTGGTCTTGACCTCGCAGTGAGCACCCCTGGCTGTAGGAGGATCTGGTTTCACTTAGAATAAAGAGGTGATGGCGGTGTAGCAAACACCTCAGGGATACAGGGAATTTTGCCGGTGACGGCCAGTAATCCCTGCTGTGAGGACACAGTGGACGGGTCTTTGCTATAGGGCGCGTGCACTCGCCAGACAGACAGAGAGAGACAGAGAGACAGAAAGCGAGAAATCACCCCCCCCAGGGGGGATGGCCATGCCGCAATCCCTTCTCCTCCATTCTCCTCTCGGGATCATGGGCACGCACGCACATGCACCTGCTGTGAGTTTTAAGCCACCGGGTCTGGGACGCGAACCATGGTCGACTACATGGGAGTCCAGCGGCATAGCCATTACACTAACTGCTGGTCCCTAAATCTTAGTTTTTTAGAGTCCATTTTGGAATGACTTGCTTATGAAATTCTTTCAGTGACCCAGTCCAAATACCATCTAGGTAATACTGGAAAATGTCTTTGTCCCCACCATGAAATCATGCCATTAAAGAAAAAACGGAAAGAACACATGTTTCATGTAACACATGTGTAACATGTAACACAGTAACACACAAGTCTTGGGTCCTTAGGGAGAGAACATTGATGATGTCCAGACAAGTGTCCAGTTCTGCTGCTCTTCATTGATGGGGGTGACCCTGCCTGACTAGACTCTCCTACTGTGGAACTTTGTTCTCGAAAAGCAGCAAGAGTCCCACTTACACCTTTCAAAGGGACATCTGCTAGCTCATTGCTTGGAACTCATTTTCCAATGAAACGGTGTTAAAAACCAGAGACCAAATGCAAACACAAGTATTTGGTGTCAGATACGCACTATTAAGAGTGAAGGAGGGGAGGAACCAGCAATTAGCGTAATGACTCTGTCACTGGACTCCCACGTAGTCAACCATGGTTCGAGTCCTGGACCCGGTGGCTTAAACTCATGCCGGGCACACATGCGTGCGTGCCCAAGATCCCGAGAGGAGAATGGAGGAGAAGGGATTGCGGCATGGCCATCCCCCCTGGGGGGGGTGATTTCTCGCTTTCTGTCTCTCTGTCTCTCTCTGTCTGTCTGGCGAGCGCACGCGCCCTATAGCAAAAACCTCTCCAAAAAAAGAGTGAAGGAGGGGAGGGGCCAGCAGAGATGACTTATTCAACAAAGAACCAGAGAAGAAACTTGGTGAGGGTGGTTGTGGGAGCATGAGAAACTTTCTTCTAGTTGCTTCTATTTTCCTGGTGAAATAAAGGAAAAGAGTGGAGCCAGCAGGTGGCATAATGATTGAGGCACTGAACTCCCCCATGGCCAACTGTAGTTCAAGTCCCGGACCTGGCAGTTGGCTTTCTCACATTTCCTCTCTCTGTCTCTTTCAGGTGAGTGCACATGTTCTATAGCAAATGAAAACAGAATAATCAATCATTCAATATTAAATAAATAATTATTTTTAAAAGCTTTATTTAAAAATAAAGAGCAAGATTCTTTTTTAAAAAGAATTACTTTTATTTAATTTTATTTACTTATTCATGTTGTTTTTATTTGACCAGAGAAAGAGAGATACAGAGAGAGAGAGGGAGGGAAAGTGAGAAAGCAAGCCACCAGGTCCGGGACTCAAACTGTGGTTAGCCATATGGGAATGTTCAGTGCTTTAACCACCACACCATCTGCTGGTCCCAAGAGCAAGATTCTTAAAATGAGAATAATGAGGATTAGATTGAGAAGAAAGGCGAAAAGAAAAGTGTGAAAGTTATCTAGGAGAGTAAGAGGAAAGTGACTAAGCAAGGCAGTCTGATTCCCTGGCCACAGAGAGAGGCCACTTGAGCTGAGCAACCCCAGGAGGAGATGTGTCAGAGTAAGTGTGTGCTTTCTTTGCGCGACCTCTGACAGCTCGGGGACAGGAAGGAGTAGGTGATATTTAGATCTAACTAACAGCAAGTAAATGTGATGGCGGGAGAAGAACGGGGGATTGGAAGGCAGGCAAGGAGGCAAGGTACTGTTGAGTTGAGTCACTGAATCCCTTTTCTTTTTTTTAAGAGGTTTTTGCTGTAGGGCATGTGTGCTCGTCAGAGAGACAGAGAGAGACAGAGACAGAAAGCAAGGAACCACCCCCAGGGGGGATGGCCACGCCACAATCCCTTCTCCGCTAGGGATTTGGGGCACTCGCACACACATGGCTGCCATGAGTTTTAAGCCGCCAGGTCCAGAACTTGAACTACAGTTGATTATGTGGGAGTCCAGCGATGTGACCTCTGTACCACCTGCTGGCCCCGAGCTATTGAGTCTTGACTAAGAAGAGAGGTGCATTAGGACATGAAGAGGTGAGGGAGAAACGCCTAGGTCCATAGATGGGCATTTTTCCTGGGGCTGGAGACTGACTGGAGTGAGATGGAAGGAAGGGGGCAGGTAGCCGTGGGAGTGTGTGGTGTCTAAAGTGGGCCTTATCAAGACAGTGTGGCTGTTGGGAACGATGAGGCCTAGGGTGTGACTAGGAGAGCCGGTGGCTGGAGTGAGGTGGACAAGTCATAGAAGTGGAAGATGTCAAGTTCCTGGGAGTTCGACTACCGTCAGGATCTTCTCCACGCTATTGCAATCACCACAAACGGGAATACTGTTGGAAGTAGTGACCCGTGGTCTGGTCTTGGAAATTGTCCAGAGTAATGGGAAGTGACTATGAAATCTGTAGATGGTTGATGCGAGGAGGAGAAGGGGGGTGATCCATGACTGAGCGTCAGAAGCAGCAAGGGTGTCCAGGGAGGAGGAAGCGAGGGTGGTCTTGACCTCGCAGTGAGCACCCCTGGCTGTAGGAGGATCTGGTTTCACTTAGAATAAAGAGGTGATGGCGGTGTAGCAAACACCTCAGGGATACAGGGAATTTTGCCGGTGACGGCCAGTAATCCCTGCTGTGAGGACACAGTGGACGGGTCTATAGCGGGGAAGGGTCTAAGACCGAGTCGTGAAAAAGGATGGGCAGAGCTGAAAGGGGACGTGATTTACAACAATGAGAGGGGACTGAGGCTTCTTTTGGTGACTGAGATGCCATGGATGTCTACCATTTTCCACTGAAGAGAAACATCCAGGACACATTACTGAGTCGTAAGTGTAGAGTAAATGGGGGGAAAGTGGCTTATGTCTACGCTGAAGCAGTTGTATTAATTTACCATCATGGCCAGTAGGTGGTGCTGTTGGCCCAAGATAGTTTTGTTGCAGTCGGTTCAGGGCAGGGTGGAGGAAGGAAGAAAAGGTCACGGATTGGGTAAGAAGAGAGAAGAGGCGTCGTGTTCTCCACCTGGTAAGATGTAAGGGTGGTGGTAGACTCGGGACATCTCCTTTCTAAATAAATCATTCTTCCTCGAAATTAATGTTTAATAGGCTGGAGAAACAACACTGATTCTCAGAAAGGACTGGAACTTTAACTTGAGCATACAGACAATTGTGGAAATACATCAAATGCACATAATGGTGCTTTCACTTTGGGGGAAGGAAATTTAAAAAAAAAAAAAGACAGAAAAAAACTACAAGAACTTGCAGTCCCCTTGAGACATTTCAGGTTGCGAATGTCTGAGATGTCACTGGCTAAATTCTGATATTTAGCTGAATGCTTATATTCTGTTAAGAGGCAAATTCAGTTTTTGCTATAAAAACAAATAAAAATCTATCTTCTCTCTTCTCTTCTGCTTGCTTTGGGGATTCAGCACACAGAGTTTAGAAAGCCAGAGGCACAGTGACTTCCTTTTCAGAAGGAGGAGAGGCTGCAGGAGGCAGATGCTGATCAGAGTCTATGAGCTTTGCATATTCATATCCCTCCATAAGAAAATTCAGGTAATGAGTGCGTAAAAGCTCGAACAGCCTTTGTATGGCTTGGGGGTTTTCTATTCTCGTGTTCTCTAGGTAGAACTGACTATATCGAATCAAGAGGTCCCTACTTCCACCCCCAGATTGGATCAGCTCTTGTACATTGAAGTTTTTAACATCACCCACAAGAATTTTAAAGGCTTGTCAAAAGAATCTTCATAGTCTCTAGCCATGAATAAAAATGATCTCAGATAGATCATCTTCTCTATCACATTTTATTTCATGGGATTAATTTAACTGATTGAGCTGAATAGTGTGAGTTGTTAAGTGGTTGCTACTAATAAGTAGAATTTTTTAATTTTTTAGGAACACATAGCAAGTACTTTCTGACATACTGGTTTTATTTAAATGATTTTAACTTTTTAGAATTTTAGGACACGTACACAGGGGAAAATCAATTTTATAATAAAATCAACCGTATTAAGAAAAAAAATCTGCAATAGCACATGAAGTTGATCTGCTTGGTATTTATTTAAACTTTACAAATGCCATATGATTGTCTCTGCCTACATCCCCTATTTGGTCAAATACAGTTGTAAGTTAATACTAGTCCTGGACCAAATTAATATTGTTTTACATTTCCTTTGTACCTATTATCCTGGCTAGGCATCTGAAGGCCAGGTTATCACTTAAAATTTAGTAAAGATTCAAAGGCCATAGTTTATGAGCTTAACCTGGGAAATTTTCTGGTGCGAATTGTGATTTTGTTCCTTCATTGAACATTACAACAAAAGGCCAGAAATCTCTACTTTCCTCCAGCTTTCAGGTAAACTTATCTACTTCTTCCTTAAGGATAATTCACTATAAAGTAATTGGAGACAAAATTTTTCAGCATTTTGCTATAACACTTCTTTTTTTGTTACTGTTTTTGTTTTTGTTAAAAGTTGTTTGTGTTGGGAACCAGCAGTTAGCGTAATGGCTATGTCGCTGGACTCCCACGTAGTTGACCGCGGTTCAAGTCCCGGACCCGGTGGCTTAACACTCATGCCGGGCACGTGTGCATGTGTGCCCAAGATCCCAAGAGGAGAATGGAGGAGAAGGGATTGCAGTGTGACCATCCCCCCTGGGGGGTGATTTCTCGCTTTCTGTCTCTATGTCTCTGTCTGTCTGGCGAGCACACACGCCCTGTAGCAAAAACCTCTCAAAAAAATAAAAAAGTTGTTTGTGTTTGCTGGAGAGAGACAGAGAGAGAAAGGGAAAGTGAGAAAGCACCCCTAGGGAGGATGGCCATACTGCACCCCTTCTCCTCCATTCTCTTTTTGGGATTTTGGGCATGCACACACAGGTGCCCCCGCATGTTTTCAAGCCATCAGGTTTGGGACTCAAATCATGGCATTAGCCCCGTGGGATCCAGCTGCCTTAACTCAGATGTTTCCTGTCTGATATTCGTGCAACCTATTACTTCTGAAGGCTGCTCATAGGTGGCAGTGACTCTTACTCCAGCCAAAGGCACTTCTAATTCTTATTAGTTCTTCCCATCAACGGTTCCAGTTTGGAAGCCACTTGGAGCAGTGTTTATCACAGCGCGAACAATCACCTACTTGTTAAAAATGTCTGGGCTTAGCCTGATGGCACAGTTAGTAGTGAACTGAACTGCAGTGCTAGAAACCACATGGCCAGCCACAGGTTTGAGTCCTTGGGTCGGCTCGAAAACATGGACGGTATGTGTGCATGTGTGCCCAAGATCCCGACAAGGTGGAGCTGAAGGGAGGCATTAACAGCATGACAAGAGCCTATCAAGGGAGCTTCTCTCTCCCTCTCTCTCTCTCTCTCACACACACACTCTCCCATGCATGCACGTGCAATTCCTATTATGCATAAAATAAAGAAACTTTAAAAATTCCTGGACTCACCAAACACAAATGAATGAGAACCTCTGGGTTGGGCTGAGAAATCTGCATTTTCCTCGCTCAGAGTAGAATTTCTGCTTGCACCTCCTATTGGTAACTTGCATGCAGCTGTGCTTTTGAAAGGACTTTAAAGCAGAACTACTTCTAATGTTCCTAGAGTTGTGCTAGGGGAGGAAAACAGCAAGAAATCTATTATGTCAAAACCCTAGTCATTTCTTTGACAAATAGGAACAGGCTCAGTAGAGAGGCATCATTTTGATGGGCAGTTCAAATTAAGCTACTTCCCCTAAACCTCTGTTCTACTTTTTTTTTTTTTTTTTTCCTGGTAATGATTTCTGGTTTACACACATTTGACATGCATGCCAAGTATGGGCCAAGTATGGCTTCTCCAAGCGTGCATAGAGTGTATACTAATCCAATCAAGTACTGGGTTGTTGTAAAAGTCAGGACGTGTTTTTCTATGCAAAAGTGGAGCATGACCTTTCTGACAACGCATAGACACGTCTGTCTTCTAGAGCACTGAGTATCAGCTACTCAACCTCCTTCACCCACCTTACTCTCAGCCTGCTGCCTGGCACCCTACTTCATTGGCAGAGCTTCTCTGTGATTCTTGTTATTTCTGGGTTTCTTGGAAAGCTTCCCTGACATTCAGCCTTTCAATAATTGGGTGAGTTTGTAACGTCCTGGAATCATTCACTTCTGCTTGTAATTTCTAGATTATTATGACTGATACAGGCTGCTTCTGACTTTTTTTTATTAGAGTGATTAAAAAAAAAAAAAACCAACATGAACTTAATGTCCAGAAATCTGTCTGGAATCACACATCCAACCATTATTGGATATTTTAATTGGCTCCATGTTAACGGGCATCTCAATCTAAACATGTTCAAAATGGAGCTCCTCCTGTTTCCTCCCAAGTCACCTTCTCCTGAAGACTTCACCACCTCCGTGTAAACAAATCCTCCCTTCAGTTGCCCAGGCCAATCATTCGGATATCATCCTTTGCTCCCTTATTTTTCTTTTTTTAAAGAATTATTTTATTTAATCTTATTTATTATTATTTTTAATTTGGAGAGAGAGAGAGAGAGAGAGAGAGAGCAAGCAAGCCACCAGGTCCAGGATTTGAACTGTGGTTAGCCATGTGCAAGTTCAGCTCCCTAACCACCATGCCACCTACTGGCCCGGACTCCTTTCTTTTTCTTTTTTTTAGAGATTTTTGCTATGGGATGTGTGTGCTTGCCTGAGAGACAGAGACAGAAAGAGATAAATCCCGCCCTCCTCTAGAGGAGATGGCTATGCTGCAATCCCTTCTCCTCCATTCTCCTATTAGGATTTTGGGCATGCAAGCATACAGTCCCAGCATGAGTTTTAAGTCACCAGGTCCAGGACTCGAACAGCGGTCGACTATGGGGAGTCCAGCAATGCAACCATTGCATTATTTGCTGGTCTCTACTCCTTTATTTTTCTAACAACCTGTATCCAACCCACCTTGAAAAGTTGCAGCTCTACTTTTAAAATATACCTGGGCTGGCCACAGTGGCTCAGTAGTAACATAGCACTTCATAATGCCGAGGTCATGTGGGAAGGTCCTAGGTTCATGTCCCAAGACCTCTCTGTGTACACCATGTGTGTACATGTGCTTGTAATCCTGGCCGGTTGACTCTGGAGGTGTAGGACTGTGGTGTGGGGACACTGTTGGGGGCGCCTTCCTCTCTCTCTGTCTCCTTGCCTCATGGAAGGAAGAAATAACTAACCTTAAAAAACTCTCTCTCTTTCTCTGTGTGTGTGTGTGTGTGTGTGTGTGTGTGTGTGTCTGTATATACCTTTTTTAACCACGCCTTTACTACCTCTCTGGTCTAAGCCATTTTCTCCCCCTGGGACAGAGGAAGTGAGCATGAGGGAGACAGAGAGAGGTATTTTTACCAAGGACTCACCATGTCCCAGTCATGCTATCGAGTCTCCCGGTCAGCTAAGACCACAGGCACGTGCCTCCACACCTGACCTGTTTAGGCTGGGCCAGGAAGTGAACTCGAGCCTCCCACATACTTCAGCCATTGTGCAGAAACACCTTTTTTCTTGAGAAAGTTTATTGTGTTCATTTTATTTCATAAGAGAGGCTCTCACGCTGTCAAGCTTTTCCTGCTTCTATCTCCAAAGTAGCTGGGACTATGGGTGCATATCACCATGCCCAGCCATTTTTTTAAAAAGAGAATTATTTATTTAATTTTATTCATCCATCCATTTATTTTCATTTGACCAAGAGAGGCAGAGAGAGAGAGAGAGAGTGAGGGGAAGTGAGAAAGCAAGCCGCCAGGTCCAGAACTTGAACCATGGTGGGCCATGTGGGAGCGTCCAGTGCCTTAACCACCACGTCACCTGCTGGTCCTCAGCTTTACAGTGGGCCTGGAATTAAACCTGAGACCTCAGCCTTGGGAGGAGCAGAGGAGCCAATTTTTAGCAGTGCACACCACCATGGCTGAGCCAAGCCCTTTATCTCTCATCTGGGTTGTTGTAATAGCTCTGTTCTCGTCTGCCTCTTAGTCACTGCAGCCAACGCTCATCCCAGGAGCCAGAGTTATCCTGAAAAACTTAAGGCAAATAATATCATTTATCTGGTCAAAATTGTCCAATGGTTTTTCAAATCTCTTAATGAAAGACAACTTCCTTTCTCTAACCTATAAGAGTCTATACGAGGCCAGCCCCACAGCCTAGCAGTTAAAGAAGTAGGGTCCCAGGGACCAGCAGTTAGCATAATGGCTATGTCGCTGGACTCCCATGTAGTCGACTGCAGTTCGAGTCCTGGGCCCAGTGGCCTAAACTCATGCCAGGCGTGTGTGCATGTGTGCCCAAAATCTTGAGAGGAGAATGGAGGAGAAGGGGTTGCGGTGTGGTCATCCCCCCGAGGGGTGATTTCTTGCTTTCTGACTCTCTGTCTCTCTCTGTCTATCTGGTGAACGCACGCGCCCTATAGCAAAAACCTCTCCCGAAAAAAGAAAAGAAAAAAAGAAATAGGATCCCATACAGCTACTCTTGTGGCTTCGAGAGACACACCAGGCGGGTGTGCATATGTGCCCCAAATCCTGAAGGGATGGAGAAATGGAGAGAAGTAACTGCAGTGTGACCACGTCCCCTTGGAGGGTGTGTTCTCTCTCCCCTTCTCTCTCTTCCTGCTCTCTCTCTCTCTGGCTCCGGTGAGCATGCACACATTACAGAAATGAAAAAAATCCAAACTATCATAGACATTAAACTTAAAAAAGAAAAAAAAAAGATTTTCTATGATCTGGTCCCTTCACTTTCCAACCTTCCTCCCTCCCGCTCTCTCTCTCTCACTCTCACAGCCTCTGTCACCCAGGCTTCCTCACTCGTCCCAGAACATGCAACCGAAGCTCTCGAGGCCTTTGCCCTTGCTTCACTAACCCCCTCATTTCCTTCAAAAACAGTCTTCTCTTTGAAGCATTCGCTGCCTGCTTTGTTGATATTTCAGTTTATTCAACTTCCGATATTTGGCACCTCCCTTCCTTCCTCTTCTTGTTCTTTTCAGCACTTCACATTATCTATTTTTTCTTTTCCTTTCTTTCTTTCTCTCTTTTTTTTTTTTTTTTTTTTTTTTTTTTTTCTTTAGGGACACGGGTCTGCCCAAAAACACAATAGGACACGTGAGCTCGCCAGACAGACAGAGAGAGACAGAGAGACAGAAAGCAAGAAATCACCCCTCACGGGGGATGGCCATGCCACAATCCCTTCTCCTCCATTCTCCTCTCGGGATCTTGGGCACGCACACACATGTGCCTGGCGTGAGTTTAAGCCACCGGGTCCAGGACGCAAACCGCGGTCGACTACGTGGGAATCCAGCAACATAGCCATTACGCCAACTGCTGGTCCCTTCACATTATCTTACCTGCCATATGGTTTGTATATATCTGTATATTCCTCTACACCTAGAAAAAGGCTCGTAATAGGTGCTCAATATTTCTTTGGTGGGTAATGATTAATTTGTTTTGGGAAATGTTAGCATAGATAAGTCCTGTCAGAGTTGGTGCTGGTTTGTGGAGAAAGGTTCTTTAAAGGAAAGGAATAGAAATATTTCCTGCATTTGGACTATTTACTTCAATCAAAAAACACTGAATAATTTTAGGATATAAAGTGGTAAAAAACAGAAAGTCTCTTTCCTGAAGTGAAAAGTCAGGGTGGAATTAAAGTTGCATTCAAGTGGGAGGAACTAACGATAAATAACTGAAGACCGTACGCGGCTCACCAAGAGGTGGTCAGTGCCACGAGAAAGAAAAGGCGAATGAAGGGAATTCTGGCCGCCCTGTGGTTGTGCGATTTTGGACTGAGGACCAGAGGTGGCCTCTCAGATGAGGTGAGATTTGAGCAGAGATCTACAGGAAGTGTGGGAAGGAGCCAAGTGCGTTTTTGCAAGAGGACACTCCAGAGAAGACAGCAGGTACAAAGGCTCTGAGGCAAGAGCGAACTTGGGGAGTTGGTGCAACTACAAAAAATCTAGGGAACTGGACCATGGTGAATTGGGGTTGCTGGGAGGACTCAGGTGGGGAGGTCAGTGAGTAACTGGGACTCAGGTCCATGGAGTTCTTGTAGGTCAGGGTCTACTTAGATCAAACGAGGGCACTGCCAGGAGGTTTGAGCAGAAGAGAGTCATGATCTGACTTGGAGTTTAGAAAGATGACTCAGACATCCAGGTGGAAAGTAGCCTTGGGGGTTGGGTTGGTTAAGGCAGCAGCAGCAAGCCCACTCGGGAGGCCAATCATCCAGGTGGAAAGTAGCCTTGGGGGTTGGGGTGGTTAAGGCAGCAGCAGGAAGCCCACTCAGGAGGCCAAGGGCCATCACTAGGCAGGATTGAGGTATCAGGGGAAATGATGCAGTGGTCAGGTTTTGGAAATATTTTCCAGGTGGAGCAAACAGAGTTTTATATTAGGTGTGGAATGAGGTAGAAAGAGAGGACTTAAGACAGTTCTACCATTTTGGGACTGACTAGCTAGGAGACTAGAGTCACCACTTGGTAAGAAGGGCCCAGGTTTTGGTCGGCTGGGGATAGCTCCAGTCAATGTATATACTTTTTTATTCAGAAGTTAAGTTTGAGATCCAAGTGAAGAGTTTTAGTGTGCAGGTGGTTATTTAAGTCTGAAGTCCAAAGGAAAGAGGGATTGGGGGTACAAATCTAGAAAAGCTCAATAGATTAAAGCCACAGGAGTTGGTACAGTTTTCAGAAAGTGCATGAAATAGAGAAGATATCTAAAGAGATCTCAAAGATAGGAGTTAGTAAAGGACCCTCGCAGGATTTAGAAAAGGTGGAGTCCCCTAGGCTAAGTGAATTCCAAGAAGGAGGAGTGATTATCTGCATCAAGTGGAGTTGTTAGTGAGCTTGACTAGAGCAACTTCACAGAACAGAGACGAGAGACTCTGATTAAAGTAGGCTCGGGAAAGAATGGGGGTAGAGAAAGCGAAAACAGAAGAGACAGCTTTGTCTAACAATTTTGCTATAAAGAGAAAAATAAAATGAGTCTGCAACTAGAAGGAGAAGTGAGATTGAGATTTTTGTTTTTAAGAATTTAATTTGGGGCCAGTAGGTGGCATGGTGGCTTAGGGCACTGGACTCCCACATGGCTGACTGCAATTCGAGTGCTGGACCTGGCAGCTTGCTTTCTCTCTCTCTCTCTCTCTCTCTCTCTCTCTCTCTCTCTCTCTCTCTCTCTCTCTCTTTCTCTCTCTGTCCCTCTCTGATCAAATTAAAATAAATAAATACAATTAATAAAGGTCAATAAAATAATTCTTTAAGAAAAGAATTATTTAATTTTATTTATAATAATAATTACTATTATTATTTATTTTGTCCAGAGAGAGACAGAGAGAGGGAAAATGAAAAAGCAAGTCACCAGGTCCGGGACTCGAACTGTGGTTTGCCGTGTGGGAGTCCATGCCATCTGCCAACCCAATTTTTTTTTTTTAATTTAGTAAAGACTATATTATGCTCTGTGGGTTGGATGGTGGCAATGATACAGTAAAGAGGAGAAAAACCCAGTGATGTAGGAGAAAATATTGGAAAAGTGAAGTCATTCAAAAAAGAAGGAGTAAAAATGGAACTGGGGTTTAACCTCAGAAAGATAAATAGAAATAAATTAGTTAGGTTTTGTTTTGCTTTGCTTTTTCCTCACACAAGAGAAAAGTCACCAATACAGTCATTTCTATAGAGGTGGTTGCAGGAGCAAATGGAAAATATTGGCTGATTATTTCTATTTTTTCAATGAAATGAGAATCGTGAACTGAGGAAGTTGAGGAAGGAGAGAGAAAGAAAAGGAGGAGAAAGAATGACCTGGGGGAACTTAGAGCGATTGGACTGGGGAAGTGAGGTGAGTTTAAAGAATGGCACTAAGTGTACATGAGGTACATGGAGGTGAACTTATAGTAAGGCCAGAAGGGAATGGGGAGACTGGAGTTACCCAACCAGGAATTTCTTTCCTGTCACTGCTACTGGAGGAAAGAGAAGCAAGGGAGTCAAGGATATGTGGAAGGAGTAGTTCTAATGGAGCATCCTTGGTCTAAACTGTATCCGGAGGAAAGGAGGGACACAGGGCCAGTCAGGCTGAGTGAAACAATGACAAGGCAATGGATTTGGGAGGTCTTGGTGGGACTGAAGAACTGTAAATTTCTGGATATTAGGGGAACTGGAGTGGGATTGGAGAGGAAAAAGATTGGAAGTGAGTTGTGGGAAAGAAAATGACAAAGACAGGACCAGCAGTTGGCATAATGGCTATGTCGCTGGACTTCCATGTAGTCATCCATGGTTTGAGTCCTAGACCCGATGGCTTAAACTCATGCTGGGCCCGTGTGCGTGTGTGCCCAAGATCCCGAGAGTAGAATGGAGGAGAAGGGATTGCGGTGTGGCCATCCCCCCTGGGGGGTGATTTCTCACTTTCTGTCTCTCTGTCTCTCTCTCTTTTCTGGAGAGTGCATGCGTCCAATAGCAAAAACCTCTCCAAAAAATTACAAAGAAAGAAAGAAAAAGAAAAATGACAAGGCTTAGGTGACATTGCAAGTAGGTAGCTGAAGTAATGTGAAGGACAAGACTCCAGGGGAGAGGCAAAGGCCTAAAGACTCACTTGAATGAAAGGATCATCTCTGTGACATGAGATGACTGCATAAAACGCACCAAGAGTGATTGTGTGTAAGGATGGACGGAGCATGGTTTGAAGAGAGGTCAGTGATCCCAACAAAGAAGGACGGCGTGCAGAACTGACAAAGGAGTGAGCGTAGATAGCGTGGGGAGATTTAGGGAAGAGTAGGCATGATCTGTATGTGGCAAGGAAGAGCAGGAAGAGAACAGCCTCCACTTGTTGGCCCACTTGTAGGAGACAGTAACAGTCACCCCTCTCCCCCAGGGGACTATAGGAGAAGTATCCTGAGAGAGAGCCAGGTTAGAGTTCCTACAAAACGAAATGGAGGATCGATGTTTTGTTGGTTACCAACTCTGAGTTCCAGAAAGAACAGAGGGACCCTGATGGCTTACAGAGGGAAGAAAGATTGGGTCTGGTTACTATGGGATTAACAGCTACATCAGGGTGAGAGTTGTGGTGAAGAGGCGTGATTTGAGGCTCTTGGCCTTCTTGAGGCTGCTGAAGTGCACAGCGACGGAAAACACAGTGGGATTATTTCTGGTGGATTATGGGGCAGACATTGGGGAAGAGGCTGTGAGTACTTAGAAGAGAAAACTCAAGGCTCGTGCCCACAGCAGGCAGAGATTGGTGGACTCTTGGGTTAGTGGCTCTGCTTGGGATTTTGAGGCTAAAACAAACATGGTGGCCCCAGAGGCCTGGTCTGTAGGGATTTGCACACAGCTGGTTGATACAGGAGCGCATCTGCTGGTAATAGGCAAAGGAGAGCTCTCTATGGCCCTTCGTCAGCATGGGCAAATTAGTTTTCTCCATCTAAAGGGTAAGGTGACAAATGCCTTTCCTCGTATTGTGTAATTCATCACTCCTGAGAGCACAGCCATCACCCTACGCAAGTCAAAGGGAGGATCGAATTGATTTCTCCTGAGGAAGAAAATGAGGTGTCCACACAATACCTGTCAGAGGCAAACTTTACACTTAAAAACAAACCCAAATAACCTTGAGCCAGCTCCATAGCCTAGTGGGTAAGGGAGTCAGATTCCACATGGCCAACTGCATTTCAAATCCGGGCTCTGCTGGCTGGAAAAACATGCTGGGAGTGTGTGTGTGTGCATGCCCCACATCCTCCAAATAGGATGGAGAAATGAAAAAGAGAGATGGTGACGTGACCAAGTCCCATTAGGGGGTGCTTTCCCTCTCTTTTTCTCTCTCCTTCTCTCTCTCTGGTGAGTGCCAGTACCCTCTGACAATTCAAATAAAATTGTTTTTAAATGTAAACCTTTAAATTCTTGATTTCGTTGACTTGGAAAGTGAGAGAGAAATAATTCCAAGATGGCTTAGTAAGACTTTCATTGAGAGAGAGATGAGTTTTCATAGAAAATATTCACATGGCTTATTAAAACAGCCCATGATAAGGGCCAGACTTCGAATGTGTTTCCTAATGCAGGAAGATTATTTATGTGGTAGAATGACCTCCCTGCAGGGCACTGATGCTGAGAGAATCATCGGGTAGTTTTCTTTCTATTGCTTCTGCAAAGAAAATGTTAGTGATAAACTGAGAAATTCAAGACAGTAAATACCTTCCTTTTCTTTTTTTATTTTTTTTCCCCCTCAGGAAGAGTGACATTTTGGAGGGGGAATAAAAAAGGAAAGAAGTGAGGGTAAGAGGAAAATGGGTAGTACTTCTCTCCCTCTTTCCAAATCAGAAACTGCTTCAATCTTCCTTTTCCCTCATGAGTCAGAAAAATAAAGTGATACAAACTCCCGTCTATTCCCATGCCTTCAGGCATGGCTGCGACGAAGCCATTAGGGGATGCAAATGGAATCCTCCTAGATGACTAAAATTCAGTGTCCAACATGCTGTGTGGGACCCATGCGAAAACCACCCATTCACAAATAGGCTTTTCCTTTGACCGTGTGTGGGTAGCCTCGGCCCAAGCATGGAGAAAGTTTGACTTGCAGGGTTTTTTCAAAATGAAGAAATATTTCAATTTTTTCTTCCAAAGTTAACAGGCTATAAATCGAGATTGGGATCCGTTTCAGTCTCCGAGTTTTAAAACATGAGGCATTAAGTGAACTTGATAGTTTATGAAAAACAGTGCTAGTGGTAAGGAATAAATTACTTGTTTCTAACTTCATTGTTTGGGAGACTGGAATTAAACTATTCTTAGGCAAGTTTTGCCTGCCTGAATGCAAATGATAGATAGGATTGAAGCATTCGTTTCCTGTAAGATACTGTGACTGTTTAAAAAAGCTTATGGCAGTTCTTCAAAAAAAAAATTAAAAATAGAATTACTGTATGATCCAGCAATTCTACTTCTTGGACTATACTCAAAAGAATTGAAAGCCGGGTTGCCTCAGAGATAAGCATGATATGTATACATCTAAGTATATCATTTATTGTACAATAGCCAAAAGGTGGAGTCAACCCAAATGTCCATCAGTGGATGAGTAGATAAAGAATATGTGGTATGGGGCCAGCAGGTGGTAGGGTGGTAAGGGCACTGAACTCCCACACGGTCAACTGTGGTTTGAGCCCTGGACCTGGTGATTTGCTTTCTCATTTTCCTTCAATCTCACTGTTCCTCTCTGGTCAAATTAAAATAAATAAATAAATAAATAAAGTTAAATAAAGGGATACTAAAGAAAATAAAAGGTGGTATATACATATAATGGAATATTATTCAGACTTACACAGGAATAAAATTCTAATCATGTGATAGCCATGCAGGAACCTTAAAAACATTATGCTAGGTAAAGTAAGCCCATCACAAAAAGACAAAAACTGTATGATTCCACTTATGAGAGGAACAACTCAGAGTAGTCAAACTGATAATTAAAAAAGTAGAAAAAGAAAAAAAAAAACTAAACTACAACAAAAGAAAGTATTAATAGAATGATAGTTGCTAGGGGCTGAAGGGATAGAAAATGGAAAGTTAGTGTTTAATGAGTACAGAGTATTAGTCTGGGATGATGAAAACATTCTGGAAGAGGTTAGAGGTGATAGTAGATTGGCATTGTGAACATACTTAACAACTTTGAATCGCACACTTAAAAATTCTTAAGAAAGAGGGGACCAGCAGGTTGCAAGGTGGTTAGGGCACTGGATTCCCATGGCAGACCATGATTCAAGTCCTGGACCTGGCAGCTTGATCATCACAACCAGAACATGTGCATGTGTGTGCCCAAAATCCCGAGGAGAGAGTGGAGGAGAAGGGATTGCAGCATGGCCATTCCCCATGGGGGGTGATTTCTCACTTTCCCTCTCTCTGTCTGTCTCTGGGAAGCGAACACACTCTATGTAAAAAAACTAGAAAAAAGTTTAATAAAGTAGATTTTATGTATATGTTACAAAAAATATTTTAAACATGAATGACTCTATGGATTTGCCTCTCCTAGGAATTGCATATAAATAGAATCACAGAAGATGTGGCCTTTTGTACCAGGTCTCTTTCACTTACCATCATCTTTTGAGGTTCATTCTTGTTGTAGCATGTGTCAGAATTGCCTTCCTCTTTAAGCCTTAATTATATTCCATTGTACAGATATATCATGTTTCTCCAGGGGCTGAAGGGAGAATGTAATAGAAAATGATTACCAATGATTATGGGGTTTAGTTTTGAAGTGACGAAAATGTCATAAAGTGGCCCAGCAGCTAGCATAGCAGTTATGTTGCTGGACACCCACATGGCCAACCTCAGATTGAGTCCTGGACCCAGTGGCCTGAAACTCATGCTGGGCACATGTATATGCGTGCCTAAGATCCTGGGAGGAGAATGAAGGAGAACCAATTGCAACATGGCCATCCTCCTGAGGGGTGATATCTCACTTTATCTCTCACAGTCTCTGTATCTCTCTATGTGTCTGTCTCTGTCCAGCAAGCACACATGCCCTAAGGCAAAAACTTCCAAAAAAATAATAAAATAAAGAAAATGTCACATAGTCAGGTGGTTGTGACAGCTGCATGACTCTGAATATACTAGAAACATTAATAATGTACTTTACAAATATATAATTTTACAGTATATGAATTATATCTCAATAAAGCTATTTTTAAACATATAGACAATAGTTTTTTAAGAATTATTTATTTAATTTTATTTATTCATTCGTTTATTTTAATTTGACCAGAGAGAGACACACAGAGAGAGAGAGAAGGAAAGTGAGAAAGCAAATTACCAGGTCCGGGATTTGAACTGTGATTGGCCATGTGGGAGTGTCCAACACCTTGACATTCCACCTGCTGCCTCTTTAGTAAAGCTATTATTAAAAAGAAAAACTAAAAGAGAGAAGAAAAAAAAAATGACTAGCGTCTTAGATTCATTAACAAGAGTCCAGTGTCCATACCAAATGTAGTGAAAAGGGATATACAGTGAGAGTCAGAAGGCTGGGGCTCAGGTGTTGACTCTTGAACTTCACAGTGTGACTTTTCTCAAGTATTAACATTTCTAGACCTCTCCCATTCGGGATCTGGAGATGGCATGGAGAGATTTGGTTCTCCTAGCTCCCTCCCTTACATATTTTGTGTTCTGCCATGGCACCAGCTGCTTCTAAGTAGGTAAGCAACAGCTGCAGGTGAATCTGGAACAGATGTCAAGCTGCAATTTCATTCCAGCAATTACTATCCTCACAAAGTCTTTTCTTTGGGTTAAAAAGCTTTCTCGCTTTCTTGCCTCCTTTCCTTTATATCGATATAGGAGAAGTGAAACAGGCTTCAATAATGCTTCAGTCAGTTATCAAAAGGACAGAAATGTTTCAGCCAACTCTGGAGGGGAAGGAGAATATTTCCATATACATGTAAAGAAAATGGAAAGTTATATATTATATATTATATAATAGATATTATGTTTTTACACATATTGACTTTTTCAGAAGTTTTTCTTTTTCCTCATATCAATCCTGTAAGCTCTGGAATATTCCACTAAAGCATTCCATGTCATAAGGACTTCAACAAACTGGCCAAATAGAAGCCTTTAGTGTTTGTCCCTTCCCTGACAAAGACAGCCAAAACAAAAAATATGCAACTGTATTTTCATTAAACTAACTTAAGGGGAGTGTCAGAACAGCCAAGGGGATGGCGGACACCCTGTAGAGCATAGAAACTCAGGATGGCCACATGGAGAATGGAAAGAAACACCCTGCCTCTGCCACCCCATCCCTCGAATTGGGATCAGCTCAGAACCAGGAGGGAATTCTCCCTACAGGGAAAAGCTAAACAAAAGGACCTCCGCAGGCCCCATCCCCACCTTGGACACCTGCATGCCAACCACTGGAGACACTCACAGTCCTCAAGGTTGAGGAAGCAACCTGGTGTCCACACAGGTATGCTCTTCCCTTCCCCTAAGGAGGAGTCAATGCTGTGCCCCTCATCCCCCAGGGAATTAGAGCCTTGGTTGAGCCAAACAGCTTCACATTCCAGGGATAAGCAGCCATAATCCACGGTCCAGGGAAATGGAGCACTGGCTGAGCTGAGACATCCCACCCTATAGACTGAACAACTATAGTGCCCTGCTTCCCTAGAACTGGACTAGTCCTAGGTCTGAGCTGCTGAGAAATCTCCCTCCCTGGGGAATGCAGTCATCACTGTGCTGATCCCAGCACCCCAGAGGACATGTGACAGCTGTGTTGTTGGGCCACTGTACCTGGGCTATAGAGTCTGGGATACTGTGTCTTACCATCGCAGGGTTCAGAGCCACCACTCTGCAGCAACTCATTCCCCAAGGCTGGGTGGTCACTGCTCTATTGACACTGGCTCCCAAACTGAAGTTGCACTCCACTTCCTGAGCTCACAGCTTCTGATTACACCTTCATTCCTGGAGCTTGGCCAGTGCTGAGCCCTGTTCCCTAGGTCAGAGTGACAACTACAAGTCAGCTCCCTGGGTTTGAGCTGCTGGGGTGAGGAGGCTGCCTCAGAGTCACACACCCTGGATCTGTGGGCAATTTGTGTCCAAGTCTGTCTGAAACCCAGCACTGCTGCAGCTGTTTGTGGGCCATATCAAATCTGATAAGATCAACATAAAAATAAATCTATAGCATTTCTCTATAAACAACAAGCGGACTGAGGTAGAAGTGAAGAAAGTAATCCCTTTTACCATAGCCACAATTTGTTTGGAATCATAAAAGACCCCATATTGCCAAAGCAATCCTGTGCAAGATGAGTAGAGTGGGCAGCATCTCACTCCCTGACCCCAAAATATATTATAAAGCTATGATAATCAAAAAAGCATGGTATTGGCATAAAAACAGACACGTGGACCAATAGAACAGAATAGAGACCCCAAAAATAAACCCCAAACATACAGCCAACTGACTTTTGATAAAGAGTACCAGTCAATTCAGTGGAAAAAGAAAAACCTCTTTAGCAAATGGTCCTGGAAAATCTGGGTATACACCTGCAGAAAGATGAAACTGGACCTTTATCTTTAATCATTATCAAAAGTCAACTCACAATGGATCAAAAATCTAAACCTAAGACCTCAAACTATAAAACCACTGGTGGAAAACACTGGGGTAACTTTTGGAGACATCAGTGTAGGCAAAGCCTTCTTAAATAAGACCCCGAAAGCACAGACAATAATCCCAAAAATAAACAAGTGGGATTACATCAGATTAAAAAGTTTCCGCACAGCAAAAGACACAGTAAGGGACTGATCACCAGAATACACAGGAAACTCAAGCAGCTTACCTAAAAATAAATAAATAAATAAATAAGTTAACCCAATTAAAAGGTAGGAAAATAAGCTGAACAAAAAACTCTCTAAGGAAGACATATGAACAGCATGTGAAAAAATGTGCAATATTCTTCATCATAAGGGAGATGCAAATCAAAACCACAATGAGATACTACCTAACCCCTGTCAAAATGGCAAAGATTTAAAATACAAAAAATGGTAAGTGTTGGTGAGGCAATGATTAAAGGGGAACTCTTCTACACTGTTGGTGGGAATATAAACTGGTCCAGCCACTATGGAAAATAAAATGGAGATTTCTCAAAGACCTACAAACAGATCTACTATATGATCCAGCAATTCTACTCCTAGGTATCTACTCAAAATATAGGAGAAAGCTCAGTTGGAAAAGTGCTCACACATCTATGTTTATTGCAACATTATTCACAATTCCTAAGGAACCAACCCAAATGCCCATGAACAGATGAATGGATTGAAAAGTATAGCACGTGTGCTCTGTGGAATACTATTCAGTCATAAAAAAAAAAAACCAAGGCCATAGCATATGAAGGAAGACATAGACTATTTATTGCTGAGGTAAAGCAAACCAAGCTATGAAAGAGAAATATTATATCTCTCCACTTAACATATACTGGCTGCCCATACTCTGTAGTAGAGACTGAAAGATTAGAGTACATAAAATCATTGAAAATAGTTATGGACACTGGAGAAATCAATGGAACTGGAATGAAGTATATTTCATGTTAGGTAAGTTCACTTTACAAGCTAAGTGATATGTAGTGATTGAATGTATAAAATAAATGAGGAAAAAAAACCTCACACTGGTTGCATGTGAGTGCATGCCCAAAATCCTGAGAAGAGAATGGAGGCATGCCCATCTCCTCTGGGGGATGACTTCTCGCTTTCTGTCCCTCTGTCTCTCTCTGTGTCTCTGATAAGCGCACGTACTCTATAGCAAAAAGTTCTCTTAAAAAAAAAAAAGAAAGAAAGAAAAGAAAAGAAAAACAAACTGTCACACAAGAAGCTCAATATTTACTGGTAAAGTCCTCAACACACCAAGAGAACATACCAATTGTACCCAACGTCGGAGTACCTCAATATACAAAGCAAATAAAAATAGGAATGAATGGACCCAGCCCCACTGCTGGGGAAAGCAGGACAGTGCTCTGTAATGCTGGAGCCACATGGAAGACTGTGGTTTGGATCCCGGGCTGATATGAAACATGAACACGTGCCTGTGATCCTGTCTGGCTGGAATGCTGTTGGGGGAGAAATCAGGGCATGAAGCGACTGCATTAGGAGTGCCTTTATCTCTCTTTCATGAGAGAAATAAAATAAATTTTAAAAATAGTTGTGAAAGGAGAAACAGAGAGCAATGCAATGATAGTAGGTATTGAAATGCCTCACTTTCAATAATGGATGGATTGATCAGGCAGACAATTGATAAGGAAATAAGGAATTGGAGTGTACTTTAGACATAAGATCTAACAGATATGTATAGAACTGTCCATCTAACAGCAGAAAACACATTCTTCTCTAGTCCACATGAGATAGAGCAGATATACCATATGGTAGGCCACTAAACAAGTCAACAAATTTAAAAATATTGAAATTATATCAAAAGTAATTTCTTTTTTTTTTTTTGAGAGATTTTCACTGTAGGGCGCGTGCGCTCGCCAGACAGACAGAGAGAGACATAGAGACAGAAAGCGAGAAATCACCCCCCAGGGGGGATGGCCACGCCGCAATCCCTTCTCCTCCATTCTCCTCTCGGGATCTTGGGCACGCACGCACACGCGCCCGGCGTGAGTTTTAAGCCACCGGGTCCGGGACATGAACCGCGGTCGACTACATGGGAGTCCAGCGACATAGCCATTACGCTAACTGCTGGTTCCCAAAAGTAATTTCTAACCACAATGATCTAACAGTAGAAATCATTAACAGAAGGAATTTTGGAAAATTCACAAATATGTAGAAATTAAACAGTGCTCCTGAATAACCAATAGGTCAAAGAAATTAAAAAAGAAAAATGTATGGGCCCAGCAGGTGGTGTGGTGGTTAGGGGCGTGTGTTCAAACCACCGGACCTGGGACTTGAACCACAGTCGACTACATGGGAGTCCAACAACACAGCCATTACACCAACTGCTGGTCCCTTATGGTTGATTTCTACCAAATTTTCTTTTTTTAATTTTGTTTATTCATTTGTTCATTTGTGTATTTATTTATTTATAATTTGACCAGACAGAGACACAGAGAGAGAAAGACGGAAAGTGAGAAAGCAAGCCACCAGATCCAGGACTCACACTGTGGTTGGCCATGTGGGAGTGTCCAGCGCCTTAACCACCATACCACCTGCTGTTCCCTGATTTCTACCAAATTTTTAAAGAAGAAATGATAACATTTCTTAGAGATTGAAGGTGCAACAGAGAAGCAGAGGCCGCCTGGTTTTATCACCAGCAGGGACCCTCACCCCACCTGCAGTGGGAAAGGAGAGGCTGCTATGGCCTTCAAGGATACCACCAGTTCCTGCAGTCCCAGGGATAGAAGGTTAAGAGCTGCTGCATCACACGTGCTGATGCTGGTTTGCTCTGCACCCATCCAGGACAACAGGGAAGCAGAGGTCTTCTGGCCTTAGCTCATCAGTAGGGACCCTCGTCCAGCCTACAGTGGGGAAGGAGGAGCTTCTACTCTCATCACACCATGCAACGGGTGATGCACAAACTGAACCACTTAATAGCCTACCTGTCCAGCTCAGCCTCCAGCTACCTCAGAAACAGAGAGGTCTGGGTACACAGTAACCAAACACCTAAAGACAGGGAGGTCTTGGAGGAATTCTCTCCCCACAACCCTGCCCCCACTCAGCAGCAAAAAAAGAGAAATGCACCTCTAAAAACCAAACCCCCAAACTCCCACTGTGGATTCCACACTCCCACCCACAGTAGAGGCAGGAAACTAGCACAGAGCTAACTCACACCGTAGGGAAGAGCACAAGCATGCAGCTACAGAAACACACTCCAGGGACCAGCAGTTAGAGTAATGGCTATGTTGCTGGGCTCCCATGTAGTTGACTGTGGTTCGAGTCCTGAACCTGGTGGTTTAAACTCAAGCCAGGCACAGGTACATGCATGCCTAGGATCCCAAGAGGAGAATTGAGGAGAAGGGATTGTGGTGGCATGGCCATCCCCCCAGGGAATGATTTCTTGCTTTCTGTCTCTCTGTCTCTCTCTGTCTTTCTGGCGAGCGCATGTGCCCTATAGCAAAAACCTCTAAAAAAAAAAAAAAAACCCACAAAAAAAACCCAAAAAACAAAAAAGAAACACATTCCATAGAAGTAGGAAGAAGTGACTATATCAGATGATTAGAAATTAATGCAGTGTCCCAAGAAATGGGAGGAAACTAGAAAATATATTATCTCCTCCCCAAAGAATATAATATTTTTTCACCAGCAATAGATAAAACACAGTAGATCAGGGCCAGCAGGTGGCATAGTGGTTGAGGTGCTGGATTCCCACATGGCCAACTGCTGTTCGAGTCCCAGACCTGGTGGCTTGCTTTCTCACTTTCTCTCTGTCTCTCTTTGGTGAGTGTCCTAAAGCAAATTAAATAATTATAATAATAATAAATAAAATTAAATAAATCTTTTAAGAAAACCCACGAAAGATCACAGAAATGTCAGAAAAATAATTCTGAATATTTATTGTTACAAAATCTAAAAGAGATGCAAGAAAAAACAGACAACCAATTCCAGAAATGAGAAAATCCTTCCATGACTTGAAGGAGAACTCCATAAAGATATAGGCACCTTGAAAAAGAATCAGACAGAAATTCTGGAGATAAAGAGTGTGATACAGAAGACCAAATCCTCCCTCAAAGAATCAATAGCAGATTAGATCACGCAGAAGTAAGAATCTCTAACCTTGAAGACAAAATCTCTGATTTAGTCAAACAACTAAAATAAATAAATAAATAAAAATAGGACAGCCATTATAAATCAGGACAACCTATTGGATTCCTAAACACCATTAAATAGCCAAATATCTGCATAATAGGTATTTAAGAAGGTGAAGAGACACGTAAAGGCATAGAAAATTGCTTTCATGTTATATTAGCTGAAAATTTTCCAAATTTAGAGAGACAACAGACATCCCACCCAGTAACTACAGAGGACACCAAAAAGATACAATGTAAGATCTTTTCCAAGGCATGTCATAGCCATATCTCCCTGTCTCACTGGTGAGTTCACTGCCTGCTGGTGATTTAATGAAAAGCTATACATTACAATCAAGTGGGATTTATTTCTGGCATGGAAGACTGGTTTAACATAAGCAAATCAATTAATGTGATATGTCACATTGACAGACTAAAAGACAAAAGCTGCATGAGTATATCAATACAGAAAAAACGCTCAACCAAGTTCTACATCCTTTCTTGATAAAACCTCTTACCAATTTAGGTACAGAAGGAAAGTTTCTCAACATAATAAAGGCCATTTATGAGAAACTCACATTGATTTCAGTATCAAGGAAAAAAAAAACTAAAAATGTTTTCTCTAAGGCTTGGTTCTAGCACCAGCTGTTTGAAAAAAAAAAAAAAAAAAAAAAAAAAACTCACAAGACACATATGTTTACTTGCTCCAAATCCGGACAGGATGGAGAAATGGAGGAAAAGAGATTGTGACACGGGCATGCTCCATTGCAAGGTGCTTTCTCCTCCTGTCCCCCTCTTGTGAGAGCACACACTTCTGGCAATTAACGACAACAGAAATATATTGAATTGATAAGATTAGTGTTTTGGGCCAGCAGGTGGCGTGGGGGTTTAAGGGTGCTGGACTCCCACATGGCCAACCATGGTTTGAGTCCCAGACATGGTGGCTTACTTTCTCACTTTCCCTCTCTTGCTCTCACTCTGTCCCTCTCTGTCAAATTAAAAGAAAGAAGCAAATAAATAAAGTTAAATAAAATAATTCTTTTTTTAAAAAAAGATATTTAGTGTTTAGTGTTTCTATAACAGTAGAAAGTAGGAGAGTAAACAAATAGGAATGTTCAGTGAAAAGGTCCATCTTATATGTTTGAAGAATTTATCAGTAAATGAGCAGGAACATTCTAGGGAGGAGAGCTTAGAAGTTTTAGGCCTTTTACTGTGAGAGACTTCCAGTGTGTTCAGCTGCTGACACTTCAAACTTTCTAGGACTGGCTCCTCGAAATATTTATCTCTTTATAAAAACTTCTTAAAATATTATTTTGAAAAATCCTCTCCATTCTGGCATATTTGCAGAAGTGAATAATATTTCAATACACTTACCAAAGCCAAATGCTTGGCCTATGGCCTCAGTGGAGTTGGTTGCTATCAGGCTTCAACCAAAGAAAAATATCTATCTTACTTTAAAAAACAAAAGGAATCTTTCATTTTAGGCTCTCTGGAAAAAGTTTAAAATAGAGAAATATTATTTTCCTTAGAAAGCCTAATAAATAATTCAGAATAGCTATAAATCTCAATGAAAAAAAAAAACTTTTCTTTTTTAGTGAGTCACAGTCCTCTCTCTGTAATGGAATATAGTTACTTTTTGACTGTTCTACATCTAATCACAGTACTTTTTTTAAGTGGCCTCTGATTTCGTTCTCTCACTTTTTTTTTCTATTTACTTATTTCCTAAGTATTTATCGTTTCTGGTTTACATTTAGTTGTCTTACATCTTTGCAGGGTACAGTGTGGTTTTTCAAAGCATGTGTGCAGTGTGTGATAATCAAGTCAGGGATATTAACATTTTTTATCATCAACAAAGAACATTACATGGTGGTGTACATTTTCAGTATTTGTTCTACTAGTTTTTTTCCCTCTTTCTTTTCTTTTCTTTAAATTGAATTATGCATTAGCTGGGCAGTGCCCTTTTTCATTCTGTTATGGGTTTTTATCGTGTGTGTGTGTGTGTGTGTGTGTGTGTGCTTGCCAAAGAGAGACAGAGAGAGAAGGGGAAGAGAAAGCACCTCCCACAGAAAACGGTCTCTTTTCCTCCATCTTTCCCTTCTTCGGGGATTTTGAGCACTCATGCACACATACTTAGTATGCTTCTCAAGTTGCTGGGTCCAGGACTTACCACGTGCTGTGGGTCATGGGAGCGCCTGCTGCCCCAACCACCAGGCATGGAACTGAGAACTAGCCTTCTCACTCTTAACCTCCATGTTTCTAGAGGAATTTCTTCCCCCTTTGACTCCCAAGGGTGAACGTGTAACCCTATCTAGCCAATCAAAACACTGCTCTCTTCTCAGGATAGTGATTGGCTCAAGGAGGGACACATGACCCAAGGAAGGCCAATTAGAGACCACAAGGCTAACCACAGGATGCTCGTGTCAGCTGGTACATTTTTTAAAAAATTTATTCATTTTCTACATTAATTCACTATACACCATCACAACATACAAATGAATTTTTCATACAAAATGCACTGTGCATTGGCTCAATCAAGCACATCAACCTACATGTTCTCAGCAAATAATTTTCCAATTCTTATGTCCTGCATACCTTACCTTTTGTTTTGCCATCCTTGATTCCCCATCCCCCTCCCTCTGCTATGTCCCATCCTCCTCCCACATTGTCCCTGGCATCCATGGTTGCCCTCCATGCCTTCCCCCCCCCCTTCTATTGTTCTGCCAATGAACTTAATTAGTCTAAATATATCCAATAGCTAGCACAGCTGACACATACCTATACATGAACCCAAGTCTGACTTTAGGCATAAACCCCAGTGAGTAGAATGAACATACTATAAAGTAGTACCCAGCTGTGCCCACACAGCTCACTGCAGTCGTCAAATATGCATTTTTTTTTTTTTTATTACCTAACATTCATTCCCTGAGCATCATCACAACATACTAAATGTGGTTAAACAAGTTACCATTATAGGTAACTGGGACCTAATCTTGCTTTGGATCCTGGGAGCAAATACACAGCACACAATGCAGAGTTTTCCTACCCTAGGGAAGAGGCAATTGCAGGTTTAGGCCCTGACTCCTATCTGTCATTGGTTAAGGGTTACTGGTGGTGGTGGTGCTGTCATTAATTCCCTTGCATTTTGGGCTCAGGTGGTCAGAGAAAGCCCGCAAGCAAAGAAATGCATTTGGAAGTTGGTTTACGCATCGGGGCCAGGGGATAAGGAAGGGCCCTGGCAGCATCTGTTACAATAAATAGTGATCTTAGAACAATATGCCTTATTCCGTTCTATAATAAACGCTTAGTCAGTGTTAGATACTGATAATATCTATTCATCCAACAATATCCACTGTATCATGCACTGTGGCACGTTCACTGTGCTAGATGCTCGGAATAAAATGATAAAAGTGACAGAGACTGTCGCATCCCACCAGAAGCCGACAAAGGATGGTAGACACAAGCAACGATGTCCTAAGGAGGGGAGAGGATGAGGTGGTGGGTGAACACACCTGAGAGGAGCCTCACCTGGAAACGTGCTTCCCGGTACTCGCTGACCTCACCAGGTGCCTGTGGTTTCTGTTGCAGCAGCCAAAAAAAAAGTTGGAGGGAGATTAAAAAAAAAAAAAAAATGGTGACAGATGGAAGAAAAGCTGAGATTTTCCCCCTACATCCTTTTGTATTTTTGAATTTCATACTGTGTGTATATACAGAGAGATTTCAAAAGTTTGTGGAAGCATGAAATTGAAGTATTAGCATATTTTGGTGTATGGAATTTTGAAACCCATGCTGAGTTTTTTCACAATATGTGTTTTTCATGAACTTTTTGAAGATCTCTCACATCACACTATAAACGTATATATATAAATATACACATACATACACATATCCATTTGCTAGAGGGGCACACACACACACACACACACACATATATATATACTTGCTAGAGGGCATGTGTACTCACCAGAGAGACACAGAGACAGAGAGAAAAAGAGAGGAGAAAGCAAACTCCCACTTTCCCCACCATGGGGCATGGTCACACTGCAAGCCCATCTCCTCCATCTCTCCGTCCTTTCAGGATTTGGGGCGTGCACACAGATGTGCCACTGTGTTTCTCCAGCTGCTGGGTTCAGGCATGGTTGGCCGTGTGGGATCTGGCTGCCTTAACTATCGGGCTACAGAGCCAACCCTAAAAATAATTTTTAAAAAGAAAACTCATTCCGCTTTAAAGGAGTAAATCTAGTAAGCACCAGCATAATGAATCAAAATCACCAGCACTGGCTGTCTGAAAAGTGGGGCTAAGGGACCAGCAGTTAGCGTAATGGCTATGTCGCTGGACTCCCATGTAGTCGACCGTAGTTCGAGTCCCTGACCTGGTGGCTTAAACTCACACCGGGCGCATGTGTGTGCATGTCCAAGATCCCGAGAGGAGAACGGAGGAGAAGGGTTTGCAGCGTGGCTATCCCCCTGGGGGGTGATTTCTCACTTTCTGTCTCTCTGTCTCTCTCTGTCTTTCTGGCAAGTGCACACGCCCTATAGCAAAAACCTCTCAAAAAAAATACATATATATATATAATATTTGAAATGGGTACACTAGCCTCTCACCAGTCAGTTACCCTAACCATTAGGGACATCCCTGACTTCACACTCACTGAAAAACCCTTCGGTATAATTTGGTTTTCCGTATGGATGTTCCTACAGAGGCAAAGTAACCTCTCCTGAATTTTCTGGCCCCCTTGATAGTTATACATTTCTTAAATGATGCATGGGCTCCTCTCTGCTTGGTTAGTGTACCTCAGGCACCCTAAACCTGATTATTTCCTCAGGGCAAGTGGCAAAAATCTCGTTTCCGAATCTGCAGAGGCAAGCACAGGACTTGAACTACGCCAGCCCCACCAAGATAAGCCCCCTGTGAGGCCCTAAATCACATTTCTATTTCATTTCCCTCTAACTACAAGTACATAACTAGAATTTGAAGGTGTGCATTATTGCAACGAAGTATCGTATTTAATTTAGGACCACTCCACTGCTCCAAGTAGAGGCCTCCATTCGTAATGGTCAAATCCACATACCCACCTTGATATTTAATAATTATTACACGATTATTCATATATTTGCTTCAGATGTATTTTCTTTTCTGTCAGGACATAATAAGTGATATAATGACCTCTGTACCCTTCCAGGATCTCATGCTCTTCCCTCTTCCCTTCCCTTTCAGAAGTCATATATTAGGTCAGTGGGAAGGTCATGATGTATTTTTCTATGTTTTCCCCTATGACCTAGTAGATTGTGTATCTAAGGTGAATATGTTATGTTCAACCATGTTTTTATATTTTTACTCTATATGTTTGAACCTATAAACAATATAATGTCATTTTATAAATTCGTTAAGCTTTACAGAGACCAGCAGTTGGCATAATGGCTCTGTCGCTGGACTCCCATGCAGCCAGTCAGAGCCAGAGTGCTGGACCCAGTGGCTTAAACTCACGCCAGGCACGTGTGTATGTGTGTGCCCAAGATCCCAAGAGGAGAATGGAGGAGAAGGGATTGTGGCATGGCCATCCCCCCGGGGGGTGATTTTTCGCTTTCTGTCTCTGTCTCTCTCTTTCTGGTGAGTGCACGTGCCCTCTAGTAAAAACCTCTCCAAAAAAAAGTTTTTTAAGCTTTACATTATTAATGCCTAAAATCCAGTCAGGAGAATGGAGGAGAAGGGATTATGGCGTGGCCATCCCCCGTTGGGGGTAATTTCTCACTGTCTCTCTCTGTCTCTCTTAAAAAAAAAAGAAGCTGAGGGACCAGTAGTTGGTGTAACGGCTATGTTGCTGGACTCCCATGTAGTCTATCGCGGTTCAAATCCTGAACCCGGTGGCTTAAACTCAGGTGTGTGTGTGCATACATGCCCAAGATCCTGAGAGAATGGAGGAGAAGGGATTGCAGTGTGGCCATCTCCCTGGGGATGGGGGGAGGGTGATTTCTCACTTTCTGTCTCTCTGTCTCTCTCTGTCTTTCTGACAAGCACACACGCCCTATAGCAAAACAAACAAACAAACAAACAAACAACAAAAAAAAACCTCTCCAAAAAAAAAGAAAAGAAAAGAAACTGAAATAATAGTTCTCTTTTCTATGACTGGAGATGAATACCAATTTCGCAATTAAAATTAATTTCATAAATAAAAAGTCTAGGAAAAAAGGGCCGCATGATCCCAATGGTAATTTTGGCATAAGAGCACTACTTATAAAACTGAGTATATCCTTAATTAGTTTAGAATATATGATTAGTTGTCATTTTAGCAAAAAAGAAACCAGATGCAAGGTGTCTTTGTATCTTCAAAATGTCATATATTTTGTCCATAGTCGATACCTACCATTTTTCTTAGCCCTCTGGCTTCAAGAATCAGCATTTACAAGGTGTTCAGAACCCTGTGTTAACAAGAGGTAAGTGAAGACAAGGTCCCCTTGGCTAGCTTGCCCTCCTCCCCATGGTTAAATTTTATAAAATACCCTGCGGATATAGAGAATGAAAGAGAAAAAAGGAGAAACACCATGTGGTATAAGCTAATAATTATTTATATTCCTAATCAAAGGCTTAGCATTTTACATGCACGGTTCCCTACTCTGGCCCACCCAAGGCCCTGAAGCTATTTTTCTTTCTTCAAATTAGGAATTTGCTGATCAAATCAAATGCTGATTCTGTATCTAAAATGGTATGTTTTCTCTTTGTGCAAGTGATTAGGTCTCGCTAAGAAGCTAATTGCTGCCATTTCAAATTGTACAAGTACAACAAGAGCGCTCCTTAAGGAAGAGTTGTAGCGCTCTCTTGTATTTTTCACCATGTTAAAGCCATGTTTTCCTTCGGCTCTCTTGTTCAAACCATTAAAATGGCAAAGAGTAAATGAATGAAATAATACAGCTGACAAGGGTAAAATTTCAAATAATCTTGGCTCATTAGCTGTTGTGGCTTTTACTAGGATTTTAAGAAGGCAGCTTGAATCAAGTGTATGTTGATATTTCTTTTTACAAGGGTGTTCTCTCCCATGAATCTACATGCGTGTAGATGCTTAGTGCATGTTGAACTCTTGGAGACAATTATCGACACGGACTGCCTGTTCACGTGGTTCATGGCAGTTGGCATTAGTCCACCCTCCACTTGCTTCTCCAAATGTACCCAAGTAACTTAGCCTTTGTCACGTACACCCTAACAAGCAGGTAGCATCGACAGCAAATTCAGGGCCACTTCTTTTTCACCCTTGTCTTCCTGGCTAATGCTGGACCCTACATCTGGAGGTCCACTTTGAGGAACCCTATTAATATGCAAATTTTTCCAGAAAAGGTAAATTAGTCAACACTCTCCAGAGACCTAGAAATTATGCGTGTATGTGTGCATGTGTGCATTTGCATATATACCCCCCATACGTATATAGAGTCTCACACAATTATGGAGGCAAGAAGTCCCATGGTCTGCTCTCTGCAAGTTGGAAAGTGGGGAAAGCCAGTGCTATAAGTCTTGGACTGAAGGTCAATGCCCAAGAACCAGGAATTCCAATGGCCGATAGCAAGAGAACATGGATATCCCAACTCGAACACAGAGAGGGAGCTTGTCTTTCCTGCATCTTTTTGTTCTATCTGATTCTCAAGGGACTGGATGGCACTCACCTACACTGGTCAAGGTGAGCTTCTTTACCCAGTTAACTCATTTATTTACTTATTTATCTGTTTTAAAATGTATTACATTTTATTTATTATTATTATTTTTTAACCTGACCAGAGAGAGACACAGAGAGAGAGAGAGGGAAAGTGAGAAAGCAAGCCACCAGGAACAGGACTCGAACTGTGGTCAGCCATCTGGGAGTCCAGCACCTCAACTACCACACCACCTGCTGACCCCCTGAGTTCATTCATTTAAGTGCTAATTTCTTCCAGAAAAGCCCTCACAGAAATAAATAATCCAGAAGTACTAGCTATCTGGGCATCCTTTAGCCTAGTCAATACGTATAACTAACTATCACAAAAGAGGTTTCTAGATACCTGCCTGATGCATCAGTAGGTCAATTCACCTTACAGTGAATGTATCAGAGCCTTTCCTGGGAGCTGGTTTTGAGGTTGGAGGAAGAGGGTGCAGGAAGAAAGAGGGAATAGAGCAAGCAAGAGGAGAAATGGAAAAAGGCAGAGGACGCAGTCAGTTCTCTCACAGAAAGAACTTACTCAACGGTAGTGGTAAAATGCAGTGGATTTTTTTTAGTGTTTTTTTTTTGTTGTTGTTGTTGCTGTTGTTTAATATAGATCTTTATAGGAAAATCTTGAGTGAACAAAATGTGCTGCCTCTAAAAACTCTTGGAGGGCTCCTGTTCGTGGAGAATAATCAGAAGCTGCCAACTGCTGCTGCCCACGTGCTTGGTCTCAGAAAGAACGTCTCCAGTGATTCTCTCTCCTTTTTGTGTTGCCAGAAAAACTAGGCCAGATGATAGGAGCAGTTATTTGGCAAGAGACTGAAGTTGCCAGAGGAAACAAGAGTGAAAACAAGCAAAATTAAAATGAACTTACCCCAGGAGATTTTATACTATCCCACCTGTAAAGGGAAGGAAATTGTTAACTGGCACTTAAATATCTAGTGCCAACTAGAATCAATTTTTTTTTTAAAGTGCTCACTGTGGTAAAATTTATCCACTTACTGGGTTCATGACTTCTAATGGATCTACTGAGAAGTTTTGCTGTAATACAAAATGAACTCAGATTTAAGGGAAAAAACTTTTTTATATTATTATTTTGGTGTTTTAGTATTTCTTTTCAGAATTAATTCTTTTTTCTTTCTTTCTTTTTCCTTCAGAACATTCTGGAATTGCTGAATATATTTTAATTTCATTGGTAAAATTGGCTCTGTAAATGTCTCTATTCCATGCTTTGGACAGTGAAACTTTTACTGAGAAACAGTTTTCAATGCCTAAATTATAAGTCTAAGACATATATTTCAGTGTCCAACTGATAGTACATAAAATGCTTAATTCCAACATTTGAATCTCAAAGCAAATCACTGCATTACGCCACTACTACTGAGTAATATTAAATCTACCTTTAAAAAAAAGAGGATAAAATTATTATTCACACCTATAGTCATTTATTGACTATACATCTCAGTTATATTCACTTCTATCAAATCCTCGAGAAATATAAAACATTAAAAGGTTTTGAAATTTTCTATTAATCTTTTGTTTTTAACACTTATCTATTTATTTATTTATTTTGGAGAGTTTTTTTTTTTTTTTTACCATAGGGAGTGTGCACTCGCCAGACAGACAGAAAGAGACAGAGAGACAGAAAGTGAGAAATCACCCCCAGGGGGGATAGCCACACCACAATCCCTTCTCCTCCATTCTCCTCTCAGGATCTTGGGCATGCACACACACGCTCCCAGAGTGAGTTTTAAGCCACCAGGTCCAGGAAATGAACCGCGGTCGACTACATGGGAGTCCAGAGACATAGCCATTACGCTAACTGCTGGTCCCAATCTATTTATTTATTTATCTATTTATTTGTTGTGATTTATCAAACTGCCAGGTCTGGGACTCAGACCACGGTCAGTCATGTGGGAGTCCAGCACCCCAACCACCACACTGCCCGCTGGTCCCCTATTTGTGTATTGATCTTTGAAGAACCTCTAAACTATATATATAATCTTATAAGGACATTAGTTCTGTAATTTCAGCAAGCAACAACTCAATTATATGCCTTTTATTTATTTTGAACACAGAAAAATGTCTTCGCCCAATAGTACAGTGGGTAAGGGATATCCCATAGGGCCAATCATGGTTCGAGTCACAGTCCTGGCAGCTTGAAAAAAATGCTGGGTGTGTGTGCATGCATACCCCAAATCCTGATGGAATAGAGGAAAAAGGTTGCAGTGTGGTCGTGCCCCCCTCAGGAGATGCTCTCCCTTATCCTTTGTCTGTAAGGTGAGTGCATGCACCATATGGCAATAAGACACACACACATTCACACACACACGTTACTGGTAGAAATGTATATTGCATCTTTTTTTTTTTTTTTTTTGAGAGGTTTTTGCTATAGGGTGTGTGTACTCACCAGAAAGACGGAAAGTCCTCCATTCTCCTCTTGGGATCTTGAGCACATGCTCACATGTGCCCAGCATGAGTTTAAGCCATCGTGTCCAGCACTCCAACTGCAGTCCAGTGACATAGCCATTATGCCATCTGCTGGTTCCTAGAAATGTATATTGCATCTTTACAAATTTGCAAACTGTTTTCAGGTTGTTCTGGATCAATGACTTCAAGAAATGTACAGGCTTGACATACTAAAGTTGATCCATGCCTATCTTTTTTTTTGGAGAGGTTTTTGCTACTGGGCGCATGTGCTTGCCAGAAAGACAGAGAGAGACAGAGAGACAGAAAGTGAGAAATCACTCTCCAGGGAGTATGGCCACGCTGTAATCCCTTCTCCTCCGTTCTGCTCTTGGCATCTTGGGCACGCACGCACATGCACCCGGCGTGAGTTTAAGCTGCCGGGTCTGGGGCTTGAACTGCGGTCGACTACATGGGAGTCCAGCAACATAGCCATTACGCTAACTACTGGTCCCGAGCCATGCCTATCTTTAAGACTGAAGAAATGGTACTGGTAGTTGACTGAGTTGTCTTAAAAACCAATTTAAATCAGCATCATGTAGAGTTAAAGTAGTTAGAAATGGCCAATCATGAAGATTGAGAAAACTTAAGATGAGATAAAGAAAATGCATTCTAAACTAGATACGGCATAAACCGACAACTCTGACTTTTGCAAAGTAAAGTAATAGAGCCAATGCCTTTTGCTGACAGCTGGCTCTTGTTAAGGATATTGTAAGTCCCCAACTGGTGCTGATCTCTTGCCTTCAGATGCAAGACTGTTTTATTCTTACCCATTACTACTACTTTCCTGTGAGCAACACATTAACAGGAAATAGGAAGTTAGCTTGGGAGCCTACTGCTTGGTTTTGGCATTTACTGTAAGACTTCAGTGAGTTACTTAACTTCTCTGTGCCTCAGGTTCCTCTTTGATAAAATGAAAATTAGAGCAGAACCTATATGACATTATTGATATGAGTCTTAAATTAATTTGAACACATAATGATCTTATAATTGTGCCTGGCACATAGCAGGCCGTAAATATTATCATTACGATTATTACTGTCATCTTTGTCTAGAGGTATCAGCAAACTGTGGCTCTCTAGGCAAATCTGGTTTCTCTGATATGTACCTTCTATAAACTAAGAATTGTTTAAAACATGCTTAAAGGGTTATAAACAACAAAGAAAAAAAGAATAGACAGCAGAGACATATGAAGCCCACTAATCTTTTTTATTTTTATTTTTTTGAGTTTTATTGTTTTGTTGGTTTTTGGTCTGTTTAAGATTTTTGCTATAGGGGGTGTGTATTCACCAGAGAGTAATATAGGGAGAAAGATAAAGGGAAAGTGAGAAAGCACCCCCTCCCGCGGGTATGGTTATGCCACAATTCTTTCTCCCTCATTCCCCTCTCAGGATTTTGGGCATGTGCACACAGGTATCTAGTGTGTTTTTCAGGCCACCAGATCTGGCACTCCAACCATAGTCACCCATGTGGGAGTCCAAGACCTTAACTGCTACACTACCTGCTGTACTCTGGCCCCCTAGTCTTAAGGCATTTATTATTTTCACATACAGGTGGAGTAGTGGTTGAGGCATTGGGCCTCCACATGACCAACTGTGGTTTGAGTCCTGGACCTGGTGGTTTGAAAACCACACTGGGTGCTTGTGCCTGCATGTCTGCCCAAGATTCCAGGAGGAAAATAGAGGAAAAGGGATTGCAGTGGGACAATATCCCCTGGCTGTCTCTCTCACTGTCTTTCTCTGTCTCCAGTGGGTGCACATGCCTTATGGCAAAAACCGAAAGAAAAAATATTATCTGGTCAATTATATAAAACCTTTTTCTGACTCCTTGTCTGAGAGTGCTTGCTTAATTAGAATATTTGGTCCATTTACAGTTAATGTAATTACATGTATATTCAGGGTTAAATCAACTGTATTACGATTTATTTTTAGTTTGTTGCCTCTGATCTTCACTCTCTATTATTTATGTTCATACCTACTTTGGGTTATCCAGGTATTTTTAAAATTCCATTTCTTGGGACCAGCAGATGGTGTAATAGTTATGTCACTGGACTCCCATATAGTTGACCATGGTTTTAGTCTCATACCTGATGGTTTGAAATGTGTGAGTGCATGCCCAAACTCCTGAGATGCGAATGGAGAAGGAATTGTAGCATGGCCATTACCCCTGGGGGGTGATTTCTTACTTTCTATCTTTCTGTCTCTCTGGTAAGCACACACACCCTATAGCAGAAATCTCTAAAAAGAAGGAAAAAAAGGAAAAATTCCATTTCTTCCTCTATTACCTTTTATTATTCTTTAAGTTGTTAGCTAAAGATTACAACGTGAGCATTTAATGATAGCATTTACTATTTATTTGTATCTTATTACCTCTGGGATAATGCATATGAAGATCTTAGAACATTTTAACCACTTTTCATATTTCTGTGTAATAGTTGTCATATATTTTAATTCTGTATTCATTTGTATGAACCCCCATATTAATCCTTACAATGTTCTTCATTTTTTTGTGAATTTTCATGCCTGTATCTTGAATAATTTTCCTTTTTCCTGAATTACTAACCTTAGAGTTTCTTTGGGTATAGGTCAATTGGTGAAATATTTTTCAATATTTATAGTCTTTACCAGGAACCAGCAGTTGTCGTAATGGCTATGTTGCTGGACTCCCATGTAGTCAACCACAGTTCGAGTCCCAGACCTGGTAGCTTAAACTCACACTGGGTGTGTGTGCATGCATGCCTAAGATCCCGAGAGGAGAATGGAGGAGAGGGGATTGCGGTGTGGCCATCTCCCCTGGGGGGTGATTTCTCACTTTCTGTCTCTCTGTCTCTCTCTGTCTTTCTGGCAAGCACATGTGTCCTATAGCTAAAACTTCTCAAAAAAAAAGAAAAGGTCTTTACTTCACTTTTATTTTAGAGCACTTTTTTCAGTTATTGGAGTGTAGATTGACAGCTATTTTCTTTTAGCACTTTAAAGCTCTCATTCCATATTTTTCTTGAAAAGTCTGCTGTGAGTCTTCTTCCTCCTTTGAAGTTCATATGTTTTTCCTCTGGCTATGTTGACTTCCCTTTTCTCTTTGCTTTCAGCAGTTTTACTATGATGTGTCCAAATATTGTTTTCCTTGTATATAAGTTGGAAGTTTGTAGAGCTTTTGAAGTTGTGGTTCTTTTTGTATACTTCACCCTTTCCATGATTCAGTCTAGATTCATATTCTAGACCAATAATCTTCTCTTCTGCCATGTCTGATTTGACATTACACACATTTACTGAGTTCTTCATTTTAGTTTTCTGAACTTTTCAATAGATTTATTTTTTTTAGCTTGCCAGAGGGCACATGCACTTGCCCGAAGAGACTGAGAAGGAAAGTCAGAAAGCACCTTCTTGGGAACCAGCAGTTAGCGTAATGGCTATGTCGCTGGACTCCCACGTAGTCGACCGCGGTTCGCATCTCGGACCCAGTGGCTTAAAACTCACGCCGGGCGCGTGTGCGTGCGTGCCCAAGATCCCGAGAGGAGAATGGAGGAGAAGGGATTGTGGCGTGACCATCCCCCCTGGGGGGTGATTTCTCGCTTTCTGTCTCTAATGTCTCTGTCTGTCTGGCGAGCGCACGTGCCCTGTAGTAAAAATCTCTCTCTCAAAAAAAAAAAAGAAAGCACCTTCTCCACCATGGGGCATGATCATGCCACAATCCCTCCTCCTCTCGGGATTTTGGGCATACACATACACACACACACACACAAACACACGCAAATGTTTAGCCAGATGGTATTCAGTTGTCTTAACTACTAGGCTATAAGCTGGTTCCTGATTTTTTTTAACAGATTTTAATTATCATCTAGTTTCTTAAGAATATTAACCAGAATTATTTAAATATCCATATCTAATCATTCAGATACCTGAATTGCCTATGAGGTCCATTCTATCATCTGTTGGGTTTTCCTCTTTTTTATTTTGATGATTTGGTCCTATTTCATGACATAACTGATATATATTTTTTTTAAGTGCCACACATTGTTTTTTTAAAATTCTCTATCCTCAAACACAATCCTCTCAGGCAGTAGTGCTCTTTAAACCAGGGCACTGTACCAGGCTCAACACTTCAGGAGCTCCACGCTTTGGACGTACCTGCCTTGACATTTTCTAAATAGTCCAATGCCTTGGGTTGGCCAAGACTGGCAGTGCAATTCACAAGGCTTACTGAGCCTAGACTCATTCTCGGGTAAGTCATAGTTACCAGAAGTATTTTCTCAAATTTCTAATTTCTCTTCTGTTACTACAACAGACTGGGACCAGCAGTGCTGTCTACGTAGCACATCTCATGTCTACACTGGGACCTATGTGGACCCTAGTCTCTGTTTCCTTCCTTATCTTCCCTCAGAACCTCTATTCTGGGTTCAATAAGATGCACCAAAGAGCTCTATAATTTGAGCCTCTGGAATCCTCCTAGGTTACTGTTGCCAGACTCTTATTCTGGGAGGGCAGCCTGGTAATTGGATCATTGGCCAGTACAGGATTTATTTCACATAATAGTACAAGACTAGGCCACCAGAGTGCTCCTGAATGACATTCTGATTTAGGGTTATTTGCTCTCACATTAGGCAAAGGATGCATTCAGGGCTATGGGTTACCAGTGGTCCACTGTCAATTTGGGGGCTTGAGCCAAGAAGAGTCTGGGCCTGGATATTGACTTTTGCTCATCTGTCTCCTGAGCACATCACTTCTTATCTATGGCACCCAGGGGTAGTAGGACAGGAACCGGGCATCTTTGATTGTTTTCCCTCCTTCCCTGGCAAAGATGGTTACCTTTTTGGTAACCTCTTTAAAGACTGTCCCACATGGCAGGCTCCCTGAAAGACCATATTTCTCTCCTCTGGAAGCTTTAGAGGCCACCACTCCACAATGCTGGTGGACTCATCTGATCAATACCTTCTCTTGCCTCTATGTGGTGTTGCCGTGATCTCTTAGATCAGTTTTAGGCCATGCTGAATGGAGGACAGAGAGAGTTGAGTGAATAGAACTACTCTTTCTTCTGACAATGTGGGTTTTATCTTTCCCCCCTGCTAAAGGTGGTAGGTGGAAGGCAGAGGAACTCTCAACAGTGAAAAAGATCACAATCCAGGAAGGCATTGATTATGACCTAAATAACAGTTCAAGAGAAAATGTAGTCAGAGGGCTGGCAGGTGGCATGGTGGTTAAGGGCGCTGCACTCCCACATGGGCTGACCGCAGTTCAAGTCCTGAACTTGATGACTTGCTTTCTCACTTCCTCTCTCTCTATCTCTCGCTCGCACTCTTGCTCTCACTTTCTGGTCAAATTAAAATAAATAAACAAATAAAGTTAAATAAAAAAATATTTTAAAAATGCAGTCAGAAAATAGGTTGTTTTACCTTTATTCTACATGTTTCTGGGAAATATATTTAATATCTCTGAAAACAAATTATAATTCCTATTTTTCTGCATGCTATAGGTGAAACTTGCATTTGAGGTCATCATTAATAAAACACAAGGACAGCATTTCAGAGAGTCAATGGAGGCCAGGATTCATGGGTAACAGAATGGATGACGCACTGTCAGGAATAACAATGCAACCAGCATTAAATGATATTAGGAAATTGCAGAGGCAAAAAAAAAAAAAAAGAAAAAGAAAAAAAAGAAAAAAAACAACTATATTGAGTCAACACAAGCATGTTCCAAAGAACTACCTTCTCTTTATGGTAGGATATATAGGAACAGTATAATTAAAAATAAAGAATAGTAATTAAAAATACAGACCATGAAGAGATGGTTTTTAGACATGAACAGGAAGAGATGTTTTCTGCATACTAAGATGACCATTTGCAAGCATTGATAGAGCAGTGAATGAATAGGTAAGTCCTCACTCTCCATTCAACCTTCCAAATCATTATCAGTAAATCACTCTACCTCACCTGGGGCCTTACATCTTATAATACATTTCTTACTCACATTTTTTATCTAGACAAAGCTCTGCACAAAATATTTGCTGGTGGCCCCCATAGCTCAAAGGCAGCCCTGAGTTCAAGGTTTTGATTGCTATCCTAGTAAATTTCTATTTCCTTAGTCCTCAAAGTTCTGCCTCCCAAAGATTTTGAACCTAGTTCTTTGGTCTTTCACCCCACATGAGTCCAGAATTTTACAAGACTTTGACTCCAAAATTTTCTAAGACAGCAGGAGATCTCATTATGCTTTTTGGCTTACCCTGCCTCTCTGGCTGTCCCAGCACCTAGGAAATACAGCCATGGAGTCAATGTTCCTGTGTGGGTCCATCTGTCATACTAACACAGGAAGCCCTGAAGACTGATTTCCCATCCCACTAGAGCCCCTCTGCCTATGCCAAGTCTGATTTGTAGCTAGAGCCCCAAACCAACAGTCCCCGCTGAAGCAAACGATCCTTTGATGTCAGTAAAACTAGGAAAGGCCCCTCTGATCTAAAAATTTCGTTCTTCCAAAGTTCACAGCTCTCACGATTCTCCAATGTTTTCAAAAATTTCATTTTTGTAATGATTTTTTTTTTCCCATTGGGTGGCTGCAATGACCGATGGTCTACTCAACAGGGCATTTTATAGACAAAAGTTAGTACTGATTTTATGATCTGGAGGTAAAGAGAGCCAGATCCCATATGGCCAACTGCAGGGTTCAAATCCCGACTCCAGCAAAACAAGCCAGGCACATGTTCTATCATACTAAACTCCTGATGGGGTAGGGAAATAGAGGAGAAAGGATCATGCATGACCATGCCTTTCTCTGTCTCTCATGCAGTTGCATGCATCCTCTGGTAAATTAAAATAATAATAATAATGATAAAAGATAATAGATTTAGAACTACTATGGATATTCTTCTACACATGGCTCCTTTGGACTCCCCCAGCACACCCCTCACCTTCTGAAATCACCAGATCAGCTGCTGTCACTGGTCATTATGTTTGAGTATTCCACCCACCTTCGGAAAGCCCTTCCAAAAGTTCTCTCACCATTCGAAGAGCCTGAAAATTCTTTTTTTAAAATTATTTTATTTAACTTTATTTATTCATTCACTTATTTATTTCAATTTGACTAGAGAGGGATAGAGTGATGAGAGAGAGAGAGACAGAGAGTAAGCCGCCGGGTCCAGGACTCGAACTGTAGTCGACCATGTGGGAGTCCAGCACCCTTTACTACCATGCCACCTGCCAGCCCCATGAGCCTGAAAATTCTGAAGGTTAACAAGTATCCAGCCATGGATGTGAGGGAGTAACATTTCCTCCTAGTGGGCTCTCTAGGTACTGACAAGTAGTTTTATTTTTGTTGTTATTTTGCTATAGGGTATGTGCACTGACTAGAGAGAGACAGAGACAGAGAGAGGGAAAATGAGAAATCACCTCACCCCCAGGGGGATGGCTGCACTGCAATCTCTTCTCTACCACTTTCAGGATTTGGGGCACATATACATGTGCCCAGAGTGATTTTCAAGCCACCAGGTTGAGGACTCAAACTGTGGTTGGCCATATGGGAATCTACCGCCTTACCATCATGAAAACTGATTAATCCATGAGTGATTCAGAGCTTGCCCTTCCAACCCCAGACACAGCAAATTATCTTTACAATGTCACAGGCATATACTTATCCTCTCTCAAGCTAGTCTAGCCTAGCGCACAACACATACTAATAGTAGGCACCCAATGAACATATTTTAAATACATGATTCAGAAGAATAAAGAAAAGCAGTTCACCTGTATGCCAATTGCATGGTAATGAAATGAAACTTCAGAAATGACTGAATTCAAATTTAGACTTTACATGGATTTGACATACTTGGTTTACCATTTGATAGCGTTCTTTCCACTCTCAAAATAAGGTAGATGGGTGGGGAAGTTATATAAAGCTGTAGTTGCCAAGATTTTTGACTCCAGGGACCAGTTTCATGAAAGACAGTTTTTTCATAGGTGGGGGGTGGCATTTGAGAGCACACAACCTAGATTGCTCTCATGTGCAGTTTACAATAGGGCTCATGCTCCTATGAGGATCTAATGTGGCCACTGATCTAACAGGAGGCGGAGCTCAGGTGATAATGCAAGTGATGGGGAGTGACTGTAAATGCAGATGAGAATTCACTGGTGTGCCTGCCACTCACCTCCTGGTGCAACCTCTTTTCCTAACAGGCCATGGATGGCTACAGGTCCAAGGCTCAGGGGTTGGGGGCCCATGATACAGAGCAAATAATTTTTTTGAGGGCTTTTTTGCTGTGGGGCATGTGTACTCGCCAGAGAAACAAAGAGACAGAAAGCGAGAAATCGACTCTAGCCAGCATAGCCATGCCACAATCCCTTCTTCTCCATTCTCCTCTTGGCATCTTGGGCATGCATGCACACGCATCCAGCTTGAGTTTTAAGTAGCTGGATTTAGGATGCAAACCATAGTTGACTACATAGGAGTCCAGGGATGTAACTGTTACACTATCTGCTGATCCCAAGAGCAAATACTTTTTAGGAAATAAGTTAATCTGGCAAAATCATTTATATTAACTTGGCAAATGCAGTTGTATATTAATTTTTATAATAGAATTATTTAGCCCTGCATTTCTTCTCACTATAGATGATCTATAATCATTTGTTTCTAAGCAGTATCAGAAAAGAAAAGAGGTCCAGTCTCTGTGGCAGTTAGCTGCATACTGGACTGTGGAGCTGGAAGCCACATGTCAGTCTCAATTGGAGTCTCTGGCCTGATTAGTCTGAAAACATGCAGGTGTATATGTGCATGCCCGAATCCAGGCAAGTTAGAGGACCAGAGGAAGGGAATAACAGCACCACTGAGACCTGTGGAGGGTTCTGCTCTCTCTTGCATGTGCACATGCATGCATACACTCTAACAGGAATCTTCAAAATGAAGAGGGAGCAGCAGGTGGCATGATGACTAAGGCACTGGGCTCCCATATGGCTGACCATGGTTTGAGTTCTGCTGGATTGAAAATCATGTTGGGGGTGTGTGTGCATGTGTGCCCAAAATCCTGGAAGGAGAATGGAGGAGAAGGGATTGTGGCATGTTCATCCCCTGTTCAAGTCCTCACACTCGCAATTTGAAAAGCAGGCTGATGATTTCTCACTTTCCCTTTCACTATCTCTGTCTGTCTCTCTCTGGCAAGTGCATGTGCCTTATGGCAAAAACTTAAAAGAAAAAAAAAGAAGAAACAAAATTAGGAGAATTTTTTTCCTTTTTTTTTTTTGAGAGATTTTTGCTATAGGGCAAGTGCACTCACCAGAAAGACAGAGAGAGACAGAGAGACAGAAAGAGAGAAATCACCCCCCAGGGGGGATGGCCATACCACAATCCCTTCTCCTCCATTCTCCTCTCGGAATCTTGGGCATGCACGCACATGCGCCTGGAGTGAGTTTAAGCCACTTGGTCTGGGACTCGAACCACGGTCGACTAGATGGGAGTCCAGCGACAAAGCCATTACACTAACTGCTGGTCCCAAAATGAGGATACTTTTCTAGTCATTCAGATTTCTCCACAAGGAGTTTCAACTGAAGAGATATTTGAACTCGAATTAGTAACTTGTAGTGAATTATGAAGTAAAGGATAATAGGGGATGTTAAAGAGGAAAACAGGAATCACACTACTCCTGCCATAAGCTACAACTGACAGCTAACCAACCTTATGTGTATGACTCACTGTCAGTGTGTTTATTAGTTGACAGGAGAGTGCAAATCCACGTAGCGACACCAGTTCACACTTGAATGCTTGTCATGAGATATGATATAGTACGTGTGTGATTGAATCCCATTCTCTTATGCAGGAACCAGAAACTGCCCTCCTGGACACTCAGTGGAATAGAATACTTCATTATTTTTTTTTTTTCAATTACCGGAGAGTGCATGTACTCACCCTAAAGAGAGAAAGAAAGAGAGAGAGAGAGAGAGAGAGAGAGAGAGAGGGAAAGAACATGGTCCAACACCCCCAATGGGACCTGGGTATGCTGCAATCCTTTTTCCTCCATTTCCCCATCTTCTCAGGATTTGGGGGCATGCATGCACAAATTGAAAAGCATGCTTTTCAATTTGCAAGTGTGAAGACTCAAACTGTGTGGTTGGTCATGCAGGATCTGGCTTTCTATGCACAGTTTTGTTTTATTTTATTTTATTTTTAGAGAGATTTTTGCTATAGCGTGCATGCACTCACTGGAGAGTCAGAGAGAGACAGAGAGACAGAAAGCATGCACACGTGTCCGGCGTGAGTTTAAGCCACTGGGTCCAGGACTTGAACCGTGGTCAACTACATGGGAGTTCAGCGACATAGCCATTACGCTAATTGCTGGTCCCTGTACCGTCTTGAGCATAAATCCAGTCATCACTGAGTGTTACTTTTTCAATGAACAACAATAACAAGTTTACAAAAGCTCTCCAAATATAGATCATTCAGCGAATCCAGTGAAGAGAGAACAGTGGATTTTGCCTCTGAAAATTTTTAAAGATACTATCTGTACTCTTTTTAAATAACATATCTTATCCCCTTAAACTAACCAAATATGCATTATTTTACTTAATAAAATTTCATATGTTTGTTTGCTTGTTTTTTAAAGAGATTTTTGCTAGTGCACTCACCAGAAAGACAGAGAGAGACAGAGAGACAGAAAGAGAGAAATCACCCCCCAGGGGGGATGGCCATACCACAATCCCTTCTCCTCCATTCTCCTCTCGGAATCTTGGGCATGCACGCACATGCGCCTGGAGTGAGTTTAAGCCACTTGGTCTGGGACTCGAACCACGGTCGACTAGATGGGAGTCCAGCGACAAAGCCATTACACTAACTGCTGGTCCCAAAATGAGGATACTTTTCTAGTCATTCAGATTTCTCCACAAGGAGTTTCAACTGAAGAGATATTTGAACTCGAATTAGTAACTTGTAGTGAATTATGAAGTAAAGGATAATAGGGGATGTTAAAGAGGAAAACAGGAATCACACTACTCCTGCCATAAGCTACAACTGACAGCTAACCAACCTTATGTGTATGACTCACTGTCAGTGTGTTTATTAGTTGACAGGAGAGTGCAAATCCACGTAGCGACACCAGTTCACACTTGAATGCTTGTCATGAGATATGATATAGTACGTGTGTGATTGAATCCCATTCTCTTATGCAGGAACCAGAAACTGCCCTCCTGGACACTCAGTGGAATAGAATACTTCATTATTTTTTTTTTTTCAATTACCGGAGAGTGCATGTACTCACCCTAAAGAGAGAAAGAAAGAGAGAGAGAGAGAGAGAGAGAGAGAGAGAGGGAAAGAACATGGTCCAACACCCCCAATGGGACCTGGGTATGCTGCAATCCTTTTTCCTCCATTTCCCCATCTTCTCAGGATTTGGGGGCATGCATGCACAAATTGAAAAGCATGCTTTTCAATTTGCAAGTGTGAAGACTCAAACTGTGTGGTTGGTCATGCAGGATCTGGCTTTCTATGCACAGTTTTGTTTTATTTTATTTTATTTTTAGAGAGATTTTTGCTATAGCGTGCATGCACTCACTGGAGAGTCAGAGAGAGACAGAGAGACAGAAAGCATGCACACGTGTCCGGCGTGAGTTTAAGCCACTGGGTCCAGGACTTGAACCGTGGTCAACTACATGGGAGTTCAGCGACATAGCCATTACGCTAATTGCTGGTCCCTGTACCGTCTTGAGCATAAATCCAGTCATCACTGAGTGTTACTTTTTCAATGAACAACAATAACAAGTTTACAAAAGCTCTCCAAATATAGATCATTCAGCGAATCCAGTGAAGAGAGAACAGTGGATTTTGCCTCTGAAAATTTTTAAAGATACTATCTGTACTCTTTTTAAATAACATATCTTATCCCCTTAAACTAACCAAATATGCATTATTTTACTTAATAAAATTTCATATGTTTGTTTGCTTGTTTTTTAAAGAGATTTTTGCTATGGGTTGTGTGAGCTTGCCAGAGGGACAGAAAGTGAGAAATCAACCCCCCGGGGGAGGGCCATGCCACAATCTCTTCTCCTCCATTCTCCTCTTGAGACTTTCAGTACACACACGCACATGCCCAGTGTGAGTTTCAAGCTACTGATTCCAGGACTCAAACCACAGTCATCTATGTGGGAGGCCAGTGATGTAACCATTGTCATCTGCTGGTCCCTCCTTAATAAAGTGTTTAAAAAGGAGACAGATGATATATTCTCTTTTATTTCTCAGCTACCTATGGAGCATCTTGGTCCAATACTAGCCAGAGGGACAATATAGATCACAGTTGAAGTGATGTAACCCATATTTAGAGGGTCATTTTGTGAGATCCCCAGCTAAGTGTGTGATATTCAAAACTGGCTCCTCTATAAAGCCTGTGAGCTTCTCCATGTTTCAGAGATGCACCATAAAACTAAGATGGCAAAATACCTTCTCACATCAATTAAATATCATTTCTAATCTATAAATATTTACTGCAGCTAGTGATTGTGAATAAGTTTGGTTGATGGTTCAGCTGATGGATCACTTAGTTACAGCACTTTACATAAGAGATGCAATGAATCTTATAGGAAAAGGATGCAACCTAGGAAAGTTGCATCCATAACTATGTCTAAATCTAAATATGCATATCCTTCTGGTAATACGAAAAAGTAAAGCTCGAATTAAAGTCAGAGTGCAACCTGACTTTCTACTCTCTTTTGTGCATCTCTATATTTATTTTGAACAGAAAAGAATCATTGTTTTGCATCATGTTTGCTTTACCTTTAAGTATTTCCCTATGTCATTATCTTTGGGTGCATTTTAAAATTGTTTTCTTAAGATAGAATCCTAAAAGTAGGATTCATAAGAATAAATAAAGTCTTTTAAGATATGTCTTTTTTTAAGAGAGATTTTTGTATAGGCGTGTGTGCTCACTGGAGAGACAGAAAGACAGAAAGTGAGAAATCACCCCTAGGGGGGATAGCCACGGCACAATCCCTTCTCCTCCAGTTTCCTCTCAGGATCTTGGGTGCACACACACACACACACACACACACACCTGGTGTGAGTTTTAAGCCACTGGATCTAGCATGCAAAACACTGACAACTACGTGGGAATTCAATGACATAAACATTACACCATTTGCTGATCCCAAGATATGTCTTAATAAACTTATTTTCCAATTACATCCCTACTAGCCAATGGTACTTATTGTTATGGTTTGAATGATGGTGTTTCCTCCACAATTTACATGTTGAAACTTAATTGCCAACATGATAGTATTAAACAGTGGGACCTTTTAGAGGTTAGTAAATCGTGAGGAAAGAGCCCTCATGGATAGGATTAGGGCCCTTATGAAAAAACTGGAGGGAGTGGGTTTGCTTCTGTTCTTCTGCCAAGTGAGGATAGCATCCCTCCCCTCTGAAACATGTAAAAGATGCTATCTTGGAGGCAGAGAGACCCAGCATCCTCATCAGCTGAAGTCCTCATCTTGGACTCCCAACCTCCAGACTATCAGAAATAAATGTCTGTTCTTTATAACTTACCCAGTCTCAGGAGTTTTGTTATAGCAGTACAAAGGGAATAAGACATTAATAAGCTGAATATGTTGTTGGATTTATATACATACACACACACACACACACACATATATATATATATATATACACATATATATGTATATATATAGCTAAATTTTATATATATTTATATTCCATACAAATATAAATTATTATAATAACAAAATATTATTGACAGTCAGTAAATTATCTCTCTATATATATCCGTTGTCCACTTTTCTGTTAGGTTTCTTTTTATGTTATTTTTCAAGAATACCTTGTATAGGGACCAGTGGATGGCTTAATGGTTACATCGCTGAGTGTAGTCAATCATGTTTTGCAATCTGGACCTGGCAGCTTCAACTTAATGCCGGGCACCCGTGCTTGCATGCCCAAGATCCCAAGAGAAGAGTGGAGGAGAGGGGATTGCAGTGTGGCCATAATAATAATTAAATTTCTGCTTCTCTTAATGGATCTCAGGGTTAATTAATAACAAATAAATAAGCACACCTTTTATTTTCTTTCTTTTATTTTCTTATTTTTATACATTTAATCACTGTATATCGTTATAGCATACAAAATTAATTTTCCCAGCATGAATACATTGTATATTAGTCTAGGCAAAGTATTACCATACATGTTATCATCAACAGATAATTTTCCATTTTTGTGTCTGTTAAATGTCTTACTTTTGGGGCCAGCAGATGGCATGGTGGTTAAAGTAACTGGACTCCCACAGGGTCAGCCATGGTCCAAGTCTCAGACATGGCAGTTTGCTTTCTTGCTTTATCTCTCTCTTTCTCTTTGATTAACACACATTCTCTACAGCAAATTAAAATAATTATAATAATAATTATTTTAAAAAATAATTTGCTCCCCCCTGATTACCTCCTTTCTTGCTCCCATTGCTCACCCTCTTCCCACACTGTCTCTGGTATCCACAGTTTCTCTTCATACTTTTACACCTTTCATTCTTTCAGTTTCTGTCATAGAGTGCAGATATTCAGTGTATATTAAGTGGGGACATACACTGCTTCTCTTTCATACTCTAGATTGCTTTGTTTAGCATCAAATCTTCCATATTCACCCACTCCCTATCAAATCCAGGATCTCACATTTTTTATGGCTGAGTAATATTTCATAGTGTGTATGTGCCACATTTTTTCAAGGCAGTCATCTGTCTTGGACACTTAGGTTGACTACATATCTTAGTAATTGTGAATACTGCTACAATAAACATGGATGCACAAATTTTTTTATGACTCATTGTATTCTTATCCTTTGGGTAGCTATCCAGGAGTGGAATTGCTGGATCATATGGTGGTTCCATTTGTAGGTTTTAAAGGAACCTCCACAGTGGTTGTACTAATTTACATCCCCACCAACAGTATAAGAGAGTTCCCTTTTTACTGCATCCTTATCAGCATTTGTCATTCTTTATTTTTTTAATCTTAACCATTCTGACTGTGGTTATATGGTATTTCATTATGGTTTTGATTTGCACCTCCCTTATGATAAGAGATGTTGAGTATTTTCTCATATGCTTTTTAGCTATTTGTATATCTTCCTTGGAGGGTTGTCTGTTCAGCTCATTTTTAAAAGAAACTATTTTTATTCAATTTTATTTATTATTACTTTTATTTTTAAAAATTTTTCTATAGGACGTGTGCTCACCAGATGGAGACAGAGAGAGAGAGAGAGAGAGAGAGAGAGAGAAAGTAAGATGCCAGGTCTGGGACTCAAATGGCAGTCAGCCATGTGGGAGTCCACCACTTTAACCACCATGCCATCTGCTGACCCCATTTGCTCATCTTTTAATTGGATTGATTTTTTTTCCCCCAGTAAGCTGCTTGAGTTCTCTGTATATCCTGGTTATCAGTCCCTTATCTGAGGCATAGTTTGCAAATATATTCTCCCATTCTATGGGTTGTCTCTTCACTCTAATTATTGTTCCTTTGGCTATGCAGAATAAGCCCACCTTTAAAAAATATAGTTACCTTGGGGAGATGGGGTATTAAGCAGTTGGTCTAGCTCGGTGGACAAGAGAGAGTAAGAAAAGAGCACCAAGAAAGCCTAATTGAAAAGAGGGTTCTGGGCTGACCCCATGCATGGTGGTTTGAGACCCAGACCCAATGGCCTGAAAAACATGCCAGGCATATGTACATGCATGCACAAAATCCTGATAGGAGAGAGAGTTGGAGGGGAAGGTTTGTGGTATGACCATTCCCCATAGGGGAGGTTTCTCCTCTCCCCTCTTTTCTCTCTCTCTCTCTCTCTGGAGAGCATATGCTCTCTAATTAACTAATTAAAAAGAGGATGTTGCTGAGGCTGGTACATCATTCCCTTACAGATCACATGCTGAGATCCACTCCGATTCACTTCAAGAATGAGAGAACCGCCAGCCTTCACATTTTGCAGAGATTGTTGTTGATATTGTATTATTGGTTAACATTTTTAAGTGCTTATCCACATAAGGAAATATGCTGAACCTTTTATATATAATATATCATTTAATCCACTCAAAAACATGGGGGAAGAATATACTATTATTGTCCACATTCTTCAGAAGGACAAAATTAGAATTGAAGTCACAAACAAAATTCCAAGCCTGAAGGTCATATGTTTGAAAAAAAAGTATCACCAAATTTGTAAACAAAAATGTTATAGGAACCTTAAGAAGAAGCACCATTAATAGAGAGTTCAGGATTGAAATAATTACACCAGATATTAAGGCTGAATAAGTGGGAAGAAAATGGAGACAATCAGTACAATCACCAAAGATTAATGGTGAAGAGAGAGAAAAATTGGGGTGGGGGGTGTCTAAAGGAATTTTTTGTTTTAAGTTTTGTGGCTAAGGCATCTTAAATATATGTGTAGGCTGAGGAGAGACAGACTGGAGAGGAGAAATTGAGATGGGAGCAGAAGAGTAAATGGATAGACACAGGTTCTGAAGGAGATGAGAGAGCGAGGCCTTATGAGCCCATGGAAGGATTAACCTGGGGAGGAGGTTAGCACTCAGGGGGAAATCAAAAATGTTGGGCGAAAATGGAAAAAATGGTTAGGTGGCAGTAGAACACTTAAGGGAACATGTGGCAGTAAACTATTTTCTTAGTAAACTGTGAGGTGAGGTTATATGCTCAAAGTCATGTTGGCAGAAATGGAAAATGTTTGCAATAGATTCTGTAGGGAATGAGGTGGAGCGTCAATTAAAGGTGAGTAGAAAGGATACCGAGCACTAGAGAAAATAGTGTTTAGGCTGGAGTATCAGTCACAGTTTAGCTGCAAGTAACAGAAGCCACTTTATCTATTTTAAGCAGAGAGAGATTTAATACAGGTAGATGCTTACAAATCTTTGGAAAGGCTGAGGTAGCAGACTTTCCGGGAATGACTCCCAAAGTCACAGTGCAGCGCTAGCTTGGCAGGAGAGCTGTGTACTTTCCCCCAGTCAGGAAGGAAGGAAGAGAAGAAGGCCCTGGTGAGACCCCAGACTTTAGGGAGATACCATCTTAATGACACACTAAAGATGAAAGGCTCCTCTGAGAGTCACATCTACGCAGAATACATGGCCCACACGTCTGCCTCTGATCACAGCAGCAACTGAGCTGTAAGAGTCTTGGAAAAGTACCCTGTTTAAAAAATGCATTTCTATTTTTATCGAGGGGATGTGCACTTGCCAGAGAGAGACAGAGAGAGAGGGAGAGGAAAGAGACCCACCCCTCACAGGGCATGATTAAGCTGTAATCCCTCTTCTTTCATTTCTCCCTCCTGTCAGTACTTTGAGCATCCACGCACACGTGTTGGCACATGGTTTTCAAGCCACCTGGTCTGGGACTTGAACCTTGCAGCGGGCCATGTGGGATGCCTCCACCTTAACCACCAAGCCACGAGCCAGTCCCTTGCAATTTTTTTTTTTTTTGAGAAATTTTTGCTGTAGGATGCCTGCACTTGTCAGAGAGACAGAAAAAGAGAGACAGAAAGTGAGAAATTCCCCCTCCCCAGGGGGAATCCCTTCTTCTCCAGTCTCCTCTCAGGATTTTGGGCATGCACGTACATGCGCTTGGTGTGGGTTTTAAGCCACTGAGTCCAGGACTGGAACTGCAATCGACTACATAGGAGTCCAGCGATGTAACCATTATGCCATCTTCTGGTCCCACAACATTTTTTTAAGAAGAAAAAAGACTATTTATTTCTTCCATGAGACAAGGAGTCGAGAGAGAGAGAGAAAGAGAGAGAGACAGCACCCCAACAAGATCTGCCAAGCACAAGTCACTCCAGCCTCAGCCAATGTGGATCACAGGCATGTGGGCATACCTGGTGTGTTCAGGAGGTCCCAGGACGTGAACCCAGGGTCTTTCCAATGTGGGTCCAGTTGCATTACTGTTGCACCGCCACCTAGCTCCAGGGAAATGTAGCATTTAGGCTTCACAGACTCTGTACTACAGGAAGACACATAGCAAGGAGGTGGGAGGGGAAGTTTAGTGCCAAGCTACTGTATCTACTACAGAAAAATGGCGTGATGATACGGTAAATTACAACTTAGAAACTCAACTGGAAAATCAACAGTCTGTGGACAAAAGGGAGAAAATAGGTATTTTGATATGGGGAGAATAAGGGAGCAAAGAAATGAAGGTGTCTCATAGGGTTACTGTAGAAACCATCACTCTTGTGGTCCAGATGGAGTAGGTGGTCAGTGGCGGTCAGGAGAGAGCAGTGAAGAGTGAGGGTAGGAGCATGCCAGGGGCCGTGACAGAAGAAGGGATGCAAGGAGCACATGACATCACAAAGTGTGTGATATTTGTGTTTTTGGAAGCAGTAAATGCTTGTGTGTGTGTGTGTGTGTGTGTGTGTGTGTGTGTGTGTTATTTTTGACAGAGAGACAGAGAGAGAGAGAGATAGAGCAAGGAGGAGGAAGAGGAGAAAGCACCACTCACGGGGCATGGTCATGCCACAATCCCTTCTCCATTTCTCCCGCCTTTTGTAATCTTGGCCCCTCATGAAACACACACCCAGCATGTTTTAAGCCACGAGGTCCAGGACTCAAACTGTGCAGTCAGGCATATTGGGTCTGAATCCCTTAACCACGAGGCTATAGCTGGCTCAGGAGGAGAATTTTGGGTTTCACTTTAGGTTCTTGCCATAGGGCATAGGTGCTCGCTGGGAAGAAACAGAGAGTGAGAGAGAAAGTGAGAAATCACCCCTCCTCAGGGGAGATGGCCACACCATCATCTCTCTTTCATTCTCCTCTCAGTATTTTGGGCATGCACACATACATGCTCGATACGATTTTCAAGTTACCAGGTCAGGGGCTTGAACCACTGTTGGCCATGTGGGAATCCAGCTCTTTAACCACCACACCACCTGCTAGGCCCAGGAAGGGGATTTATAATGCTCTCAAAGTAACCTGCTTGACAAGATGCTAGGGCAAATTGATTTCTCATACGCATGTCAGGGAAAGCTAGTCAGGCACAAATCTACTAGAGCTGAACTACATCTGAGGATCCACGTATGCATTAAAAGAAAAGAAAAGAAGAGGGAAGCAATAACTGATGTTTGGGTATGAATATTATTGTCATGTGTTCGATTCACACCCTTCAGTATACATGAGACTTACAGACGAATTACAGGCCTGATATAAAATCTCAAGAAAGAATAGATGTTTAAAAGTGAGTTTGTGGGACCAGCAGATGGCATAATGGTTACATGGCTGGACTCCCACATAATCGACCATGGTTTGAATCCTGGACCTGGTGGATTAAAATTCACACCAGGCGTGTGTACATGCATGCCCAAAGTCCCAAGAGGAGAACAGAGGAGAAGGGATTGCAGCATGGCCATCCCCACTGGAGGGCAATTTCTCTCTTTTGGTCTCTGTCTCTCTGGTGAGTGCACATACCCTCTAGCAAAAATCTCTCTAAAAGAAAAAGTGAGTTTGTTGTCATTGTTGTTGTAATGTCTATCTGCTACAGTTAAAAAAAATATGGAGAGCAGATGCCTACAAGGAATTTAACATGTTTTATGCACTCGATTCATATTTATATAGCTAAGAAGTATTTATAATCTTTGCAGTCAACCTATTAGCATTTCTCCTTAGGTTTTTCTGTTTCCTGCAAAAGGCATGCTGTTTTGTTTCTAATCCATCTGGGGATGGGGAAGGAAGGAAGGAGGCTTCAGATTCTTCAGATGCGTAAGATTTGACATGGGCTGTAGGTCTCTACTTCCTGGTGGCTTCCCAGCAGAGGCCCCATCCATGACTTCATTGAATTCCAGTTGGATGTCTGCAAAACTCTCCTTTTGTAAGATTTCCCTTTATCTCTGAAAAGAGGCAGTGAAGTTTGCTTTCCGCTAGGCTGCTTTGATTTCCTCCCAGTGCCTCAAACAGCAACAGAGCACTCTAGGGGCAGTCCCATGCCTCTCAAACAAAATAAAGGAGAATAGCAGTGAAAATCAGAATAGAGTTGCTGGATCTTTTCCTCTCAACACCCTTGTTAAAGGGCTAGTGCATGATTAAAGGTTTACTGCATGATTCTATGAAGAATACTGCTCTAAAATCTTTGGATACTGAAAAAATACATACTGGAAATAAAACAAATCCAATTTAGACTGAAAAAAAGTACATTTACACATTGCTTAAAATACTGGGGCACTTTTGGTGAGATGTACACGAAAAGGATTCTTAATGCATCCTTAAATAGACAATAATATTTTTGTTGTGTTCAAGTAATCACATATGGAAACAGAGAACAAATTACTGTCTTTAGAAGGTCATTATTTTGTGAAATTCTTGTGGGGTGGGATATCCAACCAAAATCTGTGACAGAGTCATGTAGCTTTCTCTCTTTTCTATGTATTTATTTATTTATTTTAGAGAGAGAGATATTTTTGCTATACGATTCTTGTGCTTGCCAGAGAGGCAGAAAGCAAGAAATCCACATATACATACCCACACCCACCCTCAGGGAATGGCCATGCCGTAATCCCCTCTACTCCACTCTCTTGGGATTAGGGGCAGGCACACACATGCGCCCGGTGTGAGTTTCAAGCCACTAGGTCCAAGACTCAAACCATGGTCAACTACGTGGGAGTCCAGTGATGTAACCATTACTCCATCTGCTGGTCCTGAACCATGTATCTCTTAAGCACCTATAGGTATTTGTCAATGAGGGTGGTTCATAGACAAGCCATCAGGTGCCCCCAATCCTCAGTACTTGATAAGCTCTGTATCATTATTGCACAAGAGATTTCTGTGGTATGAACTCTGACACTCAGTGTATATGCTAATGGAAGACAGAGATGCAAGGAACTTTGAGACAATGAGAAATAAGCAGATGGGGAAAACAAGGAGGCTCAACTCCTTTGACAAATGCACAGTCCTTGGTTAAGTTCTCATTAGCAGGCTGCGCACATCTCCTTCCCATTAAGAGTATTCCGTTTTCTTTGTCTAAAGTGTTGAGTGGTTATGAATAGTAAGGATAGACTATCTGTAATTATTTTTTAATTATTAATGGTTTTGTTAGATCCTTGCACTTTTACATTACATTTCTGTTAATGTAAGTTAAATCAAAATGTACTTCAGTTTCCAAGCTGTTCCCCAATGTATTTTTTTTATTCTTTCATAATTTACTTTGCAGTTCTATGAGGTGTCTATGAATAGGCTCGCCTTTCTACAGTCACCCTAACCGTGCTAGTAGATGCAGGTGCTGTGTGGTAATACAAACTCCCTGGCTTGCTATAGCATGGAACTTCTACATTCCCAATGCCAGAGTCATGATACTTACAAAAGTCATCCGATCTTAGCCACCAGCATCTTTAAGGTGAATGCCGAATGTAGAAGCCTTTGTTTTTCTTTTTGTCACAGATGAGAGATCTTTGGGCACTTTACACATTTGAAGATTCTGTCAATTAAGAACCAAAAGAGAGCAGGAAAAATGAGTGAGTTTGGAAGGAGAAGATCCCACAGAAGACACTTGTGTCCAGGGCTGTGGTCCAGCGACATACTTTGAAGTGTAGTTTAATCAGAACAAATTCATTAGGAAGATAATGACACTCAAAGGGGAAAAATGATTATTTCCCAAAAGAGAAGAAAAACTCTACCTTTTAATCATTTGTTCCATCCCAACTAGAATGGCACTTTTTTGGGGGGTGCACTGTTTCCTCAGAGAAATAGTCCTGGCTTGTTTTTACCAAGAGGCCTGGTTTCAGACTTAGAATTGGACACTCATACATATTCAAATAACAGCCCTACCGAGCAAAAAGACAAAGAAGAGAGAGAATGAGGAAGATGTTTAATTTTTCAGACCACACACAACACTCAGTCCCAGAGATTCTTGTGCCATTATAGCTGGTGAAGACATCTGAAAAGAAACCTTTCTAGATGGGCCCTGCGAAGAGGCAAGGAGGCGGGGTCTAGCGAGGCGGAAATTCTGGAGTAGGGCTGGGGCTGGGGATAGGAGTGGGGAGTAGGGGTTGGGGGAGGCAGCCTAGCTCGAAAAGCCTACCAGGGGAGCCAGAACTTAGCCAAAAGGATAGAGTTAACACACGCTGCGCAGAACACCAAACCTACTAAAAAATGACTGGATAAATTATGCAGAGGGATTTCTGGATTTCTTTCAAGTAATTAAGTTTCGATTTCTTTGCATTTATTTTAGTTTCCAGGAAGCGCAAGGCGCCATGGATTGCAAAAGTCTTCATTGATTGTTCCAATGCTCTAAGTTTGATTCCGTGACTGGACTTAACTTTGAGAAGAGGTAAACACACGGGCCAAGGAAACTCACTGCGACAAAGAAACAGCTTCATGGGGCAAATAAACACGAAGGGTGCCTGGTTGTAGACAGGACGTCTGTCCCCACCCCGTCGTAGCGCAGCGGACCAGAGGCGGAGAGAAATCTCTATGCGCATCTCAGGGAATGTGCGTGAGTGTCAGCACGTGTGTGTCTGCGTGCAGGAGTGTGTGAGCGTGTCCGTGTGTGTGTGTGTGTGTGTGTGTGCCGCGTGCCCCCTCCTCCCAGCGTAAATGTGAGAATTCCCGATTCTCGTCCCTACGCTCTGGAGAGAGCTGGATATTAAGAAACTGACTCCTTCCCCAGGGCTGATTTTAGTTTCTTGGCATCTGTTGGGTTTGCTCCAAATGCTGGTTGATCCAGTGGGTCAAATCAGCTGTCCCCACTTGTGGGTTCCCAGCCACGCTTAGTTTAGGCAATCCCACCAGGTGAAGTCTCCAGGGTGTCTAGGAGTCTCCCGGGTACCCGATCCGCCCCGGGGTTGGCAGCGTCTCCCTCCCTCTTTCCAGTCTCTTTTCCTTGAAACCAAGCACGGCTCCCTTCCCGTCTCTGGGAAAAGAGGGGAGCCTGGCGTTTCTTTTTACCGTGTCTCCCCTCATTCCCTGTCTTCTGCTTGCTTTACCTAGAAAGAGAGCCCCCTATGGCTTGTTTGGAGACTACAGGCCCCCGGCGCGGGTACAGGTCTCTCTCCACGCCCGGTGTGAGCTCTCTGAGCGCTGGCTGCCAGTGGCTTTTGTCCTCCTCTTGCCCTCCGGGGAGGGAGACAAGCCTGGACTTGGTGGTCGAGAGGGACATCCGGAGCCTGAGTTTCGCTCTAGAAGGTCCTGGAAACTGTTGGAGGCTGAAATTGCTGGACACTCGCTGCTGACTGCTTACATTGGAAGGAAGAGAGGAGAGTTAGCCAGGAAGGCATTGAGGGAGGCTGTGCCCTCAGGCATGGGGGCGGTGGGGGGTGCCCTACGTCTTTGAGCAAAAAGGAGATTCATTCTAACTTCTAGGAAAGAGGGGCTTGGGGCTCATGGGGAGCCAGTGGAGAGGGAAAGCTGAAGACCAGCACAAGGGGAGCGTTGACATACTCCAAAGAGGAAAGACAGTGGAGCAAAACACAACCATCACCCCTCAAACTCCCCGCAACCCCCAGCTCCACAAGTAAGCCCAGCAGCACGCTCCTTCTCCTGGCACTTCTCCAGGTGATCAGACTCCTGGGAGTTCCCAGAAGTCCATTTCAGGGATCATTTCCTCCTTCCTCTTTTTTCTTCCCCAGGGCAGCTGGGGCTGTGGAGGAACCTAATCTCCCCTACCCTTCTGCCTCTGGACCCAGGGTTCAGAGAGAGCTCGGGGTGTTAGCCTTCTGTGAGTCTGAAGCAGGGAGGCTGATCCCCTTGAAATCTCTGTAACCCTGAAAATGGGATGGGAGATCCGCTCT
>NW_006159562.1:1020281-1025006 GCF_000334495.1 Tupaia belangeri chinensis | reverse complement strand
TCTTTCCCTCTTTCGTCTAGCAACCCCAGCTCGAATAGGGCCAGATCTGTCTTTTAAGCAATGTTTCTTGTAGTCTATTTCAATTCTGTTTGAAATACAGAGAAATCACACTGCCCTTAATAGATTAAAATTTAATAAAACACATTAGGTCCAGTAAAATATGAATGCATGGCTTAAAATTTTAATAGTAAATTAGGATGCAGATACAAAGAGGAGACAGTGATGTCTTCCCTTGGGATGGCTTCAGGCTTGGGCCGATTTCTGGGTGGTGGGGTCCCTACTATGGGGACCTCACTGTCCCCCTGAATCTTCTATGGACTTTCAGGACTCTTCCTCGACTGAGGGAGGTCTGCTCACATCTGCCACAGATGGGACAGAAGCTATTGTCAAACAAAGAAGCTTGGCAAGAAGAGAAGCACTCCCTTGCAGTCATGCTGATCCATTTCTCTCTGCTTTTAAGAAATCACTTTTCTGTTTTAACTAGGTAGGTCTGCAGGTGTGCACAGGTACTGTGTGGATAAGGGCTTGGACAACAAAAGGGTGTCTAAGTCCTAGGAAACAGGTTTCGGAACTGGGCCCATTGCCTCCCCTCCTTGGGTTTGTGGCCAACTTTCTTTCTGGTCGTTTAGATGGCCTCTGCAGACAGGGGGCTGGAGCCGTCCTTCCTAGACAGTGGCTTCTACCCTACATTTCAGCAGTATGCAGCAACGCCTGTGGGCACAACTGCAATGGGTTTTATTGATGTCACCGCAAGGACGTTGGCATTCTGGACACTCCTGAAAGGAGAGATTGCAAGATTGCAAGTCTTGAAGATTGCAAGTGATGAAGAAAGAATTGCATTTTTCCTCGGATGCAACACAATCACTGTTGTTCGTTTTTCACTTTGAGTGGGAAAAGGAGAATCTACCTCTGTAACTTGACTTTTAAAAATTGTATTTTATGGGGGGGGGACAAAAATACAGGTACATAAACTCTTGAATTGCTCTACACTCACAAGGTAATGAACCTTAACTTGATAACTGGAAAATGATGGCTTCCTTCTTTTCCTCCCCTGTCTAGAATTAGAGATATCATTGAGATATAGCTGAGAGACAAAAAAAAAAGTTGTATTAAGATTCATTTAGTGATGTATGGGTTTTAGTCATCAAAATATTCTCATGGGAATGTTCTTCCTTAAAATAGTTTCGGTCAATAAATTCCACATCAAAGTTTGTCCAGTCCTTTCAAAGGTGCCCTCTCTACATCCATGAATTTATTGTATTACTTTATTTACCATATGAAGTGGTGACAAGTGTTTAGCATTTTGGAGATCAGTTGTCAGTTGCTATTAAAATCAAGATTAATTCATATTAACGATATGCATTTCTCAAGACTCCCAGGTGACAACATACATTAAAACAACTATTGCAAGTAATTAAGCTCAATGAAGGGGGAGGGGACAGAGAGAGGTTCAAAACACCCCAAATATTTGATTTTGCAATTCAAGTTCAGCAGACTGTTGCCACAATAATGCTTGGGAAACTCCTCAGGGTTGCTTTTTATTTTACATCTAATTAGGCACCTAATGAAAGAGAAGAATTTTTCCCCATGTGGTTTTCCTTCCTGATATTTTTTTTGTGCCTTTATTTAAACACATAAGCACACTATTTAGGAGTTGCAAATACTCCAAAGTTTCTGCTCTGATTCACTGACTGTAATAATCTGAGAGAACTAGGTGGATGGAGATGTTTGTCTTCCAGTTTTTTTTTTTTTCCCTCTCCTCTCCCTTTGACCATTGCACAGTACTGACAGGAAAGACACCCAAAACATTTGTCATGGATTTTTATTAGGCTTTTGAGATGCTCAACAGTTTATATTAATTACACCATCCACAGCCTTTTGAAGATTAAGCAAATTGGACAACCCATGTTAATTAGAACATAATTCGAAGTTTGAAATTATATCACTGATGAAGTAGTCTAATTAGTATGACGATATGTTAATGAACCAGTGAGAGGAGATTGCGGTGGAGTTTGGGCATTAGCTTCTCCAAGGCTTGCATGAAAATCCTCCCTCTTATACCGACATTAATAAAAGATTTCTATAGACTTCAGCCTTACCGCGATGGCATACAATTTATAGTACACACAATGCATTAGCCCATAGTGCTGCTCAATTTTTTCACTATTATGAAAACTAATAAATTCGTCAAGCTGAATTAAGCATACAAATCAGATGAGGCATAGCAGATTACACAGTGAAGCGCGGTGTCTCCCGAGCCTAAATGAAATTTCAATCTAATAATTCCTTCCTGGCCCAGTCATAATTTGTTTAGAGATGTTGTTCTACTTCTTTCAAAGCGCTATTCGCACTATAATTAAATGATACTCAAGCTTTTAACTTTGATTTATTTCATTTCTCAAAGCTTGAGACAGTGAGAGCTGTACAATGTCATTTTTTTTTATTTCCTTGAAAATTACCCTGGCTGTTGTTGAGGTAGAAATTAAACACCTAAGCACTCACTTGAACCATCCGGCACAAGCCACATCCATTCAATGTCAACACCCCCCGCCCCCAGTCCCATGTCCAGGCTTCTCCGAACTCACACGCGGGATCACTCGTAGGAATCCCCGTCGGCCACTATCTTTTATCTTCCTCCAATCTAGGGAAAAGAAAGACCAGACCAAGCCTACAGAAGGAAGGCTGTACGGGTTAAGGACCATGGACAGAGCCCGCCGCAGGCTCTGTGCTGCGGCAGTCCCCGTACTCTGGTGACTCCCGAGGACAGAGCTGCCAACTTGATCCCTCTGAGCTGAGGTTAGGGGTGGACAGGCGGGTCCCTACTTGTCGTGTTTTTTTGGGCGCCCCCCTCCTGGCCGCCCCCGCCGCTACTGGACTTCCAGGAGCTAACTGCCCGAGATTCCCCTTTTCTGTGCCCCCTTTCCACTCCTCTTGTCCCAGCGCGCGCCAACGCCTCTCAGGCCTGCCTCCTGCTCTCGCACCTGCTCGCCTTCCCCAGGCGCCCAGTGCCCGCACCTGCTCCCGTCACCCCCGTCCGGATCGGGCCACCCACGGGCTCCTGCGTCTGGGTCGCGGAACATTCTCACCCTCGCCTGCACCCCCATTGCTTCTGCTCTCCGGGGAGGTGACAGCAGCCCCCCCATCACCGTGGAAGTAGAAGATGGGAGGGAAAAGAGAAAGGCGATGTGTTCGTGCATGTGTATGAGTGTGCGCGTGTATGTGGGTGTGTGTAGGAGAGGCTGTTTCCTTTTGCAACTGGAACTAAGAGTGTATAACCACTTCTAGGAAAAGTGGTCTACACCTGGACAAAAGTCAGAGCGAAGTGTCAGCTAAAAATAGGCTCTCGGTGCAGAGCGGCTGTGGAAATGAAGATAAGTGGGGCTTGTGCCAGCCCCTGAGGGTGTGTGTGTGTGTGTGTGTGTCTGTGTGTTGGGGTGGTATTCAGTAGCACATGCGCTCTGTAATTTCTGGCCCTCCCTCTCCCTCTGTCAGTTTCCCTTCTTCGTTTGATTGTGGCTAATGAAGAATAATAAATCCGTGGCAGTGGCGCCTCCCAAGACCCAACTTACCCCGTACTGGGTACAGGGAGGAGGAGGAAAATAGGGAGGAAGAGAAGAGGGTGGGCAGAGGAGTCCGTGTGCGTGTGCGTGCGTGTGTGTGTGTATGTGTGTGTGTGTGTGGAGGGGGACCCGGTCGGGCGGGTGGGGAGGAGTCGCATGCGCACAGGCGACCCGGGCCGGCTCCTCCGCTGTCCAATCCGCTGAGAGCTGCGAGAAATCGAGTGAGAGAAAGCCCTGCAGCCCAGTCGACCCCATGTCTCTCCGGTTCCAGGCTTCTGCCGGGCCGAAGGAGCGCAGAGCCAAACGCCGACCTCCGCGCGCATCAGGGCGGGAGCGCAGAGTAGGGCGCTGAGAACCCGGGTTGGCAGCCCTGGTTGTGTCTTTGGCGGGGTCGGGAGCTAGGGATCAGGGTCACCTGAGCTGAAGCGGGGGGGCCTAGGCCTGGAACTTTGGGCTAACCAGGAGGCGGGGTAGGAGGCAGCCAGGTAAGTGGTGCTCGAAGTAACCCGGGGAAAAAACCCGCTCGCAGCTGGCTTGGGCCGCAACTTTACTTGGGAGTTTCTTCTCCTGGCGAAGCAGAGACCCAGTCGAAGCGGGAGGGTCTGGAGGCCGCCCCTTAGGTAGGCACTGCCTGGCGACTGTTGGGTGCGGTTGGTCGCCGGCCGCGAATGTAAGGAGGAGCCGCCGGGCGGACGCCGCGAAGCGGCGGCAGCAGCAGAGAGCGGGTGGGGGCAGAAAGGGGAGGTGCAGGGCGCGGCGGGGAAGCGGGAGACGGGTGCCGGGGGAGCAGAAAGGAGCAAAGGGAGAAGGGGCGACGCTAGAAACCGAGCTGGAGCAGGCGCTTCTTGACGGCACCTGCCCAGACTGACCTCGGAGGCGCGGGAGGAGCGCCGAGCCGGGACTAGGCGCACGGAACCAGGAGGCGGCGGCTGGTGAGCGCAACTTCGCTCTGCCCTTTTCGGCTCCGGCTTCCGCCTGGCACTTCTCGGGAGGGTCCCGGCAGTCGGGGCCAGTGAGTGCACTGCGGTCCAGCGCCCCGGCGGGCGGGAAGATGATGATGATGTCCCTGAACAGCAAGCAGGCGTTCAGCATGCCGCACGGCGGCAGCCTGCACGTGGAGCCCAAGTACTCGGCTCTGTACAGCGCCTCGCCCGGCGCCTCCGCG
>NW_006159562.1:1018789-1020260 GCF_000334495.1 Tupaia belangeri chinensis | reverse complement strand
GGAGGCGTTGCGGAGAGCCTGTCTCCCAACCCCACCGGTGCGTATTCCTGCATAATCACCGCTTAAAGGCACATTTTGACAGCCCCCTTTATCTGCTTGATGTTTTTTTCATGTCTGCACAGCAAATCACCCCACACCTCCAACCAATTTTCCCCCCTCTCTCTCTCTTAAGTATTCAGCGGGTCTTGCCTTTCATATTAATTTTTATGACCTGGGATGTTGCCTGTGCGCGTGTTGTGTGTTGTGTTGTGTGTTGTGTCTGCGAGCTCACTTTCCTCCTCCTGTACGCTAGGCTTCATTCAGTGGCTTCCGTCTCCTCCTCACCTCCTGTTTTCAGGATTATTATTATTATTTTAGCGTTCTGGGAATGTTGTAGGCGCGGCGGCGGCGGTGTCAAGCTCTGGGCCGGTGCTTCCGGAGAGAGCGCACACAATTCCCTGCAGAGCGTAATGTGTGCCTTCTACTTGCAATTGCAGAGCAATATATTCGGCGGGCTGGAGTGAGAGTCTCCTGGCCCGTGCCGAGGCTCTGGCGGCCGTGGACATCGTCTCCCAGAACAAGAGCCACCACCACCATCCGCCCCACCACAGCCCCTTCAAGCCGGACGCCACCTACCACACCATGAACACCATTCCATGCACGTCGGCCGCCTCCTCCTCGTCTGTGCCCATCTCTCACCCGTCCGCGCTGGCGGGTACGCACCATCACCACCATCACCATCACCACCACCACCACCAGCCGCACCAGGCTCTCGAGGGCGAGCTGCTGGAGCACTTGAGTCCCGGGCTGGCCCTGGGCGCCATGGCGGGCCCCGATGGCGCCGTGGTGTCCACGCCGGCTCACGCGCCGCATATGGCCACCATGAACCCCATGCACCAAGCGGCGCTCAGCATGGCCCACGCGCACGGGTTGCCCTCGCACATGGGCTGCATGAGCGACGTGGACGCCGACCCGCGGGACCTGGAGGCGTTTGCCGAGCGCTTCAAGCAGCGACGCATCAAGCTGGGGGTGACCCAAGCGGATGTGGGCTCCGCGCTGGCCAACCTCAAGATCCCCGGCGTGGGCTCGCTTAGCCAGAGTACCATCTGCAGGTTCGAGTCCCTCACGCTGTCGCACAACAACATGATCGCGCTCAAACCCATCCTGCAGGCGTGGCTGGAGGAGGCCGAAAAGTCGCATCGCGAGAAGCTCACCAAGCCTGAGCTCTTCAACGGCGCCGAGAAGAAGCGCAAGCGCACGTCCATCGCCGCGCCCGAGAAGCGCTCGCTTGAAGCCTACTTTGCTATCCAGCCGCGGCCCTCCTCGGAGAAGATCGCCGCCATCGCCGAGAAGCTGGACCTTAAGAAAAACGTGGTGCGCGTCTGGTTTTGCAACCAGAGGCAGAAACAGAAAAGAATGAAATATTCCGCCGGCATTTAGGAGACCCTTGGCCTCTCCAGAGACGGCCTCGTCCCTCGTGTCCCCTCTTTCC
>NW_006159562.1:1011494-1018709 GCF_000334495.1 Tupaia belangeri chinensis | reverse complement strand
CCCTCCCCTTTCTGCGGTCTCTTTTCGTTCCACTTTTGGCGACCAGAAACGATTCCGGTAAATGTGAACCCAGAGAAAGCGAGGGCTGAAGAGGGAGCGAACGACCGAGCCCCTGAGCCCAAGCCGGTGAAAATGTGAAAGGTTCTGGAAAGAAAGAAAACGAAAGATGGGATTTGTCCAGTTGTAGCAAAGTTGTCCCTTGTAACCCCACCTCAGCTTCTTCAGAGGAAGTGTGGAGCGGGCTGTTTGCAGGAAGGCAGATGAAACAGCCTTTGAAAAGTTCACAAGAATGATCAAGTAAGATTTGTTTTTATTCTTACAGACATCACCCTGTTCAAGTTTAAAAGTACACTTTGCAGCTATTTTTCGGAAATAGAAGTTGATTCAGGACTGAAACTTTAACCTAGAGTTGATGCTAAATGTGATAGAGACATCTCTAAAGTATTTTGAATTAAAAAAAAAAGATGGCAGATTTTCTGCATTTACACTGTATATTATATATATATTTTTATTGTGGTTCTTACCCCCTTCTCCCTTCTCTGAAGTATTAATGCTTAAGAAAGGAGTTGCGACGGCCGTGTTCACTGATCTTGAAAGCGATGATTAGATTATTGCCGAACCACCCTCTGTAAATTATTAATTTATCTCTCTGGCAACTTAATTTTGTGCACATTCTAATTAATTGAACTACTTTAGTCTAAAGAAAAAATGGGGGGGATACGTATAGTTAGTGATGCTCAAAATTTTTCGTTTGATAAGTTTACTCGATTTTTTTTTCAGCTTTCCTCTTATATGGTATTCCTTTTAGACCATTTGTATATTCTCACTCTGAATGAAGATTGGTTTGGGTTTTTTCTTTGTTTTGATGGTAGTGTTCTGATTTGTGAGTGGACACTCAGTAATGGATGTCTTAATTGTGTAGACCTGCTTCACTGTCCAAAGTATTGTTTACTTTGTTACATATTTAATGGGGATTCCCATATTGTCCCCACTACACACACACACACGCCCTCACTCACCCTTGAACACACACACACACCTCTAACAGAAGAGAAAACGCAGTTGAAAGCATGATTAATGCATCGTTCTCTAGCTTTAGTTGCATTTACTACTTGGTGTTTGCCCTTCCAGATCTTAAGATTTCACCAAGGTATTTCAATCTTCCAGTTTTAAATTGCTTTGTTTGGCTACATTTTAACATTGCTAGGAAATCCTTCAGTTTTTCCTTTGGGAGGTTTGTTTGTAGAAAAACTAATTTGAACTCTAAGAAAGACAGTGCACTGCTTGTAAATTCACATTGTTTGGTAGAATTCTTTTGGAACAACAACAACAACAACAACAAACAGGTACATGGTGACGGGTACCTTGTCTATTGTAAATATTTCATTCAAAACGATGCACATATAGATATATTCTTACAGATTTTGCTGTATTGCTGTTCCCTTTGAGGCTCTCCAAAGTCTTGAGTTCTGTATATGAGCCTGGTTTGTTGTTTTTGTTAATAGATGGTTTATTTATTATGGTACTGTATTAAGTTATTTTTGGTGTTGTTTGATTGTCTTTCCTTGAAGAGATGATCCTAATGTTTTGTTGGCAAAGTATGCTGCTTTTTTTTTCATTAAAATATGCTATTAAAATTAAGTGGCTTTTAAACTGTGATGTTGTTTTAATTATTTATGTGGGAATGATTTGGTGGGGGATTTTTAAAGGCAGGGCATATTTAGATGGTTTACTATGAAGCAGTTGTTACCGAAGTTTGGCTTGGACTTGGGAGGGGTTATTTCCCTGGAAAAGAGTCAAAGATCAGGGTTTATAACAGCCATTTCATGACCAGAACTCATTTCCCAAGGTGCTTTGCCTTCCTGCCTAGATAAAGTTGTGGGGTTTTTTGCTCCAAATATTCTCTTTGGTGTCCTTTCTCCAGATCTGCAATGTTCTGCAAAGAGAATCTTGATCAACAGAAAGATTGCATGGAGACCATCTCACCCAGTCTCTCACATCTCCCAAGGGTAAAGAGAAGAAAAGACACTCAGCTCACTTTTCAATAATACTGGGAGATTGGGTGTGGCAAGAGCCAAGGCCTGGGTGGGGAGTATGGCACCCTGACTGAGGTCCAGGGGTGGCCCACCATAGCTCTTAGTCCAGTCACCACTTCTACTGAGCAGCGACCTGAGGCAGAGCAGGAAGCACCTGGGTTGTTGGCTTTTGAAGTAAAGTATCTTTCTCTTCATTTGCCATACCATTAAGGAAACTCACATTGCTGCTATGGGCAAAGTGGAAATGAGGAAGGAATCCTGGATGTTTAAAAGGAGCAAGTTTCTTCCCCCTTGTGTGAATTGCCCTGACACTGGAGTTGTAGAACTCTGTCTGACACTGGCCTGGCACTGGCACAAGAGAGTTCTGCCCATTTGACACAGACATTTCTTTTTCTTAGTAAAGGTATCTCCTCATTCATTTTAATAATTTTCAGACTCCCTGGAACAGTTGAGGAACCTTTTAGGTTTTCAAAGTTTTTATTTGTTGTTTTGTTTTTTTCCAGAAAGACGATCTAGTTTAGATATTTATATTTTTAATATATCTTACTATTCATTAGTAGAACATCAAAGAACATGAGGGAACCAGGTCATTCTCCAGGGGTAATTCTTTTAACATGAGCTGTGATCCCTCTGATAGCCAACTGTTTTAGGGTTTTCTTTTCTTTTTTTCAATCTTGAACATGAGGTCAGAAATATCCTACGAGTCAGTGAAAATTGATAGAGTGGCTCAAGTTGGGATTAAATAATGTTGGAAAACTGATTATAATTTCCACATGTAATAAAAAGTTGTGAAAGTTGGGTGGAGAATGGGTGGAGGAACCCCTTTCTCTGAAACTGAAAGAAAGAAAACTGAAGGAACAAAACCCAAATGTCCTTTTAGAAATGAATTCATTGCATGGATGCCTAAGAAAACAACGAAACTTGTAGGGATTTAAAAGAAAGGATTGTAGATTGAGGTATAGTGATATCGATGGTCTGTTTTTATTCTTACGTTTTGGGGGCTTAAAGTTCTTTTTTCCATTTTCCTCTCAAGTCTTAGATTCAGTTTTCTTGAAAGCATTTTCCTAAGAGCCAGGCTCCACTCTCAGCGTATGAAATACTGGTTTCAGTACCACGGACAGCAGCCACAAGGCACAGCCCACTTGGATGACCCTTTGACGAGGAAGGTCTAGCCAGCTAGAGAACTTTTAGTTACTGAGAAAATGAAAGAAATTCCTTGAGCGTATAACACATCAGGCTTGTCTCTCTAGGATGCAGAGTATCTTCAATAAATAATACTTACCTCCCCCCATCTGTGGGTTTTTAATTGAAGAGTCTAAGGTATGTGCTGAAAGAGAAAGATGGAGGAAAGACAAACAGGTGTCTGCTGTCTAGTTTGTACAAATATGGCACCATTAAATAATGAGAGAAATCTTGTAAAACGAATGGTAATCGAGATATATATTAACATAACGTATAAAAAAGTAAAATAATTGTTTATTCTTTTCATGCATTTTGAAGAACAGGTTAGCTTGACTGGTGTGTACATGTCCAAGAGTTTTATTAGAGAAGTGACATTAGAAACTAGCATCTACTTACTTCAGAAGTGGAGAGCAAAGGACTCAGTTTCCTCTGAATTCACCAAGCGTTCTTCGTCTTTTGTGTTCCTGGACTTCTAAAACTTGATTGCATTTTAAGTTCATCTTCTCTGTGCGGTTGCAAGGGTCAACAAAAACAGAAAAGGTACTGGTCTAGAAAATAGGAATATTTCCATTTTTAGAGGCTTCTTTGATGTATTCTTTATGGGACAAGCAAAGTTTTTAAAAAATACATTTTGAAAGTGTTTTAAGAGGAGAGTGGCAGAGACATACCAAACCAGAGATTTGGAGAGAGAAAGGTTGGCCTTAAAAAAATGAGTTGAAGGTAAAAGAAGAGTGAACCACGTGTGAGGGGTCTTCAAGAAGTCTGTGGAAAATGTAAACAAAGTGTGCAAAAATATTTAGAAAATCATGCACAGTTTTTTTCATAATATGCATTTCCCTTGCATTTTTTTGAAGACACCTTATGTCAATTATGTTGGGAGATGACCATCTGGTGTTGACTTTGAAAATGCCCAAGTGAATAACAAAATGTGTCTGAAACTCCTTGTCATCAGTCGAATCGATGGGCATTCATGACTCATTTTCTATTTTCTCTCAAGGTCCAGAATTGCCATTTTATGGAAAAGAGACCTATCATGAATTGACTTAGCCAGCATACCACTAGTCACCCTAAATTTTATGCTTCAGAACTATGTAGTTTATCTTTAAGAACTTCTCTACCTACAAATGATCCATTTTTTTTTTCAATGCAACCATCTAAACAGGAATGAAGCAAGCAACTATCAGAAAAGATCATGTAATCATGGTTGATTCTTAAGTACCCTCTACACCAAAACAATAATATACAGAAAAAAAAATGCAGTTTTCTTTGGATATCTGCCATCAAGTCGGTTGGCCAGTTCTTTATCAGATTAAGTTTCAGTGACACATAGTTTGTGGAAATATAAAAATATGAAAAATCGAATAAAATAAGATTTACATACAATGTAGTACTCTGTACAATGCAATTTAAAAAGAAATAATTCATAATGAGGTCTTTTTTACTGTCAAGGACAGATCTTGAGACTTCTCTTTGCCAAGAGAAATGGAATTTAGGAGGTAAAAATGCAATATTTGGGGGCCGGCAGGTGGCGTGGTGGTTAAAGGCACTGGATCCCCACATGGCCAACTGCAGTTTGAGTTCCTGACCTGACAGCTTGCTTTCTCACTTTTCCTTTCTCTCTCTGACTCTCCCTGGACAAATTATTTAAAAAAAAATAATAATAACAAGTGGAGCTAACTAAATAAATGAACAACTCTTTTAAAAATGCAATATCTTAAACTTCAGATCAATCAACTTATTTTATGTCTTCTATGGGGAAACTCTTGAAATGGTAAAAGAATATGGATAAAATTCACTGGACTTTTAAAGGCATCTTATTCTGAGAAGAAGCTCAAATTTTTCCAAGCAAGGCATGAAAGTTAAGTTTAGAAATTTGTCTTTGCAAATGTTTGGCAAAACAGTTGATATCTCTAGATAAGTATTTGAACTTAGAACTTTACTTTTTAGGTGGCTCTGAAGGGAGGAACTGCAACAGAAGGGAGAGAGGAAAAAAAAGTGGGACTGACATCCTGATACGAGAAAAAAAAAAAAAAGGCAAAGATTTCCAGATAGTTAAGGTGTTCCTGAAGGATATGTTTGGTCAGGAGACAGAATTATGGCAATGAGATAAAAAAGAAAAAAAAAAACATGAAATTTCCCTTGCCTTGCCTCTTTAAAGGAGCCATTCCCAGTACTGAAAGTCTATTATGAGTGAATTAATAAATTACACGGCGAATTATTAAATCCAGATAATTACAAGGAATAAGTAAGTAATCATTAGTTATCTCAGCTAATTACCGTGGGTCAGAGCCAGCCGGAATGTGAAATCCTCCGCGGGAATTGAAATTAACTTTGCACAGTGAGTCTCTCTGCTTGACATCTCCCGTCTGTAGGCACATGGCAGCTCCCCTGTGAGCCAATCTTTCTATTTAACTTGGAGAGAATAGAAATAAAATTAAGTGGCAGTGTGATAATAGGAAGCCGCTAAGAAAGCAAACTGTGGGTTTTATTCTGTACTTTCAACGCCTGCAGATGAAAAGCTTTATTTACACCAGTAAATAGGTACGCACCCTGGTGGAGATGGGTTCCCGAACACACAAGCACAAATACCTACAGTCTGACTCGTGTGACAACCAGATTAGCAAGAACGGAGAAGGCTCAAGAAGAACAAACGTTTTGAGCTCGCTGTGTCTCTCTTTCCGTCTCTCTCTGTAAAGGGAAGGGGGGCAGCAGTCAGAAAGAAAGCAAGAAAATGAAAATCTTGCTCTTCGCTTTCATCCCACACGGTGGAAAGGCTGTCGAAAAGTGCAGCTCGATCCTAATAATCTGTTTGTTTTGTTTGGGTAACAATATGCTTTCATCTTGCCACAGGAAGAACCAGCTTAGTGCAAATGTTGTCTCTCGTTGATCTTTTGCCAGATGCTTCAAGAACTGATGTCATTTTCCCCCCCATCTAGAATCACTTTCTGAAGCCAGCTTCCCCTACCCACTCTCCCTGACTCCCACCAACACCCGCAGGCCTTCTCAAAGGGCAGAAGCTGGTGCCTGTTGGAAACTGGAAAACGTTATCTGTGTTAATGTGGTTGTGTATATCAGAGGGCCGGGAAAGCCCGGACACACGAAGAAAACTGCTGTTAATGTATTAAAATGAGGGGGGAAATCTAAGAGCTCCTTTTTTTTTTTTTTATTATCAATTGCAATTAGATGGACAGTCTTTCCGCTCATTCCCTGCTCCAGTCTGGGATGATAATAAAAATTTAATGAAGCCTGGGACGAGCAGAGAGCTCTGTCTAGGGACCGTGGAATAGAATATTTTAACTGTACATTTATACCAACTGTCTGGCTTCAAAGACGTGACTGCTTTTAATCTCGAATTAGAAAACCACAGACTTGAAATTAAATATTAGATACCCTCGGATCCCCGTCCTTTCTGAAATATTGTCACGACTCTGTTTTCCTCCATTGCCCCGTAACACACATACCGTAGGTCTCCAATTACATTTCCGTGAATAATAGATGGCTTTGATAGGGTGCAGTATTCTGTGCTTTTGTGTGTGTGTGTTTTTTCTTAAATAGAGTTAATGCAATATTAATTGGCTGGAGATGTTATAAGAATGCACAACCCCCCTTTCAGGGACAAATCGATGGGGGTAGGGATGAGGGAGACAGCGGAGGCGAAGGTTCGTCCCGGTCTACACAACTTCTTGGCGGAGGGGACCTTCTCCGAGCTCCGGGTAAGTGACAGGCGCCACAAGTTCCGCAGTGGCTGCGGCTTCGGCGCGGCCGCGGGTGGACAGGTCGACCGGCCGGTGAGGACCGAGGCCGAGCAGGGGACAGGGAGCGGGAGAGGGCGAAGCATGGCGCGGGGCCAGCGATCGCCTGCAGGCTGGGCTCGCTTCCGGAGGCTGCTGCTACGCGCCGGCCTGGCCGGCTCCGGCTGCGTGCCCCACGGCGCGCAGCCACGAGTCAGCGATAAAGAGAGGCCCTGGCGCCTCGCCCCTTGCATTTTACTAATCAC
>NW_006159562.1:999428-1006886 GCF_000334495.1 Tupaia belangeri chinensis | reverse complement strand
CCCCCCGCCTCGCCTCCCCGGTGGGGAGGGGGAGGGAGCGTCCGGAGCGTTGGGGGTGGGGAGCAGAGCCGCCCTCCCGCGCTGGAGGAGCGAGCCGGGCCCCACGCGGCCCCCAGAGCCTGGGGGAGCAGCCGCCTCGCCAGGCGCGCAGCCAGGAACCCGCGAGAAAGAGAGGCCCGGGCGCCTCGCCCCTTGCATTTTACTAATCACGTCTATTTAAATTCTAGCGCGGTCCGCCGCGCTCTCACCGGGAAAGCTCTGGAGAACTGGACCCATCAATTATTCTGAAAAAATCCCAGACTACGTGAGGCTTCCAGCCTGCAGGGGGGAGGCGGCGGGAGGAGGTGGAGAACCCAGCCCGTACCCCGCTCCGCTCCCCGGCGCCCCTCCCAGCGCGCGTCCCCGGGTGTACACTGAACTTCAGGGTCTGCGGCCCCGGGAGCTGGCGCGCATTCTCAGGGTCCGCGCTTCCTTGGGCCCGGAGGGAAGTGGAAGGGAGAGGTTAGGTCCTGGCCTTGCTGAGCAGACCGACCCATTCCTGCGCCGCACCCCTCGTGCCCCGCCCCTTTCTTACTTTCTAGCAGGTTCCTAAAGCTGGCCTCGGGCTGGGGGCTGCTGGGCCGGGAGCAGTCTCTGCTCCGCCTTCCTTTGCGCCACCGCCAGGCTAGGAAGGGGCCTGAGGGTGATCCTAGGGTAGAAGTCTTCTAGGAACCCCGGTTACGTCCTCTAGCACTCCTCACCCCACCCCCATTCAGGCTCCAGGATGCCCCGAGGCCGAGTAGCAAGCGCAGCAAGACACGAGAAAAAAAAAAAAAAAAAAAAAGCGGTCGCTCTAAAATAGGGAGCGGGTGAGCCTGGCTAGTAATTACTGCTCCCCACCCCGCCCCACCCCCGCACTGGGTCTGCAGCCATTACTCCAGCTGTCACTCGGTAGAAAGCAAGAGCCCTCTCCCAACCCCCAGACTTGGCTGGAGCTAACCGAAGGAAGTGTCCCCCTCACCTCCCATAGGGTCTGGATGGAGGTTCTTACCAATTTCTTACAAATTTTTCATCACTACAATACTTCTTCCTTCCCCTAACATTTCCATTTTCTGGACTCTGGGAGCATACTGGAAATCTTATTTGTGTATATTGGTGAATGATTTTAGTATTTTTTTTCCTTTGGTGGTGGTAGGGTGCTCTTGAACATATAGGTCTCCCTGAACATTTTGAGGCGGTAAGAAAATGAGAACGATGTATACCCAATGTTTTTGAAACAAGTCAACTGTGTTCTGAAATTGCTGTAAGATGCCCAAGTTTCCTGTTAAACAATAGGGTTTGATCTTTTTTTAAAAAAAAGTTTCCAAGGAGTTTGTAAGTGATTCAAATGCTTATCAGTCCCCCTGCATGATTCGCTCAGGGCAGTGTTTGTATTTTGGGAAATCCTGGTTGATTCTGGGCTTGCTGGGCATCCCAGGGCCTGAAGGGTTAATACACTCAGGATCAGAGAGTTCTACCCTCCCAGTAAGTTCTACCCTCCCTGGCTTTGCTAAGTAGCAGTTTGACTTCTGTGTATGTTAGTTAAACTGGGTGGAGGCCCACTGACTTCAGAGACAGTAGGTCTTGCCTGGTTTGGAGAATGATTGTTCTGGTGTGTGAGGTGACAAAGGTGAAATTCCTTACTCATCTTATTCTCCAAATTCAGCAACGACCCAGGTTCCCACATACAAGGGGCAGCTCTTCCAGGAAAGTGCTTTACCCTTGCCCAGAACACACACCACCACAGGCTCTCCTACTTAGAAAGGGGTGAAAGAGTTGCTCTTATTTGATGCTCGTGGGTTGGAAGTGGTTCTGGTGGCTGGGTCTCTCCTTTGGAGGAAACTCCGCCCCGCCCGTGTTGTACAAAGCAAAATCTAGATTGTAAAGGAGCTCTCAGATCCAGCCTGAGCCAAATCATTTTACAGCATAGAAGAGCCAGAGTACTCAGATCCTTTGTGGGCTTGGCCTGAAGCCGAATACCTACTGAGAGAGGATTCCCCCAGATCCTCTACTTCAACTTGGGCATTTCCCTCTAAACTTCTTAACTGGATCACACATGGACACAAGGACACACACACACACACACACACAAAAGTTCACATAGCAACACACAGGCACACTCAGCCTCCCCTTCCCTCCCTCTTCCCAACACGTCTGGTGAAACATTTCAAACTCAAACGCTCAACTCCTCCCTTTAGCCAAAATGCTTGCTTCGCTTGGGAAAGATCTTGAGATCTCTGCGGATCTCTTTTTGGTGTGCCTGATAGGCTTTGGCTTTTTGTTTGCTACAGGTGTTCTTCCCGCCCATCATGCCTATCCACAGACCCCAACACAGTGTCCTTGGGTGACAGCATTCTGGCTCAGATGGTGGAAGCTCCCAGAGAGGACCTGGGGACCTGACCTGAAACTGGGCACAGCGTGGGTACACAGGGGTGAGGAGCCAGAATTAAAGCCAGGGCTCTTTTTTGGAATTTCCATATTTCAGGTTTGGTATTTCAGGCTCTGGGCTCTTCCAGGCCTCGCTCACCAGTTTCAGATCCCAATTTGGAACCAGCTGCAGGGTTCCAGCCAGTAGTCCCTGAGCTGGCTAACCTCACTGCCTCAGATCCTGGACTTGATCACTTCTACACCTGGGGACAGAATGAAAGCAACTGCTCTCTCCTCCACCCTCAGCGTCTTACGTGTGTGTGTGTGTGTGTGTGTGTGTGTGTGTGTGTGTGAACCCAGCCCCTGGCTGCCAAGATAGGACATCTGATCCCTTCTGGGAGACTAATAGTTTTTGAGGACCCAAGGGTCTGCACCCTTCAATTAAGTCTCTAACTTCTGTACCGTCCTAATGGGTTAGGTGAGAATGGCTTGGCAACTTGCACTTTCTCTCATCAACTTTTCACTTTGCAGCCTTGAGAGCTTTTAATTACAGTATTGTCAGAGGGGCCTAGGCTTCCATTTCCTAAATCATTTCATTGATTTTTTTTTTCTCAAGCTGCTTTCCTTTTCAGTAAGAATTATTATTTTTTTCTCTGGGATTCACTCAGAGTTGGAGAGGTGAATAAGAAAAAGAAGGAGTTGTGTGAGGAGGTGATGGAGGGGGATCTCAACCTTTCTCCAGGGAGAAGAAAACATGCAGAGTGACTTGACCACATATGCCATCTACTTCTCTTAGACCTTGCAGTGCAGACATGCAAAACAAACAAATAAATAAATAAATAAAAATTTTAAAAAGGAGAACTATTGTAAAAAAAAAAAAAAATTTAAAAAAGGAAAAAATTTTAAAAAAGGAAACATTTGGAAAAAAAAAAAAAAATTTAAAAAAGGAAAAAATTTTAAAAAAGGAAACATTTGGAAAAAAAAAAAAAAATTTAAAAAAGGAAAAAATTTTAAAAAAGGAAACATTTGGAAAAAAAAAAAAAAAGAAAAAAAAAAGGAAGGGCATTTCTGCAGGGAGCCAGACCAGTCCCATTCCTCCAGGAATTTTTACTTTGTTCTGAAGAGAAGCTCTGAAGGACCCGGATAACTGGTAATTAGTCTTGGTGATATGCCTTCATTCACTGTAAAGAAAACCATGATGTTTTCTAAAGGAGGGATGGACCGTGTGTGCACTCTTGGTGGGAGGAAGTAGTGGAAGAATAAGCAAACCCAGTCTCTGAGCAGCAATGTGGCAAACACTGCTGCTCATTCTGAAAAAACCCTGGCCATGTTTCCTCTGAAAGCAGGAGAAACCCGAATTGCTTGATTTTGTTACTAACTTTGTGATTGCCATAACTCTGACGTTCTATGTACGTTTCATGGGATCGTTCAAGTCTGACATCAGCATGGATGATGGGATAGCCTGTGGAAATCAGTAAGGAGTGTGATCTGACTGTTCGGTCAAGTGGAGGCTGAGGCTGCTCTTTCTATTTGCTCCCATTGCTCTGGAATTACTCATAGGAAATACTGGTAGGCAGGAAAAATGTCTGCTGTCCCCCACATTTTTATTTTTTTTATTTTTGCACTGGGAATGTGTGCAATTAGGAGGGAGGGTTGCGGAGCAAGGAGACAGAATGAACAGACGCTAAGAACAATCATATTTTTTGTACCCCCAGTTAGCAACTACATCAGAACTCATTAATGAGGGTAAGAGACATCCTTACTCCATACCATCTTGACTCACGGCCATGAGGTATCAGTTACTGCAAAATGAAATGCCGTCATCAGCCTAGACAAAAATCTCCATGCGCCATCCTTCACCCTTCCATTTTCCTCCTTTCTCTGTCCTGTCTCTCCACCGTGTCTCTCAAATGGCTTGGATGAGGAAATCTTAGAAGCTGGTGTCACTGCTAGGAACAGCTGACTTCTTGAGGCAGGATTTCTGGATCAACTTTAACACTGCCCATGAGTTGCATGTAAAAGGGGTTCCCCTCAATCCCATATTTCCCTTGCATGTTGTGAAAGACAGAGACAATTACTCTGAGATGCAATATCGCAGTGGCTTTCCTGCAGCAGTAAGGCTGAGTTTTTGTTTGTAATTCATCATAAAAGGGCCACTGATAAGCTAGGGTTGGCTGGTTTTCAGGTTGTACACACTCATTCATACAAACTCTTCCTCCTTGTTCAGGAACGGATGGTATCTCTGAGCCTGTAGCCAGTTGCAGCTCCAAGCAACCCCCATTTCCCATGCCATTCTGCCCAGCTGATGGCAAATGTACCAGACACAGGTAACTCCTCTTTCTACCCTCCCTTGGGCCACCAGCACTGGAGTAGGTTGGAAGAAAGTCTACCGCAAGTCAGTCCTCAAACACTTTTGTGCATTCTGATGACTTGGGACTTAACAGAGATACTGTGGGAGTGTGGGAGGGCACCACAGGCCATAAGACAAACCAATACAAATACAACAATAACAACTTGGAAAAAGCACGTGTCTCCTCCACTTTGACGGTGTTAGAGCTCCCCAATCCTTCCTACTGGAATTCCAGCTGCTCACCTGACAGTGCCTTCTCACCCCACCTTCTTCTTCCCACTCCACCCCCCCCATCATCATCAGGTTCCCTCCTCACCTTCTTTCTCCCACTCCCTTCCCCCTCCTAGCACATTCTTGCCAAAGGTGAATCAGGTGCAAAGCTAGGAATGAGACCCCTGGCGATTTCTCAGAGAGGGGATTCTGCAAAGCGACTGGCAGGGCTTGGATCCCAGTAAAGTTGCCTGCATCTTTGAGGGTGATGTGTGCTTAGGGAACGTGGGGCAGGTGTGAGTTTGAATGAAGGATGCAGTTATAGCTGCTCAGGGTTGACTGGTGCAGGTCAAAGGGCAATCAACCAATGAGCCTGGACATGGAGGAGATGCCGGGCCACTTGTCCTCTTTTGGTTGAAGAAGCAGCACACAGAGGCTCTAGCAGATACCACATTTACTACCTAAACACACTGACTTTTAGATGGAAATGCCATCAGTTGTCTCTGCCCAGTTCTGCTGCGGATCTATTAATCATATCCACAAGGATTGCCAAAATGGCAGGGCGTTCTTCGCTTTCCAGTTTATACAGAACAGAATCATTTACATAAAGTCCTTAAGGCAAATAACTGTTGGGGCTCTAATTTATATCTGATCGAAAATTAGCCGTCATTATGCGCTCCATTAGCAGCGTCTTTAATGTGCTTCTAAGCACCATTTGTCAAGCGGCTTGTTAATATCCTTCAAGTCTTTAAAGTTGAGAGCTCATTAAAGAGTGCGCTCTGTTATTGATGTAATTTAGATGAGTTTGGAAGAGCAAGTGCACCATGCCTGGAATGGGCAACCTCTAGGAGCCAGGGCAAGGGGGCAGTTGGTGACCAAGTTCACTGTCAGGAATTTCCCAGAAGCCCTCTGCTTCCTTGACGGCAGGGCGCACTAAGAGGGTGTTCTGGGAGGCCCCGTCCTTACCTGGGTGCACAGCACTCATTTCTCTGGGAAGACCAGTGTTTGTCTACAATCCATCCTTTCTGCCTCAATTCACATTTACTGGGGCTTACTGAACTTAGGAGAAGGGAGAATATGTGTGTGTGTATGGGGGAGGGGTAAGGGGACTTCATCTACTGTCCCTTTATGAGAGAACTCACCTATTTTCTTTCTTTCCTTCTCTTTACACCTCCATCCCCTATTCGGTGCTTAATTGTTTACTTCCTGAGGAATGCCCCTTTCTACCTGTGGTGGGTGGAGGAAACAGATAACTCTGGAGAAAAACCATAGGCCTAAAGACAGAGACGCTGTCCTTGAACCTGTTTTGGCTGAGGTACAGTAAACCCGCTTAATTATGTACAGATTATTACATTATCTATCAACCGCCCCCATCAGAAGAGCATAAAGGCCAATAAATTACTTCAGTTATTTACCTAAAAATCCATATATTTTGTCATTTTCTTTCAAGAGGAGATTATGTTAGTGTAACACAATAAAGAAAACCATTAGCACAGCCAGAAAATTGCAACTGAGTGCAACAATAATTCCACTAGCAGGAATAAATAACGGTTAGAAAGCAGCATTCCTGTCCTGGGCTTTCTGGTAGGTTGCATGAGGCCTCCTTTTGATTCAAGTCTTGAGCAGATGGGTGAATCGTCTCCTAAGAGGCGTCATCAGATTTTGCAAAACCTCCCTCTCCATTCCTAAGTCTGACATTCAAAGGAAAACATGAACACCACTACGGGTTTTTTGAAACTGCTTCTATTCCTACTCTAAATTCCCTTCCCCTCCTGAGACCTGCTGGGAAGTCAGAGATTAATGTGAGATAATGAAAGACATTAGGCATTTTATTCTCGCCTCTAAATTTCCAATATTCTTCCAGTCTTAGAAGCTTGGGTGTGAAGAAGACTCTACTTGATCAGGCAGAAGTAAAAATGCAACCAAGAGTTTAGAAACTGGACCTTTGTGGGGTTGGTCCAGAAGCCCCAGCATCTCTCTTGGCCCTAACCCCCTTTACCTTCCACCCAAGGAATAATCTCTTTTCCATGTTTGTGGAACAGCTTATTCTTCCACTTCACACCTCAAAAGAGTTCATTACATACACACGGAGAAAGAGAAGAGGGGAAAAAAAGATATAACCAGATCAATTTAAGGACATATTGAGGTCATATAACAGCACAAATATTCTCAAGTGCTCTGTATAATGTGCAGTGGGGATTTTGGGCAGTTTTATTGTGTGGTAGGATCCTCATCTCCGTTGTTTTTTACAGGATTCCTCCAGGCTAAAGTAATAAAGCGAGTAATTAGAATGCTAAAGACAGATGTAAATAACAGGAATGAGACAGCGGTGACAGATGAGCGGCTGGGTCAGGAAAGAGCCCAGTTGGTGGAAATGACACCGCTCCGCGCTCCCGTCCCCTCCCCCACCCAGTCCCCTTTTCTCTTTCGGCCTCTTCTCCCGGCTGGTCATGGCCTTAGGCTGCCGGCCGGGGACACACCGGTCAAAATTGCTGCCGTCTTGGGCAGCTGCG
>NW_006159562.1:989728-998543 GCF_000334495.1 Tupaia belangeri chinensis | reverse complement strand
GCGTGGCAGACTCGGGGCAGCTGCAGCCCACGCCGACGCCTCGGGTCTGCGCCCTGGTGCTCGCCCTGCAGCTCCCCCGGCCTGTGCCCCGACCTGCTCCGGCTGCAGCCTGCCCGCCGGGGACCTCGTCCTCCCAGCGACCTTGTTGCCTTCTGGCTTTGCTCGCCTGTTCTTCCAAACCAGAGGGCAGATGCCCATGAGATGCCCTCGCTGTCCACTGTGGCCGAGGAAGCCCCATCTGGCCCTTGGATCCTCCCCCGGCTGCTCCGGGAAGCGGCCCCAATCCTTGCAGCGTGCCCTGGGGCCCGAGCGCCCCTGGGCTTCATCTGACTGTCTTCCAACCTTCCAGCCCTGGTCCTCACAGGTGACTGGATGGAGCTGGAGACCTGAGATAAGCAACCCGCCCAGACTTTGACCAAAAAGAAAAAAAGTAACAAGCAATTCGCCTTTCCCAGCCTGACCTATCACAGGCACGCAGGACGGCGAATACAGTCGTTCCTAAGTGAGTGAGCGTTTCCCTCCCAACAATTCAAATGGGTTGAACAGCTTGGTTCCAGTTTGTTCTATGGAAGTTTAAAAATGGTCAGCGCCACGAAACCATTCATTATCTTTGACGTTAGAGAAAGATGAATCAAATTCGATTCAATTTCACAATGAACAGATCCTTTAGTCACGAACCCCCCACCCCCCCACTCCCCCCCAAGAGAGAACTTTCAGAATCCGGTGGCTGGAGAGATCAACTTGTTCTTGCTTAGAGGAAACTCAGTACAAAAACTGGGGCCTATTCAGGTTTACAAATACATTTTTTAAAAAGATAATGATTATATTTAACTTTATTATTTATTTTAATTTGACCAGAGGACAGAATGAAAGAGAGAGAGAGAGAGAGAGGGAAAGTGAGAAAGCCAGCCGCCAGGTTGGGGATTTGAACCACTGTCGGCCATATGGAAGTCCAGCACCCTTAATCACCATGCCACCTGAAGGTTCCCTGCAAATTCATTTTAAGGAGAAAGGCAATTCTAGGGATGTTGCTGCCTTTGGAGGTGGAGGTGATTTAGACAGAAATGATCAGGCACCCGGGTATTCTAGCTTTAGAGCTTTAAATGCCTCCAGTACTCTTTAAATCAGAAATCATGCACACACCCCAACCCGATCCAGGCAGTAACAGCCTCCGCTGGTATCCTTGGTACTGTGTAGGTGGAGACTGTTTATGAAACAGTGATGTGAACATGGACCAAGCAATGACTTGTTACTTCCCAGATTATCAATATTAGTTATCCCTGCCAGTGGAAAAAATGAGCCATTTCCCATATTTTATTTTATTTATATTTAAATTTTTAAAGAATTACTTGATTTATTTTGCTTATTTTTTAATTTGACCAGAGAGGACAGAGTGGGGGGAGGGGGGAGAAAGCAAGCCACCAGGTCTCAGTCACGTGAGAGTCCAACGCCTTTAACCACCATGCCACCTGCTGGTCCCATTTATATTTAATTTCAAAAATTTGTTTTCTATATGGCACAGGTGCTTGCCCAGGGAAGGGGTAAGGGGAGAGAAAGGGAGAAGGCACCCCAGGGGGAATGGCCATGCCAGAATCCCTCCTCCTCTATTGTTCTTTCAGGATTCTGGGCTCTCATGCACATGTACCTGGTATGTCTTTCAAGCCACTGAGTCTGGACCTGTTCTTGCAGTCAGCCATGGGGGATCCAGCCACCCCAACCACCAGACTACCAGATGGTCCCATTTTTCCAGATTTTAAAAGGAGGCTTGGCGGGACCAACAGATGGCGTAATGGTTATGTCACTGGACTCCCATGTAGTCCACCACAGTTCAAATCCCAAGCCTGGTGACTTAAAACACAGCAGGTGGGTGTTGTGCATATCCAAAATCTCAAGAGGAGAATGAAGAAGGGATTGCAGTGTAGCCATCCCCCCTGCTGGGGGTGATTTCTCTCTTTCTGTCTCTCTGGCTCTCCAGAGAGCACATGTACCACATAGCAAAAATCTCTCTAAAAAAAGGAGGCTTGGTAGGGCAAAATAGGGGACTATATATTGTGACTCCAAGATATATTTTTACCAATTTTGGTTTTAATTTTAATACCTAATTGGTAAGTGTATTTTTATTATTTGCATCAATTATCATCTTGTGTTTGAGTTAACATTTTTACTTTTAAACAACTATCAGTTCCTTAAGAAAACAAACTCAAGAATCTCAGTGGCGTTCTCTGTGAAGCTAGTCATGATGGGTACTGTCTTAATCTGTTACTGTGTGGCTAACAGGAAGACCCGATTGGGAGATGTATACAGAAAACAGAGCTGTGTTTGCAAATCTCATGAATCTGGTGGCTGGAAAGTCCAGAGGCATCACAAAACAGCGGAAGGCACAACTTTTAGCAGAGCGGAGTGTGGTCTGCACGCGTGAGTTTCTCTCTCTTCAGGTCTCATTCTCTCTGCTTATATAAGCCACCAGAATGCAACCACAGGGTCCCAACCCAATGGCATTATCAAAGCCAAAGGCCCCATCCTGGAATACTAAACGGAATTAAGTTTTCACTTAATGCTTTTACAGTCCAATCTAGTCCCAGTGCATTAATTTCTGGGGTGCGTCCAATCACTGCCCAGTAAGACTTGATTCCAAGACATAAACCTTTGCAGGACAGACCATTATCCAAACCATGGCAAGCACTATTCCTCTTAGGCTCAAATCTGGAGCTCAGATTTTTTAAACACAAACACACACACATTTATTTATCTATTTATTTGTTGTGATTTTTAAACCTCCATGTCCAGGACTTGAACCACTGCTGGCCAGGTGCGAATCCACTGCCCCAAGTACTATGCCACCTGTCTGCCCTAGGTCAGATTTTTTTGAGCCTTCCAGACTCAAGAATAGGCATCACTCAAGAATGAGATCTCTTTCCTAAACAAAAAGTTTACTAACTTGGATGGGTATTGACGAGGGATTCCTCGGCATTTGTGGGAAATTGGTGGCGTATTCTGCATTATCTATTCTCTGGCTTTATGAAGCTCAAGGTCTGATCAATGATAAGAGCACTGAAGTGGGAAAACTGAATTAGGCATAAAATGAATGCTTATAAAGATACACACTAGACAGGGACCAGCAGATAGCATAATGGCTATGTCGCTGGACTCTCATGTAGTAGACCACAGTTCGAGTCCCAGACCTGGTGGCTTAAACTCACACAGGGCGCATGTGCATGCATGCCCAAGATCCCGAGAGAATGGAGGAGAAGGGATTGCAGCATAGCCAGAAACTTTCTGTCTCTCTGTCTCTCTCTGTCTTTCTGGCGAGCGCACGTGCCCTATAGCAAAAACCTCTCCCCCCCAAACACACACACACACACACACACACACACACACACAAGATACACACTAGACAAATCTCCTCCGTTCTTGAGTTTTTACATTTGATTTTTTGAGGGAAAAAACTGCTAAGTTAATTTTTAAAAAAAAAGTTTAATGTGGCTCAAACAGTGATAGAAAGGATAGGCATGGGCAAAAGTGAGAGAAAGAGGTAGAAAAAGAGAGAGAAGCTCCCTCAATGTCGTTTCATGATGTCTGGATTCCCTTTCCTCAGCCCTCTAGCTCCATAGGGTCCTGCCTGTCTGTGAGCACTGAGCGTTCTTTCAGGTCGATCTGGGGATCTGAACTTGTGCTGGGCCATGTTGCCTCCAGACTTGCAGGGCACCTGTGCTACCACCGAGCCACAGTAGCCGGGCTTACTTTCCGGTTTTGTTAAACACACACTACGGACAAAATGGCATGCAGTGGCTTTGGAGGCAGACTTTGGTTCAAAATCTGAATAGGTTTGGGTTCTGACACTTCCTGGTTACGTGATCTTGGAAAAGAAACCTCTATCTTAGTCTTATCTGCAGAAAAGAGACTAATAGTACTTTCTTTCTTTCTTTTTTTTTTTTAAAGAATTATTTTACTAACTTAATTTTTACTTACTTATTTATTTTTAATTTGCCCAGAGAGAGACAAAGCTAGAGAGAGAGGGAAAGTGAGAAAGCAAGCTACCAGGTCCAGGACTCGAACCGTGGTCGGCCATGTAGGAATCCAGCACCTTTAATCACCACGTCACTCGCTGGCCTCGACTAATAGTATTTTCTACATGGTTTAAAGTATTGTCTGAGACAACAATGTTTGGCACATTTTAGGGACTCAGTAAATATTCTCTTTTGTTCCCCATCGGTGATATGAAACTTGAAATTCCTCTTGGGAGGAGGTGGGTAGGCTCCATGATAACAAAAGTTTTGATGTGTTAATTTTACATTTTCTACTTTTTGGGAGAATTTGAAAATATAATCTTGTTTCTCTCCATTATTTTATCTATAAAACTAAAAAATAATACTATATAGCACTTCACAAATTATTTGTTAATGATATCGATGTATAAATTATCTGATGATGCTCATATATTTTATATATATATATATATATATATAATCTGATGAATCAATATTTTGCATTAATAACTTAAAAATATGGAGTTTAGTATCTTAGGTATAAATTCATCATGTATTTATTGAGGAAATTGAAGACAAAATAATTCACTTTTTATGCTATCCTAAGTGGTATATATATATACACACACACTTATATATAGATATAGATATAGACAGATACAGATATATATATTTATATACATATATACTTACATATATATTAATGTAAAATAGATTACTATTAAATAACTTATGAATAGTGACCGCATAAAGCTAAAATTTACTTATTTATTTATTTGTATTGCCAGAGGGTGTGTGCACTTGAGAGAGAGAGGGAGAGGGACCAGCTCCCATGCCATAATCCTCTTCCCTCCACTTCTCCATTCTGTCAGGATTTGGGGCATGCAAGCTCATACCTGGGTTTTTCAAGTTGCTAGGTCTGAGATTTGGACTGTGGTCAGCCATGTGGTATCTGGCTCCCTTAACCACTAGGTTACAGACTGTCCCTAAATTAAATATTTTAACTAGTGTACTTTTTGATATAGTTGCTCAGGAATTTGAGGCTTATACACATTTAATATAAACATTCTTGGCTCAATGGAAAAAAAAATACTCCATCCATTATCCCTTTAATGAGAATCTAGATATTTTCTTTTGGCTTTTAGAAAGCAGGATTAAAAAAAATACTCAATTTTATTTATTCATTTATTTTATTTTAAATGAAATTTTATTTTATTTGACCAGAGAGACACAGAGAGAGAGAGAGGGAAAGTGAGAAAGCAAGTCCTTAAGTCCGGGATTCAAACCGTGTTTGGCCATATGGGAGTGTCCAGCACCTTAACCACCACGCCACCTGCTGGTTCCCGGAGAGCAGGATTTTAAACCAGAAGAGAAAAATATTTTTTCTTTCCTTATTTTACAAAGGTTCTATGGTTTTATTTTTAGAATGAATGCATTTTTTTGAGGAACTTAGTATTTGCAAACAAAGACAAAAAATTCTCCTTTACTCTTTCTGTGGAGTTATATGATTGTATTTTCTGTGCTCCTACTTCAAAGCTATTTCACTTTTATCATTTGCAAAATGTGTCAGTTCAATATTTGGGGAAAATCTATTCGGGAGGGAAATTTTTTCTGCATGTTTTAACAGTTGTGAATGTGAGCAGTGATTATTTCACATGATGAGAATCTCCACATGCCAGTAAAGTTAAGAAAATGATAGATGTCCATAAGCCCCAGTTACCTAGTTTAAAATCTATTTCTGATTTGCTTTTACTACATAATAATCTGGCCACTAAAGCTGCCCCACATTTCCCAGCGCCTGGGGACCTGGCTTTGGCAGTCAGCTGCCCTCCAGGACTTGGCTAAGAGCCAGGCCACAAGAAAAGGCAGTGTGGAAGTCTAGAGAGGAGAATTAGTTAAGCTTTTAATTAATTCACCCTTTCCCAGTTACAGAGCTTCACATCTTCGATTGTACTTCAAGTGCCCAAACTCGGAGCTGCATACTGACAGTAAACAATCAGCATTAAAACAGTTTAGGAAGCTTCAAGGATGACGCTGTAAGTGTAGCTAGCAGGGCTTGTAGAGGTACTCAGGCTGGAGTCTGCAAGAATTTATAGAGGGAGGGATCTGAGGCACCTTCAGGGGCTGGGAGCGCTTCTGCAGCTGTTAGAGCCATGTTCTGAATGTGCTGAATGTGGAAGCACCGGTGGTAGTTACTGGAGGAGTGAGGCATTTGAACACACCCAGCTTACACTGGCTGCGATTCCACACGTTCAGTGTCACTATTCCTATTGCCTTTGTGGGGTCCTTGTTCTGCGTATATTTCCCATGCAAGCCTCCCTTAAATATCCCAATTCTTTTTTTTTTTTAAGAATTATTTAATTTTATTTATTCATTCATTTATTTTAATTTGACGAGAGAAAGCAAAAGAGAGAGAGAGAGAAAGAGAGAGAGAGAGAGAAAAGGAAAGTGAGAAAGCAAGTCACCAGGTCTGAAATTCAAACCATAGTTGGCCAGGTGGGAGTGTCCAGCACCTTAACCACCATGCCACCTGCTGGTGCCCAAATTTCCCAATTCTTTTTTTTTTTTTTAATTGCCAGTGATATGGGCACTTGCCAGAGAGAGAGAGAGAGGGAGAAAGAGAAAACACACTGTTATGGGGCATGGTCACATTGCAATCCCTTCTCCATTTCTCCCTTCTGTTTAAATTTGGGGCATTCACACACATGTCAGGTGTTTTGTTGTTCTGTATTTTTTTTTAAAGGGAGATTTTTATTATAGGGCACGTGTGCTTTCCAGAGAGATAGAGAGACAGAAAGTGGAAATTACCCCCAAGAGGAATGGCCACTCCGAAATCCCTTCTCCATTCTCCTCTCGGGATTTGGGGCACACATGCACATGCACAGGACATGAGTTTTAACCCACCAGGTCTGGGACTTGAACCATGGTTGACTACATGGGAGTCCAGTAATGTAACCATTACCCCATTTGCTAGTCTTTGCCAGGTTGTTTTTCAAGCCACTAGGACTGAAATTTGAACTATTGTCAGCCATGTGGGATCAGACTCCTTTAGCCACGAGGCTGTAAGGCTAGACCACATTTCCTAATTCTTAAAGATCACAGTTTTTTAAAAATTAATTAATTAATTAATTAATTAATTATTTTGTGGCATATATTAAAGTGCCTACTGTTTCTTAAGTCTCTTTTTAAACATTTTTTTTGGGGAGAGGTTTTTCGCTATAGGGCGCATTCGCTCGCCAGACAGACAGAGAGAGATATAGAGACAGAAAGCGAGAAATCACCCTCCAGTGGGGGCTGGTCAAGATGCAATCTCTTCTCCTCTATTCTCCTCTTGGGATCTTGGGCACGCATGCACACGTGCCCGGTGTGAGTTTTGCCATCAGGTCTGGGATGCGAACTGCGGTTGACTACGTGGGAGTCCAGCTACATAGCCATTACGCTAACTGCTGGTTCCCTCTTTTTAAAAATTTTTAAATAGTAAGAATGTGTATTGGAGACAGCAAGTGGCATAGTGATTATGGTGCTGGACTCCCATATGGCCAACCCAGGTTTGAGTCTCAGATACAGCTGTTTGAAAATCATTCTGGGTGTGTGCGTGTGTGTGCCCAAAATCCCAGGAGGAGAATGAAGGAGAAGGAATTGCAGCATGGCAATCCCCTCTGGGGGGCGATTTCTCTTTTATCTTCTTACTGTGTCTCTGTCTCTCTGGCTAGCACAAACACTTTATGGCAAAAACCTTTAAAAAAATGGTATTGGCCACTTGAGTCTCAGACCCTTCAAGGAGTGCTGCCCAGCACAGGGAGCAGATGGTGGAGGTGGAAGAGTCTGGGACAGGGTTGCTAGCTAAGCCTGCTGTTGGTGAGTTCTGGATGCTGTTGGGAGATTAGGGACAGAGCCAAGGAGCACACATGTGTTTAGTAAAAATAATCTGATCATTACTTATTGATTGTCTAACAGATTTAGAAAGTTTGGTATAAAAAGTGATAAAGTTGACTTCATAGTCCCAGATTGTATTTTTCAAAGAGAAATATCAGAGTTTTTAAATGAGTTTTAATAATTTTGTTTTAAAAAGTCTGTGTGTTGGGACCAGCAGATGGCATGGTGGTTAAGGTGCTGGACACTCCCACATAGTCAATAATGGTTTGAGTCCCGAACCTGGTAGTTTGCTTTCTCACTTCCCCTGCCTCCTCTCTCTGTGTCTCTCTCTAGTCAAATTAAAATAAATGAATAAATTAAATAAAATAATTAAAAAAAAAGGGCTGTGTGTTGGGGCCAGCAGGTGGTGTGGTGGTTGAGGTTGCTGGATTCCCACATAATCAACTACGGTTCGAGTCCCAGACCTGGTGACTTGCTTGCTTTCTCCCTTTTCCTTTCTCTCTCTGGTCAAATAACAACAACAACAACAACAACAACAACAACACAAAAACAACAACAGATAGAATTACATAAATAAATTCTTTTTAAAAAAAGTCTGTTTGCACATTGTCTAAAAGTAAACAACCTCTTCCTTTCCTTCACTTCATCCTCTTCTCCTCGCCCTCATTTCTATCCTAGTCCTCACAGATTCTGTCTCTCCCTCAAAACTCTCTTCCTTCTTCTTCCTAACAGATTTGATCTGAAACGTATTTTACATTATGGCAGATAATTTTCAATTTAGTCATATACCTACACTTTAATAGCCAAAAAAATTATTTTGGTAAAAATAGGAAATGAAAGTGATTCTTTTGTTTTTAATACTAGCATTTTGATTTTGTAGTCGAGTTTAAAGATTTAGAGTATGTAATAAGCACATGGCAAACTGGAAAGTTTCAAATTCATTCTGTGAGAAG
>NW_006159562.1:981996-989697 GCF_000334495.1 Tupaia belangeri chinensis | reverse complement strand
GAAAGAGAGTTAGCAAGCAATAACCAAAGACGTTGGATTTATCGTGCCCTACATTTTGAAGCGCCGTAGCTAAGGCTTTGTTAAAAGATTTCCATAGAATAATAAAATGTTATAGCCAAGAGAAATTCAGAAGATGATTTAGTTCCAACTTCTTATATTATAGGAACAGATGAGGTGAATTTTCCCAGGTTATAGCAAATTAGCAATAGAGTCAGTTCCAGACTTCATGTAGAACAAACCTTTATTCTCTGGATAATGACTTCGCAAGTAATTAGGATGATAAAAGCGAAATAAATGGGGGCCAGCTCATGGCATGGTGGTTAAAGTGGTTATATCTCACATGCCCAACTGCGTAGATCCAATCCTAAAAACACACTGGGCATGTGTGTATGCATGCTTGAAATCCCAAAAGGAGAATAGAGAGGAAGAGGTTGCAGTGTGGCCATTCTCCCGGGGGTGCTTTGTCAACAGCCCCCCTCCTCTGATAGTACAAGGCCCTCTAGCAAAAATGAAAACACATTTGAAAAAAGCAAAACAAATGATGACAGACGTTATGTGAATGCCGCAGCTCCATCAGATTTAGTTTCAAAGCAGTTTTCACTTTGCCGACTGGGATGCTCAACCTTGAGCAGTCACCGCGAGGGAATAGTCTGTTCCATCCGGGCTGCCTAAGGAGGATGGGGCAGCTGCAGCGTGTGCCTCTGTCCCTGAAGCTGACACTTCTCTACTGCCCTGTCTTGCTTTATTGACCTCTTGACTGGAAGATCATCCTTGACCTTCCTCCTTCTCCTGAGTGGGAACCTGGAGAGTGATGGGAACCACAGTGCAACGGGCTTGTGTTGAGGCTGGAGTAAGGAGGGACAATGTGGATTGGGAGGTGGAGAGGCAAGGTCTGTATGCATCAGGTTTTGGGGTCAGAGGATAGGAAGGTCTGAGGATGTGAAGGGGTGGGAAGACAGTTCCTACACCTTGCCTTCATCACGCAAAGGCCTACTTATTTCTGTGCCATTCTACATAATTTAAGCTCATTCTTCTTTTTTAATCATTTATTTAATTTAATTTATTTATTCTTTTATTTTTTATTTGTCCAGACACACGCACACACACACACACACACACACACACACACACACACACAGAAAGAGAGAAAGGGAAGTGAGAAAGCAAGCCACCAGGTCTGGGACTCCAACCATGGTCAGCCATGTGGAAGTGTCCAGCGTCTTAACCACCACACCACCTGCTGGCCCCCAGCTCACTCTTTTTTTTTAGAGAGAGAGATTTTTGCTATAGGGCATGTGTGCTCACCAGAGAAACAGAGAGAGACAGAGAGACAGAAAGCAAAAAATCACCCCCCAGGGGGCATGGCCACACTGCAATCCCTTCTCCATTTTCCTCTTGGGATCTTGGGCATGCACACACGCCTGGTGTGAGTTTAAGCTGCCAGGTCTGGGATTTGAACCACAGCCAACTATGTGGGGGTGCACCAATGTAACATTACACCATCTACTGATCCCTTAAGCTCATTCTTTTAAAAAATAATGATTACTTTACTTTTATTTATTATTATTATTTATCAATTTGCTGTAGGGTTTGTGTGCTTACCAGAGAGAGAGAGGGAAAGTGAGAAAGAAGCCGCCAAGTCTGGGGCTCCAACCACAGTCCAGTGGGATTCCAGTGCCCTAAACCGTTGTCCCCTGACGCTCATTCTGACAGAAATAGCTGACCTCCTGTGCCTGCTGCCTGCTGCCTGCTGAGCTGTGCCTCTGAACAGCCTAGGTTTTAGGAGTTTAGGGAAGCAGATAATCCCTTCTCCTGTGATTGTCTAACTGCTACCTCATTCTGCAGGTTTCCTTTCAGCTTCTTCACATCCCTAGAGTGGGCAAAGGCCATTGGATTGATAACAATTTACTGTATTTTGAAAGAAATGACTAATTGTGAGGAACCCCTTGTAAACTTGAAAGATAAGAAGGTCAAAGAACACTCATACGTAATTGCTTGAGTCTTACAGTTTTTTTCTCTTCCCTTCCCTTTTCTTTTTTATATAAGAAAAAGCATTAGAGAGAGAGAGAAGAACCCTTGACAGTGTCTTGACACATGACAATTCCCTTTCCCTAGCTCTTCGGCCCGCAGGACCCTGGGAGCCTATGCGAGCCCTGGCATGTATTTTAGGTCTACTGGGATCCAAACCATAGTTGCCATACGGCTTCTAGCACTGTGGGAGGTCAATGTTACCCCGTGGCACAGAGAATTCCTACAGCTTTTTAAACTTTGAAGTTGATGGTTTTTCATTCTTTTTTTTTAAATTTAAAGATTGTATTTATTTACTTAATTCCATTTGTTATTATTTTTTAATTTGACCAGAGAGAGACAGAGAGAGAGAGAGAGGGAAGGAGAAAGGGAGAAAGCAAGCTGCCAGGTCCAGTTCTTGAACCATGGTTGGCCATGTGGGAATCCAGAACCTTTAACTACCACGCCACCTGATGGACCCTGGTTTTTCATTCTTAAAATTTTACATGTTAGTTATAGAAAAAATGGAAATGATAGATGATCCCTCATTCTTTCAGTACCCCAAATTTACTAACTTTTCAAACTTGTTTCTTCTTGTATCTTTTTCTACTAAGGTTTTCAGGGTTGTATATGCATTTTTGTAGTTTGTTTTTCTCCGTGGATCAGGAGTTCTGGTAGCAGACAGGCTCGAGGCAGTAGGTAGTGTCTTATTATGTCAACAAAATATTCTACTGTAGTTACACAGTACTCTGCCTATTTATTTTCCTTTTATTAGGCCTAAAGACTGTGAGTTTTAGTGTTAGAAATGCTGGGACCAGCAGATGGCGTAATGGTTGTATCTCTGGACTCCCACGTGGCTGAGCACGGTTTGAATCCCAGACCTGGAGGCTTGAAACTCATGCTGGATACATGTGCATGAGTGCCCAAGATCCAGAAAGGAGAATGAAGGAAAAGGGAGTGCGGCATGGTCAACCCCCTGGGGGGTGATTTCTCACTTTCTGTCTCTCTGGCTTGCACACATACCCTATAGCAAAAATCTCTTGGGAAAAAATAATAAATGATATTTATATTGCCTCTTAAAACATTTTAGAAAGGTTTTTACCATAGGGTGTGTGTGCTTGCCAGAGAGAGACAGAGAGAGAGAAAGTGAGAAATCACCCTCAGAGAGACGGCCAAGTTGCAATCCCTCTCCTCCATTCTCTGGCTGGGATTTTTGGGCACACACACCTATGTCCCTAGTATGATTTTCAAGCCACCTGGTCTGGGACTCAAACTGTGGTCAACCATGTGGGAATCCAGCACCTTAAAACCACCATGCCACCTGCTGGCTCCTCCTCTGGACTTTTTAAGTTGACTTGGAGCCCAACTGCCAAGGTTCCTGACCTAAGGAACACACTCTGAATTGGAGAGAAACAGGGCACTACAAAGAGGAGCTGAGAGGGACCAGCAGTTAGTGTAACGGCTATGTCGCTGGACTCCCATGTAGTTCGAGTCCCGGACCCGGTAGCTTAAACTCACTCCAGGTGCATGTGCGTGCGTGCCCAAGATCCCGAAAGGAGAAAGGAGGAGAAGGGATTGAGGCATGGCCATCCTCCCTTGGGGTTTATTTCTCACTTTCTGTCTCTCTGTCTCTCTCTGTCTGCCTGGCGAGCACACACACCCTATAGTGAAAACCTCTAAAAATAAAAGAAAAGAAAAAAGAGGAGCTGAGAGAGACACTGTGGGTTGGGGTAGGGGATGAAGGAAGAGAAAATAAGAGTGAGGAGATAAGTGGAGCATGAAGAGGGAAGGAGATAAGGGAGAAAATAGAGGAGTGAAGGAAAGAGGAGGGATCCTCTACTAGGTGCTTCTGGAGTCAGTGGCACCCATATGTCATTCAGGTACATGAGCCAGTGACTCCGTCCATGGGATTAAGTTCACTGGATTGGGGTTTCCGCAGTTCATCTCTGAAAGAGTCCTAATCTGAATTCTCAGCTTCTTCTGGAGTTCCAGTTTAAATTAAACAATGGTATACGTGTCTCACTCTGCCTAGTGCTGATACAGGTTTTAATCATTGTCAGCACCAATACAATGACAATGGCTAGCCATGCTTACACAGAAAACCCTACGTTGTTATAGGTCTTCTGAATCAAGACTAGTGACCACCTTAACCACAAATAAATACATTTTAAATTGATATATGAGGTACTGAATGGGTATTAAAAGTTTACGGGACATTTATTCTTCATCTTGAATTTAATATGACAGGTGTGTAACTTTTTCCTCTCTATTGCTCTCTAAACTCCTCTTAGTTAGAAAAACTCCAGGAAAAGAAGTTTTCTTTTTTTTGGGCTATCGATGCATTCTTGATTTAATTTTGAAAAAGAAAACCTCAAATTTATTTCCTCCTAGAGCACCCCATATATTTCTTAGCTTTTTATCTAGAATGATTGGGTCATTGGAAAAGTCATGATACATTTTTGCATAGAAAACCAGTAAAATGTGTCATGACTGTTCTGACGACCCAATACATCTGCAGGGACAAATATTCATTCTAGGTTTCTTGAGTTGCTCCCAATGTGACTGGTTGACATATGCCATTATTTGAGAAATCCCTAAAAGTCTTTCACCTTAGAGTAGAGGTCAGATAGTCTTTGGGAGGAAAGATAGGAGGGCTTGGTTAAAGAGGGCTTCATGGTGATTTCTGAATGAAAGAATTGAAACAAGGTTGCTTGAGGCATACAAGGCATTGATATGGGGCCAACTGTGGATTAGTGGTTAAGGTGACTAGATCCCATGTGGCCCACTGCTCAGTTCGTATGTCTATACAAAGTCTGTCTTTCATAGTCTGGCTTGCTTTGCTTAGCATTAAGTCTTCTATATTCGTCCACTTTGTATCAAATGTCAGAATCTCACTTTTATTAATGGCTGAGCAGTATTCCATAGAGTATAGGTGCCACATTTTCCCAATCCACTCCTCTATTTTTTGACATTTGGATTGATTCCATGTTCTAGCAATTGTCAATAATACCACAATAAACATGGATGGACAAGTATTTTTCCAACTGCAAGTTCTCTGATCCTTTAGGTAAATACCTAAGGACTACTCTTTACTTAAAAATGGAGATACTAAGTTGGCACAGTGGTTCAGGGGGCCAGATCTCACATGGCTAACCATGGTTTGAATCCTGGCTTCAGTGACTTGAAAAACACACCAGGTATGTGTGCATGTGTGCCCCAAATCCCAACAGGATGGAGAAGTAAAGGAGAAAGGATTTTGGTGTGAACACATCCCATTGGGAGGTACTTTCTCTCTCTCTGGCCAGTACACATCCCCTCTGGCAATATAAAAAGAAATTTTAAAAGTACAATGAATTTTTTTGTTGTTGTTTTAGAGAGATTTTTGCTTTAGAGTTTGTGTGCTCTCCAGAGACAGAGATAGACAGAGAGATAGAAATCACCCTCAGGGGGATGACCATGCAGTAATCCTTTCCCTTCCAGTCTCCTCTCAGGATTTTGGGCATGCACGCACATGCATCTGGTGTGAGTTTCAAGCTTCCGAGTCCAGGACTAGAACCACAGCAATGTGGAAATCCAGCGATGTAACCATTACACTATCTGCTGGTCCCCAATGCAATAATTTATGAATGAATGAAACATCCATTCATTTCTTCTGAGATAGATTTAGAGAAGCACCTTCAACATGGTGCCTATGCATGCCCCACCAGCAGCTCCAGCCAGCCAGGATCAGGGACATACAGGCACTCACCTGGCAGCACAGGATATGAACCAGGACTTTCCCATGTGACCCTCCTGTCACAGAGAACCACATCACTGCCACACCGCCAAGGTTGGCCTGCAATACTTTTTACTTCCATATTTAAGCAAAAAAACGAAATTACTTTGGGATAATGGCTTCTGTAATAGTCACTTCTAAGGATGACCTCACAGGAAAATTAACATATTAATCCTTGTTTAATCATCGCTGAAAACGTCCAGATGCACAGCATTCTCTAGCCTGAGTTACCAGTTTACACTTCTATCCTGTGCAGTATGGCTTGCTTTTCTTTCCAAGGAGATTGTGCTTTTTCAACATCCAACCACTCCCACCGTGTGGAGTCCTGGGAGGTCTTTTGGAGACCAGAGTTTACCACTTTATTGAAGGATGTATGAAGACCGAACTCAGATCACCCCCGGATAAGGATTCCTTTGAATGCTGATGAGAGAATCCTTCCTGCCCACTAACTAAGCAGCCTTGGGGGCTGCAGCGTGTTTGGGGAAGAATATTGACTGGCCGGATCATTGCTTAGTGGACCTGACTCAAAGTTCCTCTGTTTTCTTCAGAATATGTTACAGACGTTTTCTTAGACAGTTTTGTTCTTTATTCTGACAAAACGTTTATTTGCCCGTGTGTTTAGTGGGTGGGGAGGGAGAGTAATGAGTATGCGGGTATGATGTATGTGCAGTGAGTCTGAGTTGTTGACAGACATCAACCGTGACAATACTTCACAGCAGATTTCTTTATTCTCTGCAGTTGGGGTTGAGAGACATGAATTCTACCTGATTGCACAATATCTCCTCATCAAAATTATGAGGAGAACGGCATGCCCTAACAGAGCTTATTTACACAGAACACCCTGCTTCCCTGCTTCCCCTCTGGCTTTTTCTTAAACAAGCAATTTATTCTCAACAGTTTTAAATTTGAAATCAATATTTCTAATAAAATAGTTTTACACTTTTCATCTTTATGTATGGACATGTATTGAAAGAGAATCCAAATGAGTGTAAGCAGTCAGGACGAGACTATCAATAAAAACTGTTCTGGAGAAGTCTATGGAAACTAGGTATTTTACTTTATCGTTCCACACAAAAATATACACGAACGGTGGAGAGTGTAATTTTTCACTAGCCAGATATTAAGCGGTAAAACTGGTTTCAGGGAAAGACAAGAAATTGATTGTGGTCAAATTAACAAATGCATTCGGCAGTTTGGAAATGATTTATGCAGTTTGCTGTTTTAACATAAGCACTGAGAACTTTTCATTGATGGGACTCAGAGAAAGGTTACTCTGAAATTCAGGGATTTATAACTTTTCTTACAGTTTCTTCGGGTGCTTAAACCAAGATGTTACCTAAATTTTTCTCCATTACCTTGGAGAAGTGGGATGATAAGATTTTTATTTTATTATTTTATTTTTTATTATAAAAATGATTGTTTATTTAATTTCATTTAGCATTATTATTTTTAAAATTTTCTACAGGGCGTGTGTGCTATCCAAAGACAGATAAACAGAGAAAGAGAGAAAGAGATGGGGAAAGTGAGAAAGCAAGCCACCAAGCTGAGACTTGAACCACGGTCAGCCGCGTGGGAGTTCAGAGTCTTAACCACCATGCCACCTACTGGTCCCTTTTATTTATTTATTTATTTTTGATAGAGTGTGTGTGTATGTACCAGAGAGAAAGAGGGAAACAGAGAAAGAAATCGAGATACATCCTTGACAGGGTCTTGTGTATGATCTCCTTTCCTAGTCATCCAGCTCCTCAGGATCCCAGGTATCTGTGCGTGCACGGGGTGTTTTCAGGCGAGTGTGGGGATTCGAACTTACCGTCAGCCATATAGCTTCCAGTCTCGCAGGGCACTTACCCCTGTGCCATAGCAGCTGGGCTAGGATAAGTTTCTTTATTTCTGTATTTATTTTATTTGACAAGAGACAG
>NW_006159562.1:981365-981984 GCF_000334495.1 Tupaia belangeri chinensis | reverse complement strand
GAGAGCGTGCCACCTGCTGGCCTTGGCATACGTTTTTAAAAGCACTTAACATTGCACATATTCATAATAGAAACTTTCAAAAATACAAATAAATAGTCAATGAGAATAAAAAGCACAAATAATTGAATGAACCAAAAAAGAAATTTACAGAAATGGGACTGGCAGATGGTGTAATAGTTACATTATTGGACCCCTACACGGCCAACCACAGTTCAAATCCCAGACCTGGGAGCTTGAAAGTCACGCTGGGCATGTGTGCAAAATCCAAACAGGAGAATGGAGGAGAAGGTATTGAGGCATGACCATCCCCTCCCAGGTGGGGGTGGGGTGGGGTGGATTTCTCGCTTTCTGTCTCTCTGGTGAGTGCCTGTGCCCTATAGCAAAAAATCTCTCTCTCAAAAAAAGTCACAAAAATGAGTTATTATTAACTTTTTAACTCTGTGTTATTCCAAACTTTGATATGTACTTACAGGGACCAGCAGTTAGCATAATGGCTATGTCGCTGGACTCCCATGTAGTTGACCGTGGTTCGAGTCCTGGACAGGCGGCTTAAACTCATGCCGGGTGCATGTGTGCGCGTGCCCAAGATCCCGAGAAGAGAATGGAGGAGAAGGGATTG
>NW_006159562.1:973652-981291 GCF_000334495.1 Tupaia belangeri chinensis | reverse complement strand
CCAACGAGCACATGTGCCCTAAAGCAAAAACCTCTCCCAAAAATAAAAAATAAATAAATAAATAAATAAATAAATAAAGATATGCACTTACAAAAAATGATTATACTATGTATTTTTCATTTTAATTACTTTGTTGTAAATTGGGAACACATTTTTTGTGATAGAAAAATGGAAAAACCTGCTAACATGTACATTGGAAAGTCTAACTTTTGCCCCCGTCTTTGTCTTCCTTATTATCTGACCCCCTCCTTTAAAACTTTTTTTTTTTTTTTTCGCTATAGGACATGTGTGCTCCTGAGAGAGCAAGTGAAAGAGAGAGTAAGTGAGTAAGCACTCTCCCCAGGAGGGATGGCCACGCTGTAATCCCCTCTTCTCCATTCTCCTTTCTGGATCTTGGGCACATGCACATATGCAGTTGGCGTGTTTTTCAAGCTGTTGGGTCCGGGACTCGAACTGAGAAATGGGACATGTGGGATCTAGCCGCCTTAACCACCAATCCACAGTTGGCCCTATATCAATGCCTTGTATGCCTCAAGCAATCTTTGATTTTATTCTTCCATTCATAAATCACCATGAAGCCCACGTTGAATCCATTCTTTTTTATTTTTAAAGAATTATTTAATTTTACTTATTTATTTATTTATTTATTATTCAATTTGATAAGAGACAGAAGGTAAGCTGCCAGATCTGGGACTCAAACTAGGGTCAGCCACGTGGGGGTTTAGCACCTTAACTACCACACCACCTGCTGGGCTCCCAAATCCATTCTTTAGAAGTGTTATTACAGGGGGTGGAGGGGTTGAGAATGACATTGAGGTATGAGTGATGGTTGTCTGAGGGACTGCCGAAGTGTGTTACATGTGGCAACGGGTTATGAATGAGAATTAATCATCATTGCCCACAAAAACAAGAGCATCCATACCACAACTCATTGAGGGCTTTTATATATCACCTCTGTGTTCTGTATGAATGCAAATGAAAAGCTTGGAGACAAAGCGTTTGTGTGTGTGTAACTTATCACAGAGATTGCAATTACTTTTCCAAATTGTCTGCTGTGTTAACATTTAAATATCAAAGGAAACAACCTGTGAAATTGTTCTTTTAGTACTTTGGGTTATTTAATCTAAAGTTCTCTTTGAGAATCCTTTGCATTTTATGGGATGCATAAAAAGCAATATTACATTAGCCTGTTAAAATGCACAGGGTAGGAAAACAACCCAAATCATGGGCAACGACATCTGTGATAAATCTTTTTTGACCGAGACATAACAAAGAATATAAAGAATAGAAGAAAGTGCTAAAGAAACATGAGAAACTCCTAAAATATCATGTCTCTCCACCAACCTCAGTTGAAAGAGCGAATCTACTGATATTTAGTTTCCCAGACTAGCTGTGTAGTGAATGTGGGAGCAGTCTATCAGCTGACAGCACTGAGAAATCATTCAGCCTATATTATGTAAACTTTAAGAAATCTTACTAATGATTCTACCAATGAAATAGTAGTAAAAATTACTTTTTGAGTAAAAGTCAAAGATTTTTTTGGAAGGGTTATTTAATTATTGTTATTATTATTATTTTTGAGAGGTTTTTGCTACAGGGTGGGTGTGCTCGCCTGAAAGACAGAGAGAGACAGAAAGACAGAAAGGGAGAAATCACCCCCCAGGGGGGATGGCCACACCACAATCTCTTCTCCTCCATTCTCCTCTTGGGATCTTGGGCATGCATGCACACATGCCCGGCGTGAGTTTAAGCCCCCGGGTCGGAGACTCGAACCACGGCCGACTACATGAGAGTCCAGTGACGCAGCCATTATGCTAACTGCTGGTCCCTTTTATTTATTTATTTTTAATTTGACCAGAGAGAGAGTAAAAGTAAGAAAGCAAGCTACCAGGTCTGCGACTTGATCCCAGATCAGGCACGTGGGAGTCTATTCACCCTTAACTACCATGCCACCAGCCAGTCTCAAATTAAAAAATTCTTAAATCTGAGAAGTTCAGCCTAACAATGGCAAATTTAGCATATGTACATGCATGCTCAAAAATCCCCAAAGGAGGGAGAAATGGAGAAGGGATTGCAGCGTGACCATGCCACATGGGGGGAATATTTCTTGTTTCCTCTGTCTCTCCCTGGTGAGCACGTGTGCCCTCTGGCAAAAGTTTGAAAAAAAAATTCACATCTCTTCTATGATTTAAACGTTTTGAGTGGTTTCCCATTGATATTTAGGATAAAATTTGAATTCTTTCTCTCCTCTTTTGAGATTCTTGCTATAGGGAGTGTGTGCTTGTCAGAGAGACAGAAAGTGAAAAATCACTTCCCAGGAGGATGGCCATGCTCTAATCCTTACTCTTCTATTCTCCTCTAGGGATGTGGGGAATGCATGTGCATGTGCCCAGTGTGAGTTTTTTTTTTTTTTTTGGAGAGGTTTTCACTATAGGGCGCGTGCACTTGCCAGACAGACAGAGAGAGACAGAGAGACAGAAAGCGAGAAATCACCCCCCAGGGAGGATGGCCACGCCGCAATCCCTTCTCCTCCATTCTCCTCTCGGGATCTTGGGCACACATGCACACGCGCCTGGCATGAGTTTTAAGCCACCGGGTCCAGGATGCGAACCGCGGTCTACTACATGGGAGTCCAGCAACATAGCCATTACGCTAACTGCTGGTTCCCAGTTTTTTTTTTTGCCTTAGGACATGTGCACTCCCCAGACTGAGAGACAGAGACAGTGAGAGGGAAAGTGAGAAATCATTTCCAGAGGGAAGGCCACACCACAATCCCTTCTCCTCCATGGTCCTCCTGGGATCTTGGGCATGCACGCACATGTCACTGCATCCAGGATTCGAACCGTTGTCGGCTATGTGGGGGTTCAGTGAAATAATTGCTATAGCACCTGCTCTGGTCTAAAGATACTTAAATGATCTGGTACCTGCCAACTTTTTTACTTCATCTGGTGGCACTCTCTTTCACTCAGTTTTTGCAATGATACCCTCCTCCTTTGTATATTCCATAAAAAAGACCAAGCTCTTTTTGTCTCAGAATCTCTGCATTGGTATTCCTTCTGTTTATATATACTACATATAAACAGCAATTGTATACAATATATTATATAATAATATACATCATCTACAATATATAATAAATATATACATATATGTTATAATATATACGCATAATAAATATATGAGTGTGCATGTATATAAGTGTGTGTGTGTGAATATATATACATACATACACACATATACATATAAAATAAAGACAAAATAATTCCTGGATTTTTTTTACCATTGGATTTCTATGGCTTTGGGGGGGGTGGAAATTTCTCATACTGGAACTGCTGTTTCTTAACCTTTATTTAAAATAATTATTTATTTTATTCCATTTATAATGATTATTTTTTAATTTGATTAGAGAGAGTCACCAGAGAGAGACAGAGAGAAGGAGGGGAAGAGGGAGAAAGAGAAAGCATCCCTCAGTGGGATGTGGTTATGCTGCAATCCCTTCTCCCCTTTTTCTCCATCCTGTTGGGATTCTGGGAGAGCATGCTTACATGCCCAGGGGCACATTTTCAAGCCGTTGGGTTGGGACTCAAACCGTGGTCAGCTATGTGGGATCCAGCTTCTCTGAACCACTAGGCTTCAGGGCCAGCCCTATCATTTCTTTTTAAGGTGACATAATTCATTCAAGGTCATGGTTCCTAGAGCAATTTAAAAAAAATAATTATTTAATTTTATTTGTCATTATTATTTTTTAAATTTGCTACAGGACCCATGCACTCACCAGAGAAAGAGAGAGAGAAAGAAAGTGAGAAAACAAGCCACCAGATCCAGGACTTGAACTGTGGTCAGCCATGTGGGAGTCCAGCATCTTTAACCACCACACCACCTGCTAACCCCACCCCCCCAGTGTAATTGTTTATTCACCTTTCCTAGTTATCAAAGTAAGGTAGATTTATTTTGGCTTTTAAACTTCATGTCCTGAACTATCATTATTGAAGCAACGAGAACTGACAACATTGTGGATTCTAGTGAGCAAGATAGAACCGACATTCGTGAAGCCGATATTCCAGATGAGAGACACAGTGATAGCTTAACAAGTAAGTAAATAAACATGACAGGCTGTTAGAAAAAGCTTGACGGGAATAAAGGAGATGTGATAGATAATAATGGAGAAGAAACTGCTTTACAAAGGGGCCATCAGGGAGGTGTCTCTGAGGAAGCAACTCAGAGCTGAGTCCTGCAGGTGAGAATGCAGAAGTCTGTAAGGCCAAGAGGAGAAAAATTCCAGAAGGGGGAACAGCAATTACACGTAACATGTTATGTATAACACACGTACGTTTTTGTTACGCGTATAGATACATACGTTCATTGGAAAATACAGAAAACTAAAAAAAAAAATTAGGTTAATAATCATTTCAACTCAAATTCTACCTTTTGAAAAGAATCATTTAGGCCAACCATGGCCTGGTGGTCAAGGGAGCTGGCTCCCACATGGCCAACTGTGTGTTTTGAATTTCAGATCTGGCAGCTTGGCAAACATGCTGGGTGCATGTGTGTGTGCGTGTGTGTGTGTGTGCGCCCAAAGTCCTTCAAGGAGAAAGAAATGGAGGGGAAAGGATTGCAGAATGACCATTTCCCATGGGAGGGGTGCTTCCTACTTCTCTCTTCCTTTGGTTGGCACATGTGCTTTCTAGCCAATAATAATAATAATAATAATAATAATAATTTGTGGTATGTCTTTCAGGAATCACTTCTGATATTCAGTAATATAAAAATAAAAATTTCAGAAATAGCTCTTAGCCTTTGTTTTTAGAATTGTTTTTATTTAACTTCATTTTATTTATTTATTTTAATTTGACCAGAGAGGGAGAGGGAGAGAGAGAGAGAGAGGAGAGAGAGAGAGAGAATGAGAAAACAAGTCGCCAGGTCTGGAACTTGAACTGTGGTCAGCTATGTGGGAGTCTAGTACCCTTAACCACCATGCCACCTGCCAGTCCACCTCTTAGACATAATTTATAATATTAAATAAATCAATACAGACCTCCAAGTATATATATGTGTGCTTATCTCTCTGTCTCTTCGTGTCCTTCTAGCTGATGTACTCATCTAAATGTCTTCTTTTCTTCAGTTGGCAGTAGTATAATACCTTCTCTCCTGCTATTAACCCCAGAGGTAAACCCGAGGTGAGGGATGACTGACTACTTTAATGACGAAGACTCCACAGGCACCGGACAATTGGGAAGGACAGAGTGTGGCCTGGGGTTTACTTGCTAGATTGGGAGGGGCACTAGGGTCACCCTAGGGAAAGGGGCCGGGAGACCATCCAGGCACTGGGCAGAAGGTGGGGACCCAAGGCCAGAGCTAACTGCTGCTTGCCACGGAAGTATTTTGTATTTCATAACCAGTTTATAGTTTTGGGTGGGCAGACCAACTGTCAACTCTGTTGCCATCATTTTCAGTGTTGGTAATTTGTTCCATGGTGTGGTCGATGGACACAAGGCTCGCAGAAACATCTCACATAAACTCCAGATTTTGGAGATCCGAGGTATCAATGGCACGGCTGCATTATGGCCTTAACACACAGAGGTTTTCGGGATGGCTTAATGGAAGTCCTTAAAAGCAGAGAGATTTTGGGGCCAGCAGGTGGTGTGGTGGTTAAGGTGCTGGACTCCCACAAGGTGGACTGTGGTTAGAGTCCCAGACCTGGCAGCCTGAGTGTCACATCAGGCGTGTGTGTGTGCATGCCCAAAACCCAAGGAGGAGAATGGAGGAGAAGGGATTGCGATTGGGGCCATCGTCCCAGGGAGGTGAGTTCTCATTCTTTCTCTCACTGTTTCTCTCTGGGGTACATGTGTCCTCTGTGACAAAAACCTTAAAAAAAAAAAAAAAAAAGGCAGAGAACTTTTCTGACTCTTTGCAGAAAAGGAAATCTGAGAAGGGAGAGGGTTACTTGAAAAAATAGGGCGACCTCGAGTTCCTTAGTGTGGGCCCTGGCTAGAAACAGGGAGTGCAGTCCTACAACTGCAAGGGTCTGAAATCTGCCAGGACCATAAACACATCATGAAGCAGATTCTCCCCAGAGGTTCCAGAGAAGACCCCAGCTTGACAGATTCCTTGCTATTGACCTTCCAGACCCTTAGAAGAAAATTCACTCAAGACCTTTTGTACTTTTGAACTGGAATAAATGGGCTTGTTGAGTAGTGTTTTTAGTAATTTGTTACAGGGGACTGGCAGGTGGCATGGTGGTTAAGGGCGCAGGGCTCCCACATGGCCAGTCATGGTTCGAGTCCCGGACCTGGCGGCTAATTTTCTCACTTTCCCTCTCTCTCACTCTCCCTCTCTGGTCAAATTGAAATAAATATATAAATATAGTTAATAAAACAGTTTGTTTTTAAAAAGGAAAGAAAAGAAATACACCTAGAATTAAGGTGCCATAGGGACTAGCAGTTGGCGTAATGGTTATGTTGCTGGCTGGACTCCCATGTAGTCAACCGAGGTTTGAGTCCCGGACCGAGTGGCTTAAACTCACTCTGGGCATGCGTGTGTGTGTGTGTGTGTGTGTGTGTGCCCAAGATCCTGGTAGGAGAATGGAGGGAAAGGGATTATGACATGGCCATCCCCCTTGGGGCAGGTGTGACTTATTGCTTTTTGTCTCTCTGTCTCTCTGGCAAGTACATGCATCCTATAGCAAAAACTTCTCAAAAAAATAAATAAATAAAGAGACTAAAGGTGTCATGAAATATTTGATCAATGATTTATTATCAGGTATTTATGTTGAATCCAGGTTTATTTTGTTCTGATTTGTTTTTAAGCTAGCACAGGAAAGAAACTTCAGGGACCAGCAGATGGCATAGCAGTTACATCGCTGGACTCCCATGTAGTCAACTGCAGTTTGAGTCCTGAATCTGGTGACTTAAAATTCATACTGGGCTTGTGCACGTGCATGCCCAAAATCCCAAGAGGAGTCCGAAGAAGGGATTACGGTATGGCTGTCCCCCTCTGGGGGGTGATTTTTTGTTTTCTGTCTGTTTGTCTCTCCAGCAAACACACACATAACAAAAATCTCAAGGAAAAAAATTCAATAAACAGCATTTTACCTATGTAATTTCTCACTTGCCTGATTGTTCCTGAGATAAGTTCTTAGAAATGAAATTACAGAGTTAATAAATTTTAAGGGTTTGAGGCTGGCAAGCGATATGGTGGTTAAGGCACTGGATTCAACTGTGGTTCAAGTCCCAGATGTGGAGGTTTGATTTCTCACTTTCCCTCTCTCTCTGGTCAAATTAAAATAATAATAACAACAAATAAAATAATTCTCTAAAAAAAAAAAAAGAATTTTAAGGGCTTTTGGTACAGACTGTCAAATTGTATGCCTGCCGGAAAGACAGAGAGAGACAGAAGGAGAGACACAAAGTGAGAAATCAGCCCCGAGGGGGGATGGCCATGCCACAATCCTTTCTCCTCCGCTTTTCTCTTAGGTTTGTGGGCACGTACACACCACATGCCTGGCGAGAGTTTTAAGCAGCCAGGTCTGGGACTCAGACTGTGCTTGGCCATATGAGAATCCAGTATCTTAACTACAACACTACTTTCTGGCCTTCTCTTTTAAAAAAAAAAAAAAAAATTTTGCTAGAGAATGTGTGTA
>NW_006159562.1:962585-973605 GCF_000334495.1 Tupaia belangeri chinensis | reverse complement strand
AAAGAGATTGAGAGAACAAGGAAACACTCCCCATTGGGAATGGTTACACTGCAATCCTCTTTCTATCCCTCCAGGATTCTGGAAACTCACAGACATGTACCCCACCAGGTTTCTCAAGTTGCCAGGTTTGGGACTCCCACCCTGCAGTAGGCCATGTGGGATCCAGCCACCTTAACCACTATGCCTCAGGCCAGCTCCTAGCTTAGCTGTTTTTCAAAGGAGAAACTGAAAGCTGAAGTGATTATAGTACATTATAAAACGTTTATTTTATGCACCGTCATTTTGATAAAAATGGAATTAAGGACCATCGTAAATACTCATGTGTGCTCATGAGTGGTTTTAGCTGCTTTATTTATGGAAGGACTTTTTATAGACAAGAACTAGCATTGGATGCAATTATGATTTGCATCTGTCATCCATAAAACCTTGATTTTGTTTGCAGATTTGTTTTCAGTTTGACAAATAAAAATGATTCAAACTAAAATTTAAGGGGAAAGCTCCAAAGAAACCTTTTGATTAAATCTATACAGAAGGGCTAGCACTGTGGCTGTTTAGCATGTGATTGTAAATTCTCATTTTTGTTGACCTTGTTGACAGGTTTATGTTTGATATATCTAATTTTCGGAAGTGTTTTCAGAGATGGGGACTTTTTGATTAAAAATAGTCACACAAAACTTTTAGACATCTTTTTAATAGATCTTAAAATTAATTTAAGAAGACACAATAGCAAATGGCAGGTATTACAGAAAAAGCTTCAGAAGAAAAAGATAAATATTTGTTATTTGGATTTAGAACTTCAAAGTGAGAATTGTTCTTATAAAAGGAAAAAAATATTCTCACAGTTAAGCTACTTTTTAAACAGAGTAAGATAAGATGGGATATTTGTAAAGTAAATGGTTAAAGAAATACTTTATACCCAGACCAGCAGATGGCATAATGGTTATGTGGCTGGACTCCCAAATAGTTGACCACGGTTCCAGTCCTGGACTCGGGACTTGTGACCGTGCATGCCCAAAGTCCCAAGAGGAGAAGGGAGGGTGGTGTGGCCATCCCACTGGAGGGTGATTTCTCACTTTCTATCTCTGTCTCTTTGGTAATCGCATGTGTCCTATGGCAAAAAATTTCTTAAAAAAAAAAAAGTTATACTAAGGTAAGAGACACGTTTGTCTCTAATATATTTTGTTTTTAAAAAACTTATGCACAGAGTTGGCAGGTGGTGTGGTGGTTAACGTACTGGACTCCCATATGGCTGACTGCGGTTCAAGTCTTAGACCTGGCAGCTTGCTTTCTCACTTCCCCTTTCCTCTCTCTGGTCAAATTAAAATAATAATAAAACAGGAGCAGACATCACCTGTTTTGGATGCTGGTGCCTGGCTCAGCATCCGACCTTATCTCCCACTACAGTCTTTTACACCTTAATTAAAGTTCTTTCACTGAAGGCAGAAAAATAGTTCTTCAAAACTCAGCCTCAGGGCTGCTCTGTGGCACAGCAATAATGTGTCACTCAAGAGAAGCTAGATCCCACATGGCACCACAGTTCAAATCCCCAGCCTGGGCAGCCTGAGACATGGCAGGCATGTGCAAGGGTCCAGGATAGGACAGTCTGAAGGACTAGAGGAAGGGGATCACGGTGTAACCAGACTCTGTGGACGGTGCTCCCCACCACGGGCGTGCATACAAGCTCATGCCATAAATACAGAAAAAAAATCTTTTTAATTTAGCATTGAACTGATTCTTCCTTAAACTTGGGTCCCAAGCAAGGAGGGAAGAAGCCATGCAAGATTTAGTAAGTATTCTGACTGTCCCCATATCGCATCCTGAGTAATAGACAACTCTAGCGTATACTGGATATACCTAATCATATTCGAAAGGTGGAGAGAACAACCCAAGCTAATAAAACCTGAGAGAAGGAAGCTTATTTTTTTGAAAATTCAGCTGTTGATAAAATCACAATGAAAAAAGGATTACGATATACTTGCCTCTGAAATGTGTGATAATTATTGTCAGAAATAAACCTGCTTGTGTCTTCTGGTTTACCCCTTTTTATTTATTTACTTTGAATTTTAAATTCATTTTAGAGTGTGTGCACATGCAAGTGAGAGAGTGAGAAGAAAAGAGAGGAAGAGGAGTGCCCTTCATAGGGTTTGGTCACAGTGTCCTCCAGCCCATCTGATCAGGGGCACACATGTATATGTGTGGTGTGTTTCAGACCTCTGCTGGTCCAGGGATTTGAACTGTGATCACCATGTGTGATCCAGGTTCTCTTGGGTAGTGTATTACCATTGTGCCATGGAACCTGCCTTTCTGGATTTTCCTGTTTTAGTAAAATATGATGCCACCAATCTGTGCACTGCTATGGGAGTGGTATTGGTATCCCTGTCTGCTTACCAGCCATATCGCTTTGGGTCAGTTATTACTGCCTCATGCTTCAGTTTTCTCATCAATAAAATGGGCCTGTCCTTGGGCCAGCAGGTAGCATGGTGAGTAAGGCTCTGGACTCCCACATGGCTGACTGAGGTTCAAGTCCCAGACCAGATGACTTGCTTTCTCACTTTCTCTCTCTCTCTGTCACTCTCTCCCTGGTGAGTACATGTGTCCTATAGCAAATTAAATAATAATAATAATAATAATAATAATAATAATAAAATTTAATAAGTAATTCTTTAAAAATATATACGCTTGTTAGTATATATGGAAAAAAATTTAAACTGTACAAATGCATATAAAATAAAAAGCAAAATTTTCCTCACCTCCTCTGCCTGGAGATAATCACAGTTCACATTTGGGTATAAATATTTAAGATCCCTTTTCTGTACATAAATAATTACATACATAACCACAAACATACACAACTATACACAACTAAATTTATTTGTTAGAGGGCACATGCATAGAGAGAAAATAACAGGCTAGACAGAGACAGAGAGAAATTGCATGGCCATCTTGCCTCTGGGGGGTTTTCTCTCTGTCTCTCTTTGAGATTTGAACCATGAAGTTGGCTATATGGGTTTCAGACACCCCAAACACCACTTTACTGGCTGGTCCCATAATTACATTTAAGTAACAGTATGATCAGACTAAATCTTCTTTACAGTTACTTGCTCCTTTTTATTTTTTAAAAATCAGGTTTATAGAATTGTAATTTACATAGGAAAAAATCATTCTCTTTATCTGTACAGTTTAATTAGCTTGGGCAACTGTATAGAGATGGACAGACACCGCTCCATAATCAAGATGTGGAGCTCAGAGAGTTCTCTCACATCTTTTGGTAGTCCATCTCTTCCCTCCATCCTCAGCTCTTGGAAGCCACTGCATGTGGTCTGTGATAATCTAATCAAGGATATTACCATTTACATAATTTCTTTTTTTTTTTTTTTAGAGGGTTTTCACTATAGGGTGCGTGCGCTCGCCAGACAGACAGAGAGAGACAGAGAGACAGAAAGCGAGAAATCACCCCCCAGAGGGGATGGCCACGCCACAGTCCCTTCTCCTCCATTCTCCTCTCAGGATCTTGGGCACACACGCGCACGCACCTGGAGTGGGTTTTAAGCCACTGGGTCCAGGACGCGAACCGTGGTTGACTACGTGGGAGTCCAGCGACATAGTCATTACGCTAACTGCTGGTTCCCTCATTTACATAATCTCAATGGAGAACTTTACATTCTTATGACTGTTGAGTGTCTCTCTCCTAAGCCCCTCCCACTCACCCACTGCTATCCAACCCTACTCCCATACATTCTCAGGTATCGATTCTGATCCCTCCTACTAGCGCACCTTCCTGTCTTTCAATTTCTGCCATAGAGTGCAGACGTTTGGTATATATCGAGAGTGGGGATATACAGTATTTGAATTTAGACTACTTCTGAATGCTCTTTTCTGTTTCATTTGTCTTTTCCTGACTAGCACCCTTCATTAAGACTGGGCCTAGCTAAACTATGAAATTTCTGCACTGTAAAAGTTATATGTGATTTAATGTAATATAAAGAAGATTATGATAATAATAACAAAATTTTTAAAAAGCCTATGAAATTTCTGGAAAAGACCTAGTGATCACTGGTCTCTGCTCAGAGATGTCTTAAACCACCTTATTTCTCTGTCTCAATATTTTGTGAACCTGAAGGCAGACATCTGGGGTTCCTTTAATAAGAGAAAGACACTTTAGGGACCAGCAGTTAGTGTAATGGCTGTGTCGCTGGACTCCCACGTAGTCGACCACGGTTCGTGTCCCGGACCCGGTGGCTTAAACTCACCCTGGGCGTGTGTGCGTGCATGACCAAGATCCAGAGAGGAGAATGGAGAAGAAGGGATTGCGGCGTGGCCATGCCCCCTGTGGGGTGATTTCTCGCTTTCTATCTCTCTATCTCTCTCTGTCTGTCTGGCAAGCGCACACACCCTATAGCGAAAACCTCTCCAAAAAAAAAAGAAAAAAGAAAAGAAAAAAGAAAAAAAAAAGAGAAAGACTTTTTTTTTTTTGAGAGGTTTTCGCTATAGGGCGTGTGCACTCACCAGACAGACAGAGAGAGACAGAGAGACAGAAAGCGAGAAATCACCCCCCAAGGAGGATGGCCATGCCGCAATCCCTTCTCCTCCATTCTCCTCTCAGGATCCTGGGCACGCCCGCACGCGCCCGGCGTGAGTTGAAGCCACCAGGTCCGGGACTCGAACCACGGTCGACTACGTGGGAGTCCAGCAACATAGCTATTACCCTAACTGCTGGTCCCGTGAAAGACACTTTAATTCTTACTTTAGAACAAAACAATCTCTGAATAATCTGTGAATACTGTAAGAAAATCATTCAAGAACCAGAGATGATACAGAAGTTGGTTCTGTTGATTGAATAAACAACACATGAAAACCATTTTCCCCAGACACCTCATTCTATAGTTTTTTGGTATCTATTGAATCATATCCAATGAATAGATACTTTGGTTCATCTCCTTGGATAGAGTGCTGAAGATTTATGATCATGTGGAAAGCAGATTGGTTCTAGTAGTCTTGGATTAGTCCCTGACTTTCATTCATGGAATATTCAGAAGAATCAGAATTATAGCATATGTAGACAAAGGTTAAATAGTATTGCTCTCTATGTTTTTATACCTTCCAAACTTTCAGTTTCTGCCATGGAGTGCAAACATTTGGTATATGTTGAGTGGGGACATACAATACCTCTCTTTCATAGTCTGGCTTGCTTCACTTAGCTGTAAATCTTCTATATTTGTCCACTTTCTATCGAATGCCAGGATATCATTGTTTTTAATTAACACAGATAAGCTTTTTTTTTAAATTACTTTATTTGTCTTTATTTATGTATTTTAATTTGACCAGAGAGGGACAAAATGAGAGAGAGAGAGAGAGAGAGAGAGAGAGAGAGAGAGAGAGAAAGTGAAAAAGCAAATCACCAGGTTCAGGACTCCCACCATGGTTGGCCATGTGGGAATCCAGCACCCCTTAGACACCAGACCACCTGCCTGCCCCAATAAGCTTGTTTATTTATAAATCAGCTAGAAGTATAATGGAATATACTTTTATACAGGCAAAGCAGAGTTTCGAGAGGTACATATCAATATGATAGTCTTTATTGCTTATATTCCTTTTATCTACATATGTGAAAAGTTTCCCTGGAATTTTAATATTATCCTGAATTTATAAAAGATTTCCTGAAGCATGTAATCATTATCTGATTAGGAATAACCAAATTTTGATTCTCTAATGTCACAGTTTCTCGTGGCACAGTGAATAAGAAGAAATGTTTTAGTTTATTTTGTGGAAAATTGTTATTTCTAAACATTTGGGATATATTTTATTTTCATGAAGTTCTAAGTTTTACACTAAATTTGTGGTAGTATACTGCAATACAAAATCCCATGGAAACGTAATCATAGTTTAAATTACTACAAGTCTGTCTACATTATTTGTAACATGCTGCCATTACAGGTATCAAAGTCTAAGGTGTCATGACAAATTTCTTCTTGCTTTGATGCTGAGCTGAAAGCTGCTCTAAGTTTCATTTTCTTGATTTTCTGGAAATCTGAAATAAAATAAATTATAAACCAAACTTTTATATTGGATTAGAAACTAAAAATATTTGTTTTAAAAGATATTTGGCTTTCTGTAATTTTTGGACATCACTTAAAAACTTAAACTATTTGGGTCAGCATGTGGTGTGGTGATTAAGGTGACTGGAGCCTACATGGCCAACTGCATGGTTCGATTTCTGGACCCAGCAGCTTGAAAGACATACAGGGGTTTCTGTGTGTGTATGCATGTGTGTGTGTCCAAAATCCCAAGAGAATGGAGATGATATTGTGGCATGATCATCCCTCCCTGGGGAGTAATTTCTTTACTTTCTCTTCCTCTGTCTCTCTCTGTCTTTCTGGTGAGCACACCTGTCCTACAGCAGAAAATCTCTCTCAAACAAAAAAACAAAACAAAACAAAAACCCAGGTAATATTGAAACACTGATTTTAAAAATAATGATTTTACTTATTATTATTATTTAATTTGCTGTAGGGCACATACACTCTCCAGAGAGACAGAAAAAGAGAGCGGAAAGACAAGAGAAAACAAACCACCAGGTACGGGAATGGTGGCCAGCCATGGAGGAGTCCAGTGCCCTGACCACTATGCCACCTGCTGGCTTCTGCTTTTTTATTTTGTTTGTTGGTTTGTTTGCTTTTTTTTTTTTTTTCCTTTGGAGAGGTTTTTGTTATAGAGTGCGTGTGCTTGCCAGAAAGACAGAGAGAGCCAGAGAGATAGAAAGCGAGAAATCCCCCCCCAGGGGGGATGGCCACACCGCAATCCCTTCTCCTCCATTCTCCTCTCAGGATCTTGGGCACGCACGCACACTCCCTGCGTGAGTTTAAGCCACCAGGTCTGGGACTCAAACCACGGTCAACTACATGCAAGTCCAGCAACATAGCCATTATGCCAACTGCTGGTCCCTGCTTTTTTGTTTTTTTAATTTGCCAAAATTATGTACACTTGACGGAGAGAAAGGGATAGCAAGAAAGCACCCTCCCCCCTGCCACATAACAATCCATCGTCTCCTCCTTTCAGGATTTTTGGCACACATGCACATGCACTGGTCTTCTCTCTCAAGCTGCTTGGTCTGGGACTCAAGCCACGTTTTCAGCCATATGGCATCCTGCCACCATAGCCACCATACCACCAACTGGCCCTGCAATTTCATGCTGCAATCTCTTCTCCATTCTCCTCTTGGGATTTTTGGCACACATGCACAAGTACCTGGTCTGAGCACTTGGTCTGGGACTCAAACCACAGTCAGCCATGTGGGAGTTGAGCACCTTAACCACTACGCCAACCTGTTGGCCCCTCAATATTAGCTTATAAAGTGCTGAATAAAACCACTCTTCTTGTGTTTGGAGAAAGTGGTAAACTTAGTATCTTTCACAATATGGGTACTTAATAGCACTTTTTATTTGATTTGCCCTACCCTCTGATTGTTCCCAAATGTCCTGAGTTTCGAGGTAAATTTTCCATTGTGGATCTTCTAGACTCTCCTAAAGAAAAAAGATACATATATTTAAATTTTTGTCATGAACACAGTGTACAATTATTTTATTTATTTATTTATTTTTTGTTTATTTTATTTTCATTTACTTTTTAATTTCATTTTCTTTTATACATTCAATCACATTATTTAGCTTAAAAGTGAACATTTCAGCATGTGAACATTTCTCCTTAGTCCAGTTGATAAAACTATAAAATATCTTCAACAGATAATACCACATTTCTTTGTCCCATTAATGCTTTGCCTCTCTATTTTTCTTCTAAATGTCCTTCCTCAGACCCTATTCTTTCACACACACTATATCTGGTATTTACATCCATTTACTGTGTTTCTATATCCTTTAGTCAATCAGTATCATAGAGTGTGGACACTCGGTATACATTAAGTGGGGACATACAATGTCTCTCCTTCATAGCCTGGCTTGCTTCACTCAACAGTAAATCTTCCATATTCTTCCACTTTTTGTCAAAAGCCAAAAATATGGAATGCTTCACGAATTTGCGTGCCATCCTTTCACAGGGGCCATGCTAATCTTCTCTGTATTGTTCCAATTTTAGTATATGTGCTGCTGAAGTGAGCACAGTGTACAGTTATTTTAAGCTTGAACCCAGGACTCCTTTTCAGGGATCTCTACCCTTATCAGCTATGAGGTCAGAGCACGTGTGTCACCAAGGTGAAGCGTGTTTCGTCTGAGGCTGGGTTAGAAAGGGTTTTGCAGCCTCCAGCTGGTTCTCTGGGCAAGCTTCTTTTGGAGGAAGGCAGTTATCACATAAGAAATTTGAGCACGCTGGGGTTGCCACCTGGGAAAGGCCATATACAAATGCTCTAGTGGACAGTCCCAGCTGAGCCCAGCCTTCTGTCCGTCTCTGCCACAGCTGCAGTCTGTGAGAGCAGCTCTGTGAACCTTCACCCAGCTGGCCAACCGAGTACCATTTAGTGATTTCATCAATGTCCAGCCATGCCCTGCCTCAGTTCCTAATCCACAGAATTCTTGTGATAAAATAAAATGACAACTGGAAAGTCCACCTCTGGGGATAAGGTTATCTGTTAAGAAGGTACCCAGGGGCTAGCAGGTGGCATAGTGGTTATGTTGCTGGACTCCCATATGGGCTGACTGCAGTTGGAATTCTGGACCTGGTGGCTTGAAAATCACTCCAGGGAGGGCATGCATGTCTAAGATCCCAGGAGGAGAATAGAGCAGAAGGGATTGAGGCATGACCATCTCCCCGGTGGGGGAGAGGGGGTGATTTCTCACTTTCTTTCTTACTGTCTCTGTCTCTTTCTCTGTCTCTCCTGCAAGCGCATGCACCCTAAGGCATAAACCTCTTTAAAAAAACAAAAATACCCAGAAGAAGTGATATGAAGTACACAAATAATTAAGTCAAATATAGGAAGTTTATACAAATGACAGGTTAATTTTTTACTTAAATTTTGTATCTACCCTTTGACTTTTGACTTGAATCCACTGGAACTAACCTAATAAGATGCTCTTTATCCTTGCTTGTGACAGGGTCCAGGTTATAGGTCTCCCCTCATTTCCTGTATTCTGTTTTCATAAGGCTTTGTGCATTTCCTGTTTGGTCCCCGTCTTCCACCTACCGCAACTTCTAAACATTTCCATTGTGCCCTTTGGAAGATTTGGTTAATTAGCAGGAAAATACTAGATGTCTTCACCCTGTCTTCTGGAATTTCCTCTGTTTTTTGCTCTAACAGAAATTAGGCTCTCCTCTGAGGATACTGCCAGCTCAGAAGCTGTTCTTGCTCTTGTTTTCCTCAGTCTTTATTTTTTTGGAGAGGTTTTTGCTATAGGGCGCATGCGCTCGCCAGACAGACAGAGAGACAGAGAGAGACAGAAAGACAGAAAGCAAGAAATCACCCCCCAGGGGGGATGGCCATGCCGCAATCCCTTCTCCTCCATTCTCCTCTCAGGATCTTGGGCATGCACGCACATGCGCCCGGCGTGAGTTTAAGCCACGGGTCCAGGACTTGAACCGTGGTCGACTACATGGGAGTCCAGGGACATAGCCATTACGCTACACTAACTGCTGGTCCCCCAGTCTTCTTATTACTAGATCTGGAATGGTTAGGTGTCGGTCTTCCTCCTTGCTATTCTTTCAGGACTTTTACTCTCCCCTCCTTCCTTTCCTAAAACTTACATCATCAGGTTAGATACTCAACTTTTCATTCTGATTGTCACCTGTCTGCAACTGAAATCGTTCTCAACGGATTTTCTCACTGGCTCGTTGTCACATTACAACTATTATACTTTCATACTTGCTTTTTTTTCGGGCTTAATTCACTTTATTCTCGCTGTATGTAAACCCTATGTTGTGGCCACAGCTGGAGCCTGGGTTCTCCGCACAGAGACTCTGGTGTGGGTCTTGACGAGATGGTCGGTGAATTCCTGATAGGGAGACTTGGTGAACACGGCCTCTTTCCAGAGGTCAGAGGTCAGATAGCTGCAGGTCTTGGAGATGGCATCAAAGGTGGCCTTGGCGAAGTTGCCCAGGGTAGCAGTGCAGCCCTGGGCTGAGGTGTAGCAGTCATCAATGCGTGGGCTGAGGGTGTACGAGGCAGCATGCCCAGCCATTAGCAGCAGCTTCTTGGGCACAGGAGCAGAGACAATGCCAGTGGTCTCTTGGGGCAGGAATGAGGCGCACCAGCACAGAGCCATAGCGGCCAGTCACCTTGCAAGGGACAGTGTGGGGCTTGCCGATCTTGTTCCCCCAGTAGCCTCTCCATACTTGCTGGGACAATGGAGAGTTTGGCCAGGATGATGGCCCCTTGGATGGCAGTGGCCACCTCCTTGGGAGCACTTCACACCCAAACCAACATGGCCATTGTAGTCCCCGATGGCGACAAATGCCTTGAACCTGGACTGCTGGCCAGCATGAGTCTGCTGCACTGGCATGATCTTCAGAAGCTCGTTCTTAAGAGACGCTCCCAGGAAGAAGTCGATAATCTCAGACTCCTTGATGGGTAGGGAGAAGAGATAGATCTCTTCCAGGGATTTGATCTTCACGTCTTTGACCAGGCGTGATCTTCACGTCTTTGCCCAGGCGGCCCAGCTTGGTGACCGGGATCCACTCCTTGTCCTCGGCCTTGCCTCCGCGAGCTCCGCGGCTGTGGCTGTGGCTGTGGCCCCGGCCCTGGCCCTGGCCCCGGCCCTGACCCTGGCCCCGTCCCCGTCCCCATCCCCGACCACGGGGGCCGTTGCCCAAGCCTCCATGGAAGCCGCTGCGGCCTCCTATCCCAGGACCTTCAGGGCCCCCGGGCCATGCCGCTGCACCAGCGTCATCCAGCATTTGTTCTCTTGGAGAAGAAACCAACTATTATATTTTCTTAATTTAGTCATTTCAGTGCACTTGTAAGAGATTTCTACCCTGGGTTTTAATTCCTTGAGTTCCTGTTCTCTTAGATCTTCTCCTTCACCCTACCTCAGCCATTAATTGCCCTGGTCATACTTAGACCTCCTCATTACCAGTATCT